>NW_012120598.1:9857563-9942265 GCF_000951035.1 Colobus angolensis palliatus | reverse complement strand
AAAAAAAAAAAAAAGAAAGAAAGAAAAGAAAAAAAGAAAGAAAGAAAGGACAGATGACCAGAAATTTATAAACAAGAGCAAAAAAGAAGGAGAGAGATGGGTAGTCAAATCTGATGAGAAATGTTTGAAAGCAGTGATGGGGAGGAGAGTGGGGAAGTTGAGGGATCAGACAGGTGGAATAATAAATTTGAAGAAATGAAGAGCAAAAAAAGTAATTGTTCACTTTCAGGTTTAGTTTTTCAAAAACTTTAGGAGAAAACCATGATCTCAGGTGAAAGTCAAGTATCACTGGAACAAAAAGGTGAGGGAAAGATGAGGGGAGATTTTTTGGCTAAAAGCATTCCGCTATTTAATAGCAAATCATGCGATTTAAAAAATACAACAGAAGAATTTCAGAATGTGGGGTGAATGTCAATGCGGTCAGGTTAAGCAATTTAAAGACACATATAGATGTGTGTTTCAAGGAAATGAAGCTTAACAGAATTTCATGGAGTTTTATGATACCCGATAGGCTAAAACAAAGGACATAATAAGATTTTTTCCATGCTTTCTAAGGCTGATTGTCATGGCGACATTGTGGGAAGAAGAAGGAGGCTTTTGCTGGAAACACAGAGAATGTATTGGTTCCATCTAATCTTCATCGCCTTCACCATCACAAGTGTTGAAGAAGTCAAAAGGGTGTACGGAGTTATAGGATTACACTATGGTACCAACAAATTCAAACAATAAAATCTTGAGGTGCATTCAACCTTCCATGTAAGATAGCACTCCAGTTTACTAGCAAATCTTACCAGAGTTTATTTTCTATGTGGATGAAGAGTCTAATAAAAGTCCCAATTAGCTTGACATTCACTTCTGTGAAATAAGTAATGGGTATGTACATAATTAGATGTTAGACTAGAGAAATTACTGGAATCATGTATATGATTTCATTGCTAAAGATTTGTTACAGAGATGAGGTTTTTGCCTTTATATTTTATCTAGCAGAAAGGTTGAGTAGGTAATTATCTTAAAAAATAGATCTATTCAACTAAAGGATTAGAATTAAAAGCTATTAAAGAAGATACTGATGCAATTGGTTTCTAAACCAGTAAATGGAAACTTGAGGAAATAAAAATTTTTAATCATTTATCACATAACTTTCTTTATTTTCCTATAATTGAAAAGCCTCATTTTCCCTATATTTACATTTTAAAAACTCTCTACTGATTAAATTAATCTGACTCTTCCTCTAAATTTCAATTATTAGATGCTTATACAGTAAGCATATCTATTGTATATTTCACATGATCAATTAAAAAGTCTACTATAAAATAAAAGGTTTTGAATTAAGAAACTTTTAAAAGATGAACATTGTATGGTGGCCTTAGAATAAAAGTGTTGTCGCATCTTAAAATCAATAGTTTGACACAGTCCCTACAAATAATATAAAAATGGATATGTTTTATTAATATCCAGAAATGAATCTCAATAAATCATTTCTAAAACTTAATGGTAAAAGAACAAAAAACTAAATGACAATTATTCTGGCTTTATAAATAACGGACATTTTCAAGTCACTTTCCATTTGCCTCTAAAAATCAACCCACAGTGAGATTTTTGTTGGCAATGTGGAATCACCAGGCAGCCCCTCTTATACTTACAAGACAAAAAATGATGTTATTTACCAGATGGGCAAATTTAATCTGCATGACCAGTGTATTTCACCTGATTTCTATTTTTAATAAGTGTGTGTTTGCCTGATTAGCTTGTTTATCTAATAAGAGAAGGTCTTAACCACCTTAAAGTAAAAAACATTTATAAATAGCTCAGGTGGGACATCTGAAATGTACAAGAAAATAAGGTTCATATCAAAAAAGTAAGTGTACTAGGCACCTTCTGTGTGCTTTATTATAGAAATTTGTGCTGTATGTTTGTAAATCAGATTCACTGCTAGCTGTGAAAAAAATTAAAAAGAAATAAACATTTTGATATTTATACTCTTTAAAACAGATTTTGGGGAGAATTTGAAGATGATCATGAAGATTTTATTTACTTAGTTAACTAAATATGCTCACTTGTGGCTAACAAAAATGCAATTTATTTCTTCTCAAACAAGACATATAAATCCATTAAACTTAAAACTGCTGAGAAAAAATTCCATTGTTGATTTTTTAAGAGATTGGATGTCGTCAGCATTAGACTTGATTAACATGTGAGTAGGTTGATATTGTACTAATTTTCCATGGCTGAAATGCCATCAACTCAATAAAATCACACTCACAAGAACTGCTGAGTCATTTGGTGGTAATTCAATCACAATTTCAAAAGTGATTCCCTGATTTAGATGGGGAAAATTGTTTAGAATATGTGTGAATGAATTATAAAGCTTCTCTCCTGTATATGCATTTTAGATTCAAGTGTAACTGTTTGAAATAAGAGAAAACTTTTGCCGCAAAACTGATGGCATATCTGTAAGGTTTGGGGGACAAGTTCATGAATTGAAGAGCTATTTGGAAATTTTTAAACACCTCTGCTTCAGTTTGGAGCTTCTTGAACCTGTTTAACCTTTGATCATATAGAGGTCACTAATGTATATTTCTTACTTTAAAAAATCCTCCAATTCTCACATACCAGATTATTAAATACCTTAAAGTTTCTTAGATTCTTAAATACTGTCATTTTTTAATGAAATTACTAGTAAGTACCTTTACTCTAATTGAACTAATAAAAAACTATCAATGATTAATATAAACCCTAAAACCATGTCATTGCTAACAGTAATGTCATTTTGAACAGTAAAAGCTATATTTATCCCTGTATCTTACATAGTTGATTTTGAGTTCTACAACATGATATTGCAAACCAATCATGAGTTGTACCTACCTGTGCGTTCTAAACTTATCTCTTCAATATCCCACCTTATTCTTTATATACTATCAATTCAAATTTATTATAATGTACAGAATCAATCTGATGCAGGAATTTTTGCTCCTTTGTTCAGCTAATATCTGAGATTTTGTCTCATGACCAGGAAAAATTAGGCCCACAGACAATCAAAAGGTGAGGAGAACATAATTTATTAAAAGAAAGCTCTCAGAAAAAAAGAGGGGGTCCTGCCAACAGACCCCCACCTCACAGAGTGAATACCAGGCCACCACACATGAGCAGAAGATGCCAGGCTCCTCCCCACTGCATAAGGCACAAATTCCTGTGGCTCCACCCCATTCTCCCAGTGCACAGGTGGGTCCTTAGTCTCAGCCATTCCATACTGATTTATCTCACTTGCTGTGCATATGTTAAGGGACAGATTTTTTCACCATGGGCATGTTTAGGCAAGACCCTATGCAGGTTATCTTATGTGCCTCCTACCTCTATCATTCCCCCATCTAAAGAAGTACATCTAACTTCTGTTAGAATAAGGATAAAGATGAAGACTGATCTTAACTGCTTCCTGCTGAAAAGGAACACTGTTTTGGGAAAACAGCAGTCAGAGCTGCCTCAGAGGCCTATGCTAGGGTCCCTAGCAAAAGAGGCCATTGGCTGAGGCTCTGGTTGCATGACTCTTTGGAGTTTTATGGCCTGAGGGCAAGAAGAGACAAACTGGGTTATTAAAACTCATGTATCAAAATAACACAAGGGGGTGCAGTGGCTCACGCCTGTAATCCTGACACTTTGGGCGTCCACGGCAGGCAGATCATTTGAGGTCAGGAGCTCAAGAACACCCTGGCCAACATAGGGAAACCCTGTCTCTACTAGAAAAAATACAAAAATTAGCCAGTCATGGGTGGCACGCACCTGTAATCCCAGCTACTCGGGAGGTTGAGGCAGGAGAATTGCTGAAACCTGGAAGGAGGCAGTTGCAGTGAGCTGAGATCGCACCACTGCACTCCAGCCTGGGTGACAGAGTGAGACTCCATCTCAAATAAATAAATAAATAAAATTAAACAAGATCAGGGTAAAGACTGCTTGAAAATCTTGAGGACTTTTACCAGTTTGCACAGAGAGAGGAAGTCCAAGAGCCCAACCAATTAGAAAACACTTTTACCCTTTTTGCCAGCAGGTCAGGCCCTGGGTCCCCTTTCCCTGAGCCCAATCCTAAGTCAACCAGTTTAATGTTTGGGAAATTAACTTTTCCCAGTTTGGAAGATGCATCTGAGGTGAGTGTCCCATGGTACGGAGACAAAATTACTTATCTGTGAAGAGAGAACTGAGGAGGAGAAAGTAAAAAAGATTTTTTTTTTTCCAAAGGAGTCCCAGGGGTTCAGGATGCATTTGAAAGTGGTACAGACTGAAGATGGATGGCTACTCATGTAGAAAGAGGGGAATGAGGCATCTCAGGTTGCCTTATCTTCCTAGTGAATATCTGAGGTATGTGAGAGAGAGAAAGTGAGGCACCCTTCTTTCTTTCTTCTGTCCTTATATCTCTGAGTCCCAGCAACTGTGACAAGGGTTTCACCCGTGGGTGTCAAATCAGCTTTCATCTATGTTAACAGAGGAGCTTAGGAGATAGGAATATCTGCTCTTACCCATGTATACCTATCTCCTCTGCTGTCAATAGCCTTCGAGTTCCCTAGACCTTATTTATGCCACAGATACTGGCATGAACTTCATCCATGAAACAGGAAGCTTGGCTCAATTGGCAGGAATTAGTCATACTCACCTATGCTATACCTTTTAACTTGTTATCATCTGCCTCTGGATCCCTCAGATCCAGGTTTTTTTCCTAGGGTTGATCTGAAGCTAGGAATTGAGTTTGAGACAAAAATGTGTCTCAGGGTGTTGCATGGACTCCTTAACATAAGCCAAATGCTGAGGTGAGGCTGTGGAATTGAGTCATCCTCTAACAAGGGAGAGAAAAGGATGTCTTGTGATATGCCCAGGTAACTGGTGGCTATAGTTAGGCTTGCTAAGATTTGGGTGCATGGGGCTTGGCTTCGGTTAGTTCCCTTGGTCTTACTTTCCTAAAAAGGAAATCTCTGGGTGATGGGCACCTTATTTATTCCCATTACCTGACTGGATTTGCACAATAATTGCTTAGAATTAAACTATTAATCCAAATTTTTACAATACCTATCCCTTTTGTTCCTGTGAACTGCAGCCAGAGATCACTGGTTGGCTCACAGGAATTAGCAGGGTTAGTCTAAAATGTAGGCAAAAACTTAAAAACAGCTAATGAGTCTAGAATTTCATGACAAATGTATGATAAGCTTTGAAACATAATTTCTTTCTCCAGTCCTCATCTTTGTTAAAAACAAATCATGATAGAACTGAGCTGTTTGCAAAATAAACTGTACTTATACTTGGTCTGATTATTTGCATACAGTGCAGCAAGAATAATTATTTCTACATAGGCTTTTTAAATTGGCTTTGATGGAACACTGTTCCACACGGAATCTCAGATAGGACTTCCCGAAGCTGAACCCACCCATGGGATTTTACTCTCAAATACCTGTAAATTGGGTAAACTCCACTCTTCTTGAGGTCCCAAGAACATGGAGTTCCTGGACCTGTTAGAAAGTGACGTGCTTTATTCACCACAAGTTAGGAACCCCGTATGGAGACTGCGTAGACAAGGTATGAGGCCAGTTTTTCCAAGGGGGTTTTATCAGCTCTGCAAGTTGAGCTTGGTTCCTCAAAGGGAAGCATATCCTTACAGCTAAAGCCTTGGTAACACAATCAGTTTCTCCAATTGCATCCTGTTGTAAAAGCAAATGGATTCTTATTGTACTGATGCAAACAACTATATTGCCATAAGTTAGGAATACTTACAACTAGTTTCCAAATTCTGAAGAAGCCAGGCAGAAAGAGAGACAAACATGCTCCAAATTTTGTTCACAGGAGTATACCTTGCTCAATCATTAAATGCTGTACATAGCTCAAAATAAATTTCCTTGACTCTGAAAAAGAAAACAAGGATCAGCAATGTTCCAAGCAAGTGTCAAAAAGATTACTTTCGTTTTATATTAGTCTGTTTAGTTAACTCTTGCTTTGCTTGATATTCATGAACATTTCAACTCTTCATGAGTCCTGTACGTTTTTCCTTTATTCCAATGTCACAATCTCCAAAGTTATCAGAAACCTGCATTTGAGAGCACGTGTCAAACTTCTATAGCTGATTATAAACCATCTTTTAAAGAGAATAAAAATAAAACAATTTTCTGTGAATAACAAAATGTCTACAATAGTTACAGTCAGAAACATGATTGACAAAGAAATTTGATTATCTCTGTGGTTTATAATAACTTAACCTAACAACCTTAATTGTGGTTGATAGCATATATTCAGACCTTAGAATTTTAGAAATCCCATACAATTTTGAACACATATTAATATTATTCCCTAAAATATAACCTGAAGAAGATTAAACATCATTTTGGCAATTCCATGTACCTAAAAGTGTCAAATAATCCTGTTTACCTATCTTCTAGATGCTCCATGGGCCCTCTGTAGCAACCAAAAGTTAGGGGTCAGGAAAGACAATTTTTGAAACTGAAGTTTGATTTTAGGAAGATCCTTAAATATTAGAGGCTTAAAACACTTGAGGTTATGAGATAGAATTCCAGAGTATCATAAGTTATTTATTTTGCCAAAATGTTGACTGGGAAATTTTAAAAAAGCAAAAACCTTTTATAACCCATTACAAATTTTGCTAAAGAGCAGATTAGTGCCTTAAGAGAACCTTTTTGTGCTTTTATTTCAATTCTCAATTTACAGAAATGCCATATAATACCCTTTTGAATTCAGTCAATATTTTGCACACAGAATTTCTTGTTCAATATTAACTTTTACAAACCTTCTAAAACTTGTTTGAACTTTTAGCTTTATCTTATCTAATTCAAAACAAACCTTAACCCTAGGCAAAAATTCATATTTTGATGACATCTGCATTTTATCAATAATCTTTAAGGCTATTTTTAGTTCTGAAAGACTAAAGTCATATTAACTAAAAGGTACCATAGCTTTTATCATTCCTTTCAATAATATTAGATCCAAGCACTTATCCTTCAAGTCAATTAATTAGAGCTTTTTAAAATACACACTATGCACACAACACTTACGTAACTACAGAGACAGGCAGAAGAAGATCCAGTAGCTATAAGATTTTTTATTTGCCAGTCTGCTAATTGGACTATTGGCCTCTGGGTTGAGCCCTATAACAGCAAGGCTAAGGAAGCATGTGGTTTCTATTGCCTAAGAAACAGGTATAGCTGGAAGACAAAAACAGATTTTGAGAGGGATCCATCTGCCTCTAATTTCTGGGGGCTCCATGAGGAAAACAGAGGTCTCTCCAAAAATGGAATCTGTGGCATCTTTTCTGCTTTTCCCAAAGAGTCCATGAGAAATTACCTTAGGGCCTCTCATGTGTGCATTAACAGTGGCAAGGCAAAATGGATAACGGGCCACCACAGAGGAGCAGGAGAGGCCGGGCTCCTCCCCTCTGTATAAGGCACAAACTCCTGGTGGCTCCAACCCATTCTCCCAGTGTGCAGGTGGGCCCCTATTCTGAGGCATTCACATTGATTTGTTTCCCTTACTGTGCATGTGTTAAGGGATAGAATTTTCCAGTGACTGAGAAAAAACCTTTTTCCAGCAAAGCAAGATCTAAGAAGAGAAAAACATAAAGGCCTTTTAAGTATACCTAATATTTGGATATCCACTTTTAATTAAGCTGAGCACTCTTTAAGAAAATCCTTTTAAATCCCTTATTACCTGACTTCAGCCATGCCAAGCGGCCAGTACTTCTGGCTTTTAAACTTTACCAAAAGTAACCTCCCAACTGCTCATATAATGGAAAATTCAAGGTGGCTCGTGGAGGGGAAGAGAATCAACACATGGTAAAGTTCACATAGATATCAAACCAGAAAAGACTCATTCTCTAAGCCAGGATTGAACCTGGGCCGCCATTGCAAAATGGCGGAGGCGAAAAGAAAGCACTGCAGCCTCCTTACTGGGTCATGCTTCCAAGGACACAAAACAAAATGGAGACCTACAGCAAAGTTTACCCTTAAGCAAACAGCGCCTTGAGCAGTTTGCAGGACTGGCTTGAACAATGGGCCAATGGAGTCCTATGCTGGCATTCCATCCAAAGGTACCCCTCCTTCTGACAGAACCATACAGAAAGACATGCAAAGCACATCAACTGACTACAGCTTGAGACCAAACTCAAATCCTTTTTCATAATTAAAACTTTACAGAGAATATAAACGGTGATGGGCTCCTGACCTAGTAAAACATCTTCTAAAAGGGAGTGTGGAGCCTCTCACATAAAAGTTAACTCCTGACCTAGTGGAGAAAAGAGAAAAACAAAAACAAGACAGCTTAAACGCAGTGCTGGAAAGATGCCTGGGGGAAGAACCTCTATTCTTATGCAAATGATTTCTCCACCAGGGTGAGAAACCTTTCATTGCTGTTTCTTCTCTGGGGCTTGGACTGAGCTGGATCCCTGCGCCAGGAGAGGGGAAGACACCATGGGTAAGCGGTGGGGAATGCTGGCCAGCTTGCTGCCTGGGGCCCTTGGAAGGGGAGCGGGGCAAGGAGCCACTGTTCGCCTGTCTGTCCCGAAAAAAGAAGAAAAATGCCACAGAAAAGACAGGGTTGGGGCCTAGGCCCGGTGGCTGACGTCTGTAATCCCAGCACTTAATGAGACCGACGCGGGCGGATGGCGGGGTTGGAGATTGAGACCATCCTGGCTGACATGGTGAAACCCCGTTTCTACTAAAAATACAAACAATTCGCCTGGCTTTGTGGCGCGGTGCCTGTAGTCCCAGCTACTCCGGAGGCTGAGGCAGGAGAATCACTTGCAACCAGGGAGGTGGAGGTTGCAGTGTTAAATATGAATTCTAAATTTCTCTTCAAAGAAACAGTATGTCAGTATGTGCAATTTTTTGCCTTCTACTTTTAAACTTCCTCTAAAGCAACCGTTTTCGATTACCTACTCCATCCTGAGTCATTCCCATCACCTGCTCCACCACAACTCATTCCGGTTACCAGCTGCCTGCTCCACCCTGACTCATTCTCCACCCTGTATAACCATTTTTTCCCCCGCCAAAGCACTCATCCCCTCACTCTCTTTAAATTAGCCAGTCAGAATTAGTTTAGCCTGTGCCGTCTAACCCTAGCCAATAGGGGAAGGACAGGACACAGCAGCAGGGGCCACGTGCATCAGGGATAAGAACTGCTTCCCCTCCCTTGTTCAGGTGTACCTCACTATTGCTCCAACGCCGATTTCTTCGTGTAATACTTTCTCTTGTATCCTCAGGTAGGTCACTTTAGCCTAAATCTCCTAAGTGGTACATATTATTTTGTTATACTTCTAATTTTATGTTTAACAAACTCTTTTATTATTTACATTTTTTGCTACGTAGCTCATTTTTAGATAATTAAATTATTAAACTAAGGACTCCATTTTTATCCATATATGACCAAAATATTTCCTATACAAAGCTCTTTGCATAATAACAATTTATCACTTGAATGCATAAGCTAAAGTATACCAATAAAAAGTCAGGTACGACAAATCCATATGGTTATATCATTGAAAAAAAGCTTTTGTGTAGTTCTAAACAAATATTCTCTTGTAATAGGAATGCAAATAGTTGACATTGTGGGCAAAAACGTTTTGGTATAAAATATTTTATGTTGTCTTTCCATGAATTTTCTTAATGTATTTTTCTCACTATTTGTATTTTCCAAGACTTTACTAAACATAGTTTCTATGTTATTAAACAAAAACAGTCTATTTTCAGTTGGAATTTTTTTAACAAAAATATATATAGGCTTCTAAAAAAATCAGTTAACTTTTATTTCACCTCTATCCTTGTGGAACTGATAAGAACATAGTAATTCTAATATTTTATGAATCAGAATATTTGAGAAACAACTGGCCCTCCATGTGTAAGCAGAAATCCTTCAGGGATTGAGTTCATCCACCAACATGACTGGAATACAACTGATAAATCCTCATGGAAAATAGATGTGTTGTAGTCTCTGAAATATACTAAAAGTTGTAGAAGATACTGAGTTAGCATCAAAGTAGTCACAATCTATTTGGGAAGCCAATATTTACTAACCTGGAACAACAGTTTGAAGTAAAAAAGAAGGCAAAATTTAAAACATAAGGAGATATAACGTTGAAGGAAATAGTGATTGAATAGATTATTGCACCATAGTAGTCTCTCATAGTAGACTTATACATTCCCACTCACTATCACACAACTTTTTCAGACATTCTGTGGGAAGAAATTATGCACTTATCTCAGTGGTTTTTAGCTTTTTATCATGCAGTGTGCTTTGATCAATGGAATGTGAGTGAATGTGATATTTATGTCAGAACAGACTTTTAAAGATTACTGCATGGTCTGACTCAGCCCTTCTCTTAGTTCTGTATTTTTCCAGGACAGAATACCATGTTCCAGATAGGGGCTGCTTCATTCAGTCCAAGAATGAGAAGAGACGGGGGAACAGAGCTAAGTGGCACAGCTGCCAACTTGTCATCCTTATTGTACCATGAGTGAGACATAAGTGTTATTGTAAAATGCTGATATTTTCAGACTGTTGTAATTGCAGGACTCATACAGAAGTTAATACAACAGTAAGAGTGCTACCATAGCAATATAAAATCAATAGGAGTGACTTTTGGGCTGACTGACAGGTGGTGTGAAAACCCTGAACGAAGTTTACACAAATGACAATCCACGTATTCAAGCCAAAATATTTGATAAGACAGTTGTCTACTATAAAAATAGGTAATGAATGTCATGAATGTGTGTCCCTAGCTTTGTTACTAGCTGCGTTTGCTATGATACCACAAGAAAGAGACAAGTTTGTAAAAAACTTAAGCTGTGGGCAGTCAGAGATGAAAGAGACAAGAAGACAATCCACGCGATTCAGGACTTGTACATTTGAAAGATGTACTCAACTCCACAATCAGTAAGAAGTAAACCTGAGAAAAGACATGAGACACAAAAGCCAGTGAAGACAAGCTCTGGGACAAACATCAAATCAAGGCAGCAGTGATGACAGGTCATCAAGCTCCTTGCTAGGATTTCCCATTTACTTATGATCAAGGGAAAGAGACCAAATATGTGGTCCCAAAGAAACCTGTTAAGATCACCATTCCTATCACAAAATTTAGACAAGAGATATCATATGTCTCAAAAAGAACTGTGGGTGTGACTGTTGGCATGAGGAGCTGACTAAAATCAAATAGCTAAAAGCCAAAAAGGTTTTGCAAGGTATGTATTTTCAAAAACGCTATAAGCCTAGTTTAAACGGGACTATAATTAGAAGGCAAAACAATCCTTAGGCCCTAAATTTCCTAATGGTAGAAAACAGGCAAGGTTGCTCACCTGCCATGATTGACATATGCTCCATATGCCTTTCTGATATGGCCAAGGAAAGTGAGGAAAAAAGAAGAACCTCCCAGAGAGAAGAAACAAAGTTTTGAGAAGCTGAGATGGGTAATCAACAGGCAGGGACTGGAACTGGAGTCTAATCAGGAAACATTTCCTACATTCAGAGATGGCAGACTTTTAACTGTCACAGAGAGATTAATTGCAACAGAGCAGTGACTTTGGGTATCATCTCTTCTTCCTCTGTTTTACTGGAAATGTTTATTTTAGTGTCCCTGTTTCACAATCAAATATTGGGAATAGATAGAGAATATACTTATATTATTATTTCATGTTTCCAGATCAAAAAGAGCTGCATCTGCACCCGATTGAGATAATGAGCTACAGGACTTCACATATTATGTCTTGATTGAAAGAGTCATTTGCTTTATTCCTAGGGAAGTATTGAGTGTATTTTTCATGCAGGGAGAAATCAATTATGTGCTATCAAGAGCACAGACTGGGGTAATTGCCATTACTATTTGAATATTGATTCTCTCTTCTTTAAAAGTATTATGTAATAGTATCTCCCAGAAAGTGAAGTATACTTTACTGCTGCAATTTGGTTAAATTACTTGTTTGGGAATGAAATAAGAGTAGACCTGACATTTAACAGGACAGTTCAGCAGGATCCTTGGGTACAACTATGTAATATATTTCAGGCATTTGCCTTAAGAGCAATAGGTCCCAGACAGTAGTCAGTCCTAGATTGTGTTCTGGAACTAGAAGATACACGGAGACAATCAGTCCAGTCAAATCCAGCCTAATCCAGTAGACCTCAGTTAACCCAGAGCTAACCTCTAACTTACCTTCAGTCAATACATATATAAACACATGAAGTTTTTTTTTTACTAGAACAAAAATGAATGCTTCCCTTTATAGTAAAGAAAGAAATAATCAGAAAAAATTTGGTAAAACAGGTGAAACCTAAGCCATATTGTGAAGAATCAGCATCTAAATAATAAGGAAATGAAGCAAAATATATTTGAAGCAAAAATAAGACCAATTGCAAAGGCAAGGGACTCGGTATAAAGTTGGCTTGCTAGAGACAAAATACAGAAATAATTCTGATTAGAGAGCCAACCACATGACGGAGAACAAAAAGAAATAGCTTAAAACTCTAAGCAAGTTGGTAAGATTCACCGTCTTGGGGCTTTATGAATCATATAGCTTAGCCAGCCTGTATTGTATTCATGTGTTTCTAGCTTCTGTAGTCTTATGACTTCTTGAGTATGTGGTGAGATGTGTTTTCCTCTTAGAGTGCTCTTAATTGTCACAGATAGGATCTAGAAAAGGAAGCATATTTCCACTGTTTTCACGCTCATATTGCAATTTGTTAGCACCTATTTAAATCTGAATTTGTTAATGTGAAATCTTTCAAACTTTTCATTGACTCTGAGTTCACATGCTTAGAAATTGGTATCAATCTTGATCTGAACATAAAAGAAAAACGGTAATGAAGTGGCAGAAAGCAATATTACAGTTATCTCCAGCATTTAGCTAGAGTTTTACACCTCAATTTAAGTATATATTAGTTTGTGTAACAGTAGTAGTAGTATCTTACTCAGTGAGAGAATAGCACTGTCAGCTACTGAGAAAGGCTATATTTGAACTATGTGCCCTAAGTCCTGTGGTCCAGAGGGGAGAGACATCAGTGACATTTCTTTCAATCTTAATGTCACCAGAGCCAAAGTTTGGGGAACAAGAGTTTATTTCAAAATGACAGGTGAACATTGTGGCAATGTTTCCTTCTCCTTTTCTGAGAAATAACTTTCAGTACAGTTACATTATTTAATAACTTACGATAGTGAGTAGCCTACAGTAGAGAATTGTATGTTTGTTTTTATTTAACCTGTAAATTCTCTATGCCTTTGACCACTGAACTCATCTTCTAAAACATGCAAATTTATCTATTGCTACAAAGAGGAGTTTTAATATGGACAGACATTAAAGTATTTGACAATGTGGCTCATTTAAATAATTCAGTGATTCCTTGGTTCAATTTACTTATTTCATTTTTTATCCCCAACTGGCATCAGTTCTCTAGATTAAGATGTTACTTTACAGAAAAAATGAGCTGTTTATGTTTTCCTTTTCTGTCCAACTGTAAATCTGAGACTGGCTTAGCAAACTACATTTGAAAACTAATAATGCTACTTTAAGCCTCATGTAGATATTTACATATATATGAACTAAAAAGTAATTTTTAGAGTATTTATCTAGGCAGTGAGTGTTAAAAACATACTACATTGGTTTAATTGACTTAGTAATATAATTTAGGATTTTCATACTACAATAGACAAAATGCATTTAGGTTTTCAGCAGCCCCCTCCAAATGCTTGTTCCTGACTCAAAAAGAGATATTTCCAGAGAGCTAGCCATGCAACTCAGAAAATTCCTTCCGACATCTCCCTGATACCTGCCTACTCCTCTTACCATTTATCCTGGTCCTGATCCCTGGAGGGAGTATGTGAAATTCCAGTATTATGATTTCTATTTAGTGTTTGAATACTTATTTATCTTTAAATTAAAACCTTATTAAAACACATATCAGATATTTTAGTACCAACAAAGACTACCCTTGACCAAACTCTGCCAAGCTCCTGTAAGCTCTCTAGGCTTTCACCTTAGGATCGGTGATTATTGAACCTGCATTGCTCAACTGTAGTGAGAATCTTGTCCGGGCATGGTGGCTCACTCATGTAATCCCAACACTTTAGCAGGCCAAGGCGGGAAGATTGCTTAAGTCCAGGAGTTAATTAAGAGCCTAGGTCACAAAAAGAGACCTGGTCTTTAAAACAATATAAAAAATTATCTGGGTGTGGAGACACACAACCTGTAGTCTCACCTACTTGCGAGGTTGAGGTGGGAGAATCCCTTGAGCCCAAAAGTTCAAGGCTGCAGTGAACTATCATTGTGTCACTGCATTCCAGTGTGGGTGACAGAGCGAGACCCTGTATCAAAAAAAAAAAAAAAAAAAAAATCTTACTAGGTCAGCTTAGGAAGCTTCACCATCCTTGATACCTGATCACTTTCAATATATGATCAAAGTTCTCATCCCCCACTACCCCCTGAGTGATCTCTAATTATCCTGCCCTGCCTTCAGCAAAGAATCCAACCTAATTGTTAGAGTCAGAGTCTTCCCTTAGGCATAATGTTTCTGCTTATATATATTTGATCCATCAACCCTGACCCACTTGGCTACGAATCCCCGCTCTTCCTGTTATATTCAGTTTTGGGCCCAGTTCTAAACTGAGGTCTCTTTTCCCTATTGCAATAGCTCTGAATAAATCTGACTTCACCACTTTGACTACTGTCTAGCTCTGATTTTCTTTAACATTACTTATCAAGTGCTATTTAGAACTTTCAGACATTTTTCTTGCTTATAAGATATATGCTATCCTCCATATAATCTTGCTAAAATAAATTATTTAATGATATTTTGTTAAAGCAAAGTAAGGATGACTTTATTCAGGGCCATCATGACAACTATAGGGACCACTGCAATGGAATCTTGCAGTGCAGGAAAAAGATTGGGTTCAACTTAGAATATAGCATAGGCAAGTGGGAATTTATAGCAGGCAGCAGGATGGGGGTCAGTGGATCAAAAATTACTGAGAAACTTAACAGAATTTTTGTTGAAGACAGGCCAGGGTGATTAGACATTACTTCGGGGAGACCAGAAGATGCAAAACTGGATCAGATATCAAGGATTAGTGTTCTTGCTAAACTGATTTAGCAGGGTTCTTTGCTAAAACTGGATTTTACAGATGGGCCTAACACAAGAATGAGAAGCCTGGCTGAAGTTTGGCCAAGCAAATAATTTTTATCAACCTCAAATGTCCTGTACAGCCTTGTCTATGTGGCTTTTCTCTAGTATCTTTCTCTAGATGTATTCCATACCACATATCGGGTGGTCCGTTGGGTCTTCTTTTTGTTCCTGGAAATTTTCACACATCACAGAGCCTCCAACTGCTGGAACACTACAGGTCCACCACACTATGCCTCACTAATGTTGCCTCAATGTTTATTTCTCAAAACCCGTGCCACTTTTTCTATGAAACTTTTGCTCAAGTTTCAGACTAATTTAGGTAATCTCATTACATACACTCTCAGAAAAAAAATTGTTGACTCAGAAAATAACCCAAAATATGGTGCTTTGACATGTAAGTGCTTTGGAATAGAGAAAATTGAAAGTCCTCAGAAATAAGCCTCAGAATCAACAGCTCTCTCTAAGCTTCTCTTATCTCCCCATCCCTCTGATTTTTTTTTTTCCAAAGAGGTGGGAGGGGTTCTCTCTGAACACTACCTTATCTGACTGAGGAAACTTCTTTCCAAAAGAAATGCAATTTTCTTAAGACCACTTCCTATGTATCTCATCAAATAACCAGAAAAGGTGAAGCAGTGGTGAAGAGAAGAAACTGGAAATTATCACCATGACCAGATAGACTTTTCCTCTATTTTTCTGAGGGTAATTCCTAGAGATTACCTAGAAGAATGTATCTGCATAATAAGATGACCTTGGTTCAC
This sequence comes from Colobus angolensis palliatus, assembly GCF_000951035.1. Taxonomy (NCBI): domain Eukaryota; kingdom Metazoa; phylum Chordata; class Mammalia; order Primates; family Cercopithecidae; genus Colobus; species Colobus angolensis. The sequence goes on along the minus strand of NW_012120598.1, from coordinate 9,926,363 downwards.
AATGCAGTTCTTCCCCTCACATTCCTCTAACTTGTCTAAAGCTGCTATTTGTCCTTTGGCCCCATTCAGCATCCAAAGAGAAATCATTTACAGTCCATTGTCTGGTCTTTTGGCTCATTCATTTACAATCTCCCCACTTTCCTCACCCCAATGAAAAGGGTATTTAAGTGTCAATTATCTGGTCCTTCTCTGAGTTTGCAACTTTCTTATATAGCCATCTGCTTATACATGTTAATAAATTTGTTATGCTTTTCTGTTGCTAACCTGACTTTTGTTAGAAAAGTGTTGGCTGTGACCCTTATGATGAAGAGAAAAGGGATCATTCTCTTTCTGAGCATAGACAGTACATCTTCTTAATGTTTATATTTTAATCTTAATTAATTAGTTTATGTTTAACAATATAGTAAAGCATAGTATACTTGTCAAATTCTTCCTATTTCTTTATATCCGGGAAGAATAGCAGGCATCATTAATTTGTATGGAAGTAGTTACCTAAGTTGAAGAAAAGGTTTCTGGCTGAAATGGAAAGGTTGCTAAATTTTAGAATTACAAAATCAAACATGACTCAGGAGAATGTCTAGCACATAGGCAAAAAACATGTGACTTACTCTGCCAAGTATTTTTGGAATTAAGTAAATGCCTTATTTCATTTAAGAGTGATATTTTCATTGAATGCGAACTCCTTACTAGCCCACTTTAATTGCCTATCTTGGAATATATTTGATCATTGCAACGCATAGGTCAAATAAACTTCCTACCCTGTTCTTGAGCAATTTCAATAGGCTTCCTGTAAGTTAAATGAAAGTATCAAATAAAAAATTGTAATATCCTTTTTTTTCCTAATTGGAACATAGTTTTTATTACCACTTTAAGCGTTGCTATTTCATCGGTGATCTTGAAGTAACTACCGCTTGATGACTCTGATAAAGGATAAAGGTCATGGCTAACTTTGTATTAGCATCTTGCTTTTGTCTGGTAACAGCAGGACCCCTTGCTCCCTGGCATATTTAAAGAAAAGAAGAGATCTGTGGTATTTATGATGATTGAGAAACTGTAACAATGCCTGGGTAGGGGGTTAATTAGGAATGAAAATGGCTTAACATCTCTCCAAAACATCTCTTCTGGGAGGTCATTTTCAGAGGAATGCAGACTTATGCATCTCTGAAGTGCTCTATAAAAAGCATATTCTTTTAGAAAATGAAGAACCAGTCAATAATCATGAGGCTCAGAACTAAGAAGGATTCATAATGAGTGAAAAGTAATTTCAAAAGTACATTAAGAAATCTAGTAATTCCTGTCTGTTAAATCATGCAGTTTGCATGTATTTTACTGCAGATATGAAAAAACAATCCTAATTTATGGAAGATATGTTGTAATGGATTGTTTCAGTCATTTTTCTCAGTTTGCACTACATGAGAGATACTATTTTGCTTGTATTTATGATTAAATTGTGTTCAGAGTAATGGAAGATAATTATAAATTGTCTACCACAGAGAGTCAGTTAATTTTATCCTATTCACATCACAAAATATAGACAAGGCATTGTTGTGACTACTAAAGAAAGTTTGTTTATTCACTGACTGTCAAGTGAGTATAGGGTGCATTAACCACAAGAGAAAATTAAAATAAAATGTAAATTTACAAAAAAATACTTTCTACGTTATAGGATCTTACAATCTACTAGAGGGTATATGATAGTTTGAAAAATTAATATAAGATAGTAGTTGTTTATTTCCAGCAGTTGATGCTAAAAATACCATCAAAATAACCAGTGTATAAATCAAATTCAGATTTACTCCTTCTGCAATAGGGGCAACCACTACCTTGACCATCTTCGTAAGTCGCAGATGGGACACATCAGTGGCAGTATATTCAAAAGGTATGGAAGATCTCATTTAAGATGGGTCTTTTCTAAGGACAAACACAATTTAAAAGTAAGAGGCATAGTCTTCCATGTTGAAAATAAGGAAAGAGATTTCCCTCCCCTCTTTTTACTTTGAGCATTTTGTTTATAAAACATGTAATTTTAAGTAATTCCTGCTCTCTTTGAAATGTATATATATCATTTTGAAGACCAGATTGGTATTTTGTCAGCTTTGTGATCTAGGTATGTATTTCTAAAGGACCAAGAACCATGTCTTTGAAAGGTAAACATCAAGAGATGTAGCACCATCCTCTCCCAGCTTCTGTGGAAAGTTAGGAGAATATCTTTAGTGGGCACCTGGCTCCAAGTTGCAAAACTACCTCTTGTCATAAAGATAGGAAAAATTTGTTTCTTCTTTATCTAAAGGTCATCCCAATTATCAAGTAAAGTCAAGAAGAACTATGTGTGACAAATGATGCTGTCAAGTTCTCTGATTTCAGAACTAGTTATTGTTTATCTTGAAACATGTAGAAACGTTCTTTGACTTACAACAGTTCAACTGACGAGTTTTTGACTTTACTATGTATATTAATGGTGAATACTCATACAAACATTCTGCTTTTCACTTTCACTGCAGTATTTAATAAATTGCATGAGATATGCATCACTTTATTATAAAGTTGGCTTTGTTTTAAAATGTTTTTTCTAAATGTAGCCTAATGTAAATTTTATGAGCATGTTTAAGGTCAGTTAGGCTAGGCTGTGATTCAGTAAGTAGCTAGTCAGACATGAGCGTGGCAGGACAGGATCCCCAAACCCCAAACGGGAATGTCAAGTGACCATCAGGTGAAGTCAGGTGGTGGTTACACGATCTCGCTCACATAATAATTGGTCACAGCTGGCACCAGGCAAAGGCAGTCTCCCAAAAGATAGAAACACCTAAAACTAGTAATTAGCAGCTTCCTGATGAGATCTCAGGAGTTCGGTGAGTGGGCTCAAACATGTGCACTAAGAGGCAAAATGATAGCATTTAACTGGTATTTGGCCTTCTTCTACTTGACTAGTAAGGGAAGAAGGCTTCAAGTGAGCATGCATCTGTCAGGCTTCTGAGCCCAAGCCAAGCCATCGCATCCCCTGTGACTTGCAGGCATACGTCCAGATGGCCTGAAGTAACTGAAGAATCACAAAAGAAGTGAAAATAGCCGGTCCTTGCCTTAAGTGATGACGTTCCACCACAAAAGAAGTGAAAATGGCTGGTCCTTGCCTTAAGCGATGACATTATCTTGTGAAATTCCTTTTCCTGACTCATCCTGGCTCAAAAAGCTCCCCCACTGAGCACCTTGTGACCCCCACTCCTGCCCACCAGGCAGTCCCCTTTGACTGTAATTTTCCTTTACCAACCCAAATCCTATAAAATGGCCCTACTCTTATCTCCCTTCGCTGACTCTCTTTTTGGACTCAGCCCGCCTGCACCCAGGTGATTAAAAAGCTTTATTGCTCACACAAAGCCTGTTTGGTGGTCTCTTCACACGGATGCACATGACAGCATCCAACACCAGTAAACACACTGCCCCTGCGGCTCCTCCCACGCGCTGGCAGGCCACTGCGTATGCAGATTGCCAATGTATAAGACCCCAAGTCAAAGGTCAAACTGCACTTAATCTCTCAAGTTGTCCACTTGGCCGTCTTCCAAGTGTACTTTATTTCCTTTCATTCCTGCTCTAAAGCTTTTTAATAAACTTTTACTCCTGCGCTAAAACTTGCCTCCATCTTGCACTCTGCTCCGTGCCCCTCAGCGGAATTTTTTCTTCTGAGGATACAAGAATTGAGGTTGTTGCATACAGATTCACCACTGCTAACAGGTTAGCTGTATTAAGTGTATTTTTGACTTATCATGTTTCCAATGTATGATGAATTTACTGGAATGTAACTCCATTAGAAGTCAAGGAGTATGTGTCTATAATGATATGTGTGTTCTTGACTATATAAAAGGGTGAGATTTCTTTTTGTCTTTGAAATCTTTTAATGGATTGTCTGTAATGCACATCACATTCTGGTTTAATGCACATCACATTCTGGTTTAATGCTTATTCAATAATAAAAGTTGTGTGTCTCCCTACTACCTTTGAAGAAAGGAATTCTAAGTTGAGAGATGATTTTGTTTTTAATTATATTTCCCCAGTGCTTCCAATGCACAGGGCGTGTTTGGAACTGGGCAAAGTTTGTTATGTGATAGTTTAGAATTCATGGGCACAATGAAAGAACAGCTTTAAGTAAATTTTGAACTGTAAAGATTTGTTTATTCAGCTGATTTCAGCATATATTGTTCTGAGAGAGGAGGTAAAGTAGACTTGTCTATTGTTCAGATACATGGACAGTCAGGAAGTTTTTAAGCAAACCGTAAAGTTATTACGGTGCTGGCTCAGAAAACAATACCCGCAAGTGTGACACTTTGACATGCTGAGCTACACAGGTAGTTTCAAGGGCTCTCTCTGACCTTCCCCCACCTCCCTGTGTCTCTGATCTTTATAGAAGCAGCAAGATAAACCTTTCTTGGAATTTCTTTAAGAAAACTTCTTTCCAAAAGAAATGCTACTGCCTTAACATCACCTCCCTAGGCATCTCATCAAATAACTGGGAAAGATTACCCACAGGAGAAGAGAAGACTGGGAGTTTTCACCATATCCAGACATATTTCTATCTATTCTTCTTGGAGCATCTCACTGAGAGATTACATGGGAAGCTTTATCTGCATAATAAGAAAACATTTGTTCCCTGTGAAGTTTAGCCCCTCACCTACCTGCTACCTCCTTCAGTGCTCAGAAAGATTTTGTCTCAAGTCATTGTTCTTTGGGCTCATTCATTTCCCTTGAAAATCATTTATGCCTACAAGCCTCACCTATCTCCTCTTGCCCTGTGAAGGAGGATATATAAGCATCTGGAACTCATTGGGTTATTGAATAACCATTCTCCTGTGATTTTTCTCATGCTCTGCATGTTAAATAAATCTGTATTCCGTTTCTCTTATAAATCTCTGTCTTTTGTCAGTTCATTTTCAGTGAACCTTCAGAGGGCAAAGGGGAAGCTTTCCCTTGCCCCCTGCAACATCTTCATCTTCCTGGGTTAAAAACTTTTGGACAATTAAATTCTTTTCAATTGCAGGCAGTGGAGTAGTAAATTCATGTTAGTTTAGACAGCAAACAGTGTCTGTGTGTAATAGTCCTGTTGTGTGAAATTGTCATTTGAATGATGGAAGCTAGATGTTGTTGGTGTTCAGGGTGAAGAGACATTGTGAGATAGAGCAAGGACCCCCTTTTTAGGAACCTGAAGTCCCCCAAGCATGGAAATAAAAGAAAATCCTGAGTTCCTTAAGGATAACTTCAGGTACCAAGCTAGCCCCAGAACCAAATAAGTAACTTGTTAAACAAGAAGGTAATAGTAGCTTAAAACAATAGCCAAGGAAGTTAGAGTTCTGGAGATAGTTGCTTTCCTCATAGAAATGAAGTATAACATCATAACATGCATCCCTGACTTGTCTTTCAGGAACTTGGACCCGCACTGATGACAAATAAAACTATATGGAATGAAAAGGAGGTAAATCTGAATATACAATTCCATAAAAAAAAAAAAGCCAGAAATTAGGCTGGAAATAAGATAAGGAAGAGAACCTGACATTGACCTAAGAACTTTGGTCTTTACTTGGTAGAAATCAGGGGAAAATTTAAATCAAATGTTGGCTCAATAAAGACATGTCAGTTTAATAAAATCAGTAAAAATCCAGCTAGGATATTCTTAAAAGCTGGATGTATTATTGTTGGTTTTGATTATCCAATATCAAAAGATATCTATAGTAGGTGGTTCAAGGGTTAGGTATATTCTACAAAGAATAATGTTCAAAAGTTTTATTTTACCTTCAGAAATGTTATTGAATTGATAGACAACTTAATGATAGAGTCATGATAATTTAGAAACAAATGATAATGATTAAATGAAATATCAGAGAGGTTGTGATAATAGTTTAGTTAGGAAACAATTAAGGTATGCTCTAATCTCATGTCTTATTATTGCACAAATTCCATAGAGATTAGCATAATTAATTGAATAACTTGAAGCCATAAATTAGATTTAAATGAATATATTTCTGATATTGAGATCAGAATATGTTTAACGATAAAAGTGAAATCACAAAGGAAAAGAGAGATCACAAATGAAAAACATACATACATATGTGTGTGTGTATATATATATATATATATTTGGTTTAATGACAAGATAAAAAGATTAAGAAGAAAAATGTTCCAAAAATATTTGCCATTTATTTGATGAGCAATTATATATTATTGCTAAAGTCAAAGAGTTTTATAGAATTTTTTTTTTAAAAAAACCCACATAATTTTCCCATAAAGGGGCAAGGAGCAGAGAAATGCAAATCACAACCACAATAAGATACCACCTCACACCAGTCAGAATGGCCATTATTAGAAAGTCAAAAAGAACAGATGCTGGTGAGGTTGTGGAGAAAAAGGAATGATTTTACACTGTTGGTAGGAGTGTAAATTAGCTCAACCATTGTGGAAGACAGTGTGGTGATTCTGCAAATACCTAGAGCAGAAATGGCATTCAATCCAGCAATCCCATTGCTGGGTATATACCCAGAGGAATATAAATCATTCTGTTATAAAGACACATGCACACATATGTTCATTACAGGACTACTCACAATAGCAAAGGCATGGAATCAACCTAAAAGCCTGTCAGTGATAGACTGGATAAAGAAAATATGATACATATACACCATGGAATACTATGCAGCCATAAAAGGGGATGAGATCATGTCCTTTGCAGGGACACAGATGGAGTTGGGGGCTATTATCCTTAGCACACTAATGCAGGAAGAGAAAACCAAATACCAAGTGTTCTCACTTATAAGTGGGGACTAAATGATGAGAACACATGGACAGGTGGGGAGAACAACACACTCCAGGGCCTGTCAGGGCAGGTGAGTGGAAGGAGGGAGAGGATCAGGAAGAATAGCTAGTGGATGCTGGGCTTAATACCTACGTAATGGGATGAACTGTGCAGCGAGCCCCATGGCACATGTTTACCCATCTAACAAACCCGCACACCCTGCACATGTACCCTTGAACTTAAAAGTTGGAAATTTGAAAAGAAAGTAAATTAAAACAGTAAAAAATATTTGTACCCCTATTTTTATTTTGACAACTTTTACAATAAATAGTACTGCAAATGAAAAAGTGTAAAGAATAAATTATGAAAGGAAAACTATTAAAAACCACAAATTGCAAATTTGAACATGATTATATTTTCTATCATATTGTAAAAGGAGAATAAAAATGAATCTATAAGAGGTGTTAAGAATGTTGAAAATTGGTCTTTCATATTTACCATGTTGAAACCAATTACAACTACAACTGTAATCTCAGCACTTGGGAGGCCAACGCAGGAGGATAGCCTGAGGCCAGGAGTTTGAGACCAGCCTGGGCAACACAGTGAGACCCTGTCTGTACAAAAAATTTAAAAATTACCCTAGTGTGGTGGCCCACCCCTGTAGTCCCAGCTATTCAGGAGGCTGACGTAGGAAGATCACTTGAGCCCAGAAGTCTGAAGCTGTAGTGTGCTATGATCACACCACTGCACCCCAGCCTGAATAACAGAGAGGCTATCTCAAAAATCTAAAAGAAATTTTTTTTAATTTGTTAAAAAGGTAACACTACTGCAACTAATTTCTGGAACATGTTTCAGTAACAGATATTAAAATATTAAACAATGCTTTTGACTTATTCTGAGGTCAAAATACCACTCTCCATGCTTTGTAAATATTAACCTGTATAATCTTTCAAGTCTATTAAATAGTTATTTTTATTTCTCTTCTGCAGATGAGAAAACAGGGGTACAGAGGGGTTAAGTAAATGAACTCTGGCCTCACAGTTCATGTGTATTAGAGCGAGATTTCAACACCATAGTGTCTGTCTCAAGAGTTCACATGCAGCTTGCCTCTCTACTCTTAGTAATCTCACTTACAGAAATAATCAGAGGCATTATGGAGACGTACGTAGAAGGTATTCGCATAAAGATTTTTAATGTAACTGAAAGTTTGATATGAAGTAAGTTCCAAACACGGGAGAATTTTGTTTAAAATGTTTACACTCATCACAATTGTCAGTGGTAATCTTATGCTTCAGGCTGGTGATTAATCCCATCAGCTCTTTCTGTGTCTTAAGTAAATGACAAAATCCATGTTCCAAAAACATCTGATTTGTAGTCTTTTTTAGCAAGAGTTTGGCAAATTCTTGGCAGTATCAGCAAAAGCATGAATCTCTGGACGGAGGAGGTAGGCTATAGGGAGAAGGAAATGTTCAAATTGTATGATTGCTTGGTAGACATCTTCCTTTCAATTTTCATCCTTGTCTCTTCTTACCAGCCAAAAGATTTTATTGCAAAATTCTTTTTCTTTCTCCCTTTATTTCTTTTCCTTCTTTTCTTTCCTTTCTTTCTTTCTTTTTCTTTCTTTCTTTCTTTCCTTCTTTCTTTCTTTCTTTCTCTCTCTTTCTTTCTTTCTTTCTTTCTTTTTCCTTCCTTCCTTCCTTCCTTCCTTCCTTCCTTCCTTCCTTCCTTCCTTCCTTCCTTCCTTCCTTCCTTCCTTCCTTCCTTCCTTCCTTCCTTCTTCCTTTCTTTCTTTCTTTCTCTTTCTTTCTTTTTCTTTTTGGTTTTTAGATGGAGTCTCACTCTGTCACCCAGGCTGGAGTGCAGTGGTGTGATCTCCGCTCACTGCAACCCCACCTCTTGAGTTCAAGTGATTTTCCTGCCTCAGCTTCCTAAGTAGCTAGGACTATAGGCGCCCACCATCACGTCCGGCTATTTTTTGTATTTTTAGTAGAGACAGGGTTTCACCATGTTGGCCAGGATGGTCTTGATCTCCTGACCTCAAGTGATCCATCAACCTCAGCCTCCCAAAGTGCTGGGATTACAGCTGTGAGGCACCGCACCCTCCCACAAAGTTTTATTTCTGCATTGTCTTCTATTCAGAAAATATTTTGTCATTTTCAAGTAGGGATCATAGATTCAGTGTGTTTCTCTGCCTAGTCTCTCTTTTACCCTAACCTCTCTTCAGGAGATAGACCAAAAGATAGATAGTGAGAGAGAACGATGTGATAGACCAGGATAGAGAAAGAAAGCAGGAGAACATGGGAGAGAGAGCAAGGCAGTTTTTTCCTATGTGCTCTAATTGATCCGTCTGTTTTATGGACTTTCTGTGTATGCTCTGCTGTCTAAAGTTTAGGAAAAAAATTTACCATGCTCAGCTTAAGTTAAACATGTTTAATCTCTTAATCTATGTTAAGTGGTAGAACTGATAACCCTAAGAGAGTAACCATCATCTCCACTTTCCCTTGATGGCTCCTGGAATACTATATATCCTGAATCATCTAAGACAGGGGTCCCCAACCCCCAGGCCATGGACCACACAGCAGGAGGTGAGCTGCGAGTATTACTGCCTGAACTCTGCCTCCTGTCAGATCCGCAGCAGCATTAGAGTCTCACAGGAGTGCAAACCCTATTGTGAACTGTACATGCGCGGAATCTGGATTGTGTGCTCCTTATACTAATCTATGATAATGTCTGATGATCTGAGATGGAAGAGTTTCATCCTGAAACCATCCCCACCCTCCCAATCTAAGCGAAAACCTGAACAAATTTTATGAACAGATGGGAACATGTATTTTGCAGAAGATGGGGATTATAAAAGACATGTCATTATGAATTGATCTCCTCACATGTGGAGAGTCTGAAAATATTAATAAGAAATTGTAGCAGAAAACATGAAAGAGAGAGAGAGAAAAAAACTCAGAGAAGTAACTATAGATCCCAAACAAAAACAAAAACTCCTCTGTAATGATTAAAATCTCTTGGCAAAAATATAGACATTGCCCCTTTCCTGGACCACTCTCCGTGTTATGCCCAGAGTATAACAGCTCCAAAGGAGTAAAATAAATATTATGTTTGAAATGCAGATGAAGTTTAACAAAGGGGCATTTAATAGATGCAGAGAATTTTTAAATGTTTGACTCCCTATTAACTTGTTGGGTGATCTCATTTACAAAGAGAGGATTTGAGTTATTTTTGAAGAATTTGGAATGGCACAGAATTTAAAGTTGTAAGCTTGTTAGATTAGAATTATGATAATTGATATCAAAGTCTAAGAGACTTCTGTTTGGGAGACTTCTAAGCAAACATTTACTGTATAGAGGTTTAAATTACAGAACCATACGAAGAAAATTCTAAGTTTTCGAAACATGAGTAAGAAGATTTTAAGCAAAACCTCAAAGCCTAACTTTGCATGCATTTGTTTTTGTTAACCATGTGGGGTTCTAAATTACATTAAAATTATCTCCTTGATCCCAGTAGGAAAATGCAAGGTTTTGATTGGTATTTGTCAAGATGATACTTAATGTTTATATTGCATGTCTTATTTTAAAAATACGTAGCGTGATGTATTAGGTTTGTAGGGGAAAGCAGTTTAAAATCTATCTGATATGGTTTGGCTGTGCCCCCACCCAAATCTCATCTTAAATTGTAACTCTCACAATTCCCACGTGTTGTGGGAAGAACCTGGTGGGAAGTCATTGAATCATGGGGGTGGGTCTTTCCCATGCTATTCTCGTGATAGAAAATATGTCTCATAAGATTTGATGGTTTTAAAAAGGGAAGTTTCCCTCACAAGCTCTCTCGTCTTGTCTGCTGCCATGTGAGACATGCCTTTCCTCTTCCGTCATGATTGTGAGGTCTCCCAGCCATGTGGAACTGTGGAACTATGGAAATTTAAGTCAAAATTGTACAGAGGGAATTTAAAAGTTTTTTAAAACATGCAAAAATTATGGGTTTAAAATTAAATGATTGGGAGGTAAATTCGTTTACGGAGCCAGATATCATGTATATACAACTTGTATCTGAAAAAAATGAATTACGGAATTATAGACTAATAAGTGTGCAGTATTTTGGAGAAGGCATTATTAGAGCTTTTCTCATCATCCCTAGGTGGAAAAGAGCCTTATCTCTAGGTGGCTGATAATCTCCACCAAGACATGCCTAGTAATAGAATATTCACTTTTTGTAATACTTTGGAAACCTTCATTTTTTAATATTTTAATGAATTCCAATGTCCTTCAATGAAAAATAATTGAATTAATGCTATCTATCCCCAGTGTGAAAATATGATGAGAAATTCATATGCCACTTCATCAACAGAACTTTAGATACAGGTTTAAAAATATTCAGCTAGCAGAAAAATTCCTCCATGCGTTACTGTTTGATTGCGATATTACCCTTTGTTCTTCTGAAGAACTTCTTTTTTCTTTTTTTTTTGCAGCTGTGTATCTGAATTACCTTTCAGATGATTGCCGTGTTGTCTGTGATTTCCCTTATAGTTAAACACTTTATGAATATGTGTTTCACATTATGAACTCAATCTCCGTATTTTCAAAATCTACATTTTTGCTTTTCAAATCTGTATTATTAGCTTTTTAAAGTTTGTCAACTTGTGAATACAGAACTTTTTCCCCAAAGGGATCCTTAAAGTCCTGGAAGTGTGTGTATTGTGTGCTGCGAAGGCAAATTTACATCAATGTATTAAAGAGAAACTATAAAATTGATACGTTAAGAATTAAAGTTGGAAGTCCCCCAGTTATGGATGGTAGTAAATTCCCCTAATTTCTTCTTGTATACGTATCTTAAATGTTGGGAACAGGGAGGTTGGAGGGAGAATCTTGCTAAAACTATAAAAAAAAAGAGAAAATTTATGGATTTATTCTTAAATTAATGGTCTTTTAAGAGTATTTAATATTATAGAAGACATTAGTTGTATTTAAGCTTTAAAAAGAGCATAAAGTCTGTGTATACTTCCCACTTAATACAATTTAATGTATATTCTATACATAAACATTATGAATTTGATGTTTTATTACTAAAATCCTATGTGTAGAAACAAGTCCATTAACTGATTTGGTTTGGCTCAGGAACCCAGTTGCAGGGTAACAGAAGCACATAAAGGAACAATTAGCTAAATCAATGACTTTTAAACATCTGTTTTAAAAACTAGTCTTGGGTAATAAAACCGTAAGTAATTCTTATTATTTTTGAATAAAAATGCGTACTCACTTGAATTTCTGCCCTTCCTCTAGCACTTCTCTAAGATGAGTTTTGGGATATCATTGAGAGCCTTGTACAACCGTAAACACTGTGAGCTCTACCTCCTCTTTGATTTTCTGAGCAGTGGTGTACTACTAAATTATTGAAAATTGTCTCTCTGAAAAATCTGCAAACAAAAATCTGACTTGTCGCATTTGCCAGTTTCCATGGTGTAAATACTATTATGATCACTTCTAAAACTTCCAATATGCAATTGTTGAGAAGAGATGTGCACAACTGGCCCCAGGAAGCCAGCAGGAACCTCTGTCATACTTCACTACTTCTGAGGCACAGTCTGCTCCAAGAATACCTCTCCCATATCTGGCAATTTTTGGAGGTGGTTTAATGTGTGACCTGTTCCTTCTAGGCTTGCTCAGGACTGCTATACTGTACCTTACCTTGTGCCCTGTCAAAGCTCTAGAATAGGGGTTAGAAACTTTTTCTTAAAGGTCTAGAGAGTAATTAATTTTAGACTTGCAGGCAAATGGCTTCTGTTGCAAAAAAAAAAAAAATTAACTCTGCCCTTGAAGCTCAAAGGTAGTTACATAAAATGATGGATGTGGCTGCGTTCCGGTAAATTTTTATTTATAAAAACAGGCCCTGCAGCTGTTAACTGTCCCTTGTTCACAAACTCCTGAGTTTCTGCTACAGCCTTCGACCAGCTCCGTCCTGCAATCTATGACACCATCAGGACTGCCATGAAAAGTTATCCCATCCCTGTATTCGACTGCACTGTGTAGTCAAAACTTCCTCAGCTCAAATTATCAAATGCTACACCAAGAGATGGGAGAGAAGAGCTAAAAATTTTGGCCACTTACCTTCTGTCTGTTTTCTTGTGTTTTCTTTTCTCTTGATCCATGCCAGAAAGAAAAGGCAATATTATTCCTGCTATGTCATGTTATCCTTCTACTAAAGAACAAAAATCACACAGTCCAGCTGGCATAGGCATCATTCCAGGGTGCAGTTCTCCGCTCTGAATCCTTCAAACTTGTTCTTCAGGAGCTTGAAATATCTTTCTGTTTAAACCCGAATTTCAAAATCACTGCCTTGCTAAAGGGATCAAATACTCCACCTGCTTGGAGATGGTAGCCTTAAGATTCAGCTTTCAATGGGAGATGATAGAAAAGGGAAATTAAAATTCATTTTGATAATTTATATGATATATGCACATTAATATTAGAAAAACATCAAAATAATAACAGTACTTACATGTTTCTGGTTTAAGTAACTTTTAAAAATTACACAAGCTATCACATAAATAACTGCAAATTATTTTAAATCAGAATAATTAAAACCTTAAAATAGTTGAAATTGAGAAGACTATGAAGAGCCTGTACAAAATATTCTACAAGTAATTCCACATTATTTTTATTATAATTAAGTGGAAACTTAGGTGGTAGACTAATTAGCAAATTTAAAAAAGAAAATATGGTTATAGCAAAATGAAATAGACTCTCATGCCAAAGCTTGCCTGAGAGTTTTAGCTGTAGACAGCGGGGAATAGCTGTATAACAGGGATGCTGAAGATGGTCCGATTTCCCTGAACCTAAACTAATCACTGCTCCTGCTTTGGTCTAAGAGAAAAAAAGCATCCCTTCAAAAGCATTAGCATGTGTGTTACATAAACCACTAGTTCTTTCTAATTCTTTTGCTCAGTCCTATCATTTAAAGCCTGAAGAGATTAGAAATACTCTATTTGAATTTTTACATTTAAACAGTAGTCAAATGTATCTCACTGTTGGATGAAGCTTGATATTTACATGTGAATTGAATTTCATGAGATATCGAAGAATAAAGATGTAGAAGATAATCCATCAAATACACTTCTGAAGTATATTTTTTATGAAAAAAATCCCTTGCATCTGGCTTTGTCTGTCTGTGTTTTACTTAAAGGTCATTATATTTCATCCACGTGGAACATTCTAGAACACATTTTCCTTTAACTTTATAGGAGACAGATAAGTATTCTATGCATCATTGATATCTGAACATGATTAAGGAAATTAAATTGCCCAGACTTAAATAATTCTTTAAAAGTGTCCCACTGGAAAAATCAGAACATGTCACATTGTAATTATTACCTTTTATAAAACATCAGTATATTTAGAAAAATAAGTACATTATGGTGAAATAGCCATTAGCTTTACAGACAAGGAAAACCCTACACTAATAAAATATATGCATACAGATGATATTTCTGAGTATTTTTTAATCACATTTATTAAAGGCAAGTTTGGATAAGTACTACTAATATTTGTATTTCAAAGAGTATTCTTCAATTGATGATATTTTTAAGTCTAGAGGTACTGTGGTATCAGTATCAATGAGTATATGTCACAACTCACTAGCATCAAATTAATTGAAAGAAAAAACATAGATAAATAGAAATTTAAAAATTCAAAGATGTCACCCAGCTCATCTATGCACATTTTCTCAATTTACAAGTGAGGAAACTTAGGCACCTATGTTTCCTGAACTCACAAATACTAGCAAAAATAGATACAGCACATGAGTTTAGATTGTTTACATGAGGGTATTGGGGTATAGACAAAAAAAGACATAGGAAAGAAGAGGTAAAATTAAAATTAGAACCGGTAGCATTTTATTGTCATTGTTCAAAGATGAAGAGGTGGGGGCTGCAATTTAGCCCTTTATTTTCTTGGCATGCTTGATTTTGAGATTTTAATTTATTTAAACTGAAGAGAAACCACTGGCTCAGGGGAAACCAGGTTTGTTATTTGATTCCATGTGTGCTTGCTTGCTTGTTTGTTTTCCTAAGACTAATACTCAGGAGAAATGTCTCCAGGGAGCACCTACTGATGTAGAAACATTTGTCCCCAAGGGTGTTCCTTCAAAACACTCAAGTGAGTGCTCATTACTATTTTATATAACCTTCTTCAGTGAAAGACAATTTTCCAAATGGCCAAATCACTTCTCAGCATTCTAATTGTTTAATTTGATGGAAGAGTGAAATTGAGACTAGCTTGAGAAGTGATTATTTGATCGAGGCCAGTCACACAGTCTTTACAAGACTCTAACCCAGATCTCTAGAATCATATGTAATAATATCACCAGTACTGAATTTTAGGTGTAATTGAGAATTTGCTGAACAACGGCGTAGGTTCAATCTCATTTTGCTTTCATTGACCTTTATTGCTGTATTTATCAGGATAGTCTCTGGTAGTTTAATTTTTTTACTTCAGAAGGTTTATTCTTTGTTATTCTTCAGAAGCTCCTTATAGATTTCCCACGTTACAGTTGAGTAAATATATGCTATCTAAAAAATAAACTGACTGAATATTCAATTCAAACAACTGCATGTAGACAGTTTGAAAGGAATACATTTGCTAAGAATAAAGGTACAAGTTTCTTGCATTACCAGTCTTGAGACCAAGGTTACCCACAGCTCAGGTACTTTGCTATAATTTTACAACCTCACTTTATCATGGATTTGGGTACAATTTCTTATTTAACCCTTTGTTATTTATGGTACTTCAAATAATGTGTAACATAGTACATGTGCTATATTTAATGGATTTTGCATGAATAAATGATACATATAATTTCATAAATATTAAGTTTATAGGATTACATAAATTATAAAAGTCTTAAATCAATCACCCTGTTTTACTCTGTCTATAATTTGGTCCATCCATTAATTAATTATTAATATGCCATTCATATAATATTTCAGTAATGGGAGTAAGTCTTTTTATTGGTGTCTTTTAACAATGAAGATGATTTGGGGTATGAAGTTATGGGGGAAATAACAGTTGTACAAAACAGTAAGGAGATTTACTTATTCAAGTAACAAGAATATATTTTTGGAGGCTGAGGTGGGAGGATGGCTTGAAGCCAGGAATTGGATACCAGCCCAGGCAAGAAAATGAGGTCCCCACCTCTACAAAAAAAAAAAAAAAAAAGGTAGCATGAATGATCCAGGGAAGGATGACTTTTCTATTGGTTAATTCATAGGCCCAGTGATATCGTTAATTACCTGAATCCATTTCACCTGTCTGCTCTGTCATTCCTCGTGTTTTTCCAGGGTGCCTCATGGATGCAAGAGAGCTGCAGTGGCTCCACACAACACATACTCACATTCTAATATGTAGAATGGCATGAAATGTCTAATCCCTAATGACTGCAATGGAACCACCAATCATGATTCTCCTCTGAACCTGGGGCTAGTTATTGGCTGTAGTGAAGGATTCCAGGGTTAAATACTGTTAGCTGGGAGCATAACTAAGAGTCTGCTGCATATCTGCATTGTACTGAGTTAGAAAGTTATTTTAATTTTCATAACTGTGGCACAATGAATGATCACTGCTTGATGAGGAATGATGTAGGTGTCATTCAATAAATGATTTGAGGAAACCGCAGAGACTAAAAGGTCTGTATTGTTTCCATTCAAACAGGCTGAGAAAAGCCATGTTATTATGTGCAGTCACAGTATTAATACCAATTTTTCAAGATGAGACTTATGAAATTAGCAAGAAAAGGAACATTTGACAATATGTAGTATGAAATGATGATCCGTAGGCCTGAATAAGAAAAGATGAGTTAGAATGCTACAAAGAATCTTTCTGTTCATTGATGGGACAATTATCAAATACATAAATACCCCTTTCCTACCCATTAATTTAAATCCTCTTTAAGGCCCTGTGCAGTGGCTCACGACTATAATCTAATCTCAGCACTTTAGGAGGCTCAGGCCGGCAGATCATTTGAGGTCAGGAGTTTGAGACCAGCCTGGCCAAAGTTGTGAAACTCCATCTCTACCAAAAAATACAAAAACTTACCTGGATGTAGTGGCACATGACTATAGTCCTCAGCTACTCAGGATGCTGAGGTGGGAAAATCGCTTGAACCTGGGAGGCAGAGGTTGAGCCACGATCATGCCACTGCACTGTAGTCTGAGCGACAGAGTGAGACCTTATCTGAAAATAAATAAATGAATAAATAAATAAATAATGTTTAATGTAATTTAAATCACTTTATTTCACATGCGTTCATGCAAATTTTAATTCATCTTTTAAAAATCAAATTACGTATATGTATAAAATTTGCTTATAGACCACAAACATTTGAGTCAGTCCTGCCCAGAAATATGATAATGGTGCACGTAATCAACAAAATCATATGATCTGGAATCTGCTTTCTAATTTCCACTTCATACTCCACTGCTGTGAGATTCTAGACAAATTAATCACTTTGTATTTCATTTTTCCTGTCTTCAAAATGGAGATATAATAGTACTTACATCATGGGTAGAGTGCGAAAACTAATAATTCACATAGAATGCTTAGTAATTTTTGGCTATTATTACTATTACTGCTAGCCTAGTGCACTGATTAGTATGATTACTAGCAGTAGTGATGTGGATGGGAAGTTGGAACTTGAGGAATTGATCAGGGAAAATTTCCTAGAGGCAGAAAAGTTTAAGGAAATTTTAAGAACACATTCTTTACAGTTTAATATGAGACTGCCACTTTGCCAAACTCTTTTGTAAAATTCCTCTGTTGCCTGTGGAGTTGAGTAAAGTCGGTATACACACAGCCTTGGGTCCAGGTCCCTGAGAGGAGATGGCTGGTGGGAAGTAGCACTGTGGAGAAATTGACTTCTGGGGAATGATATCATTTAGAAAATGGACTGTAGGTGCAGAAGAAAAAAAGATCCAGAAGACAGATAAAGAAGCACAAGTATGAATTTAGAGGTTGAGGTCAGGAGAAATATATGTAGATGATCCTTCATCCATATAACCAGGGACCTCTAGGGGCATGGGAAAAAAAGTATTCCCTCCACCCCCACCATTTATGGAGAGTTGATTTAAGCAAATTTTACCTAAACAGTAAAGGAAAAGGTGATACAAGCAAGCAACCTGGAGACTTGGGAACATACAACAAACTGGCGTATTGGTTACATATTGAGTTATCTTCCGTATTGTCAGAGTGAACAAGCCCCCTTAAAGCAACTCTCCACCAGTATAACAAATTGAAACACATATTTGCTACTCTGTGATAAAATATTTTGATAATGTTGAAGGTTGAGTCATGAGCTCAGTTAGGCTTTTTAAATAGTTCAGTCTGCTACTTATGATATGTTTGTTTCATTAGCATTAATTAGCTTCTGCAATAAAACCTCCCTGAACATTATTTTGTTGCTACTATATATGAGGAGGCACCTCTGTGGCAGGAAAGTGTGAGCATTTCAAGGTTTTGGAACAGCTAATCTCTAAACCAGAACACCGTTAGAGAACCTACAAGTTACAACTTTTGACCTAGCTTGAATTTGTCTTATTACTAGCAACAGATACACACTTTTCAGTGGCCCAGTCAGTGTTCACAGTCTACTATCGGCATTTACAGGTCTAGTTCCTCAGTATGCCACCCTGACCTCCTGAAATGGCCCTTCTATTCCTCTGCATTTCTCCATCCTTCATATTTAAAAGCTACTTCCAAACCCTCTTTGTCAGATAGTTATTTCTGATTATATCTGTGCACTCATTCATTTATCAACACATATCACTTATTTTCTAATATGCTAATGCAGGGGTGGTCAACCCCTGAGCTACCAGCTGGTACCAGTCTGTGGCCTGTTAGGAACTGGGCTGACAAGTGAGCATAACCACCTGACCTCTGCCTCCTGTCAGATCAGCAGTGACATGAGATTCTCGCGGGAGCATGAACCCTATTGTGAATTGCACATGTGAGGGATCTAGGTTGCACACTCCTTATGAGAATCTAATGGCTGATGATCTGAGGTGGAACAGTGTCAACCTGAAACCATCCTCACTCATTCCTCCTGCCACACACACCATCCATGGAAAAATTGTCTTCCACGAAACCAGCCAATGGTGCCAAAAAGGTTGGGAACCGCTTCACTAATAGCGCTCATTAAATGAATATTTTCTAATATTTTAATAGTGCTGACTTGTGTCCTTGTTATTTTTCTCTGTACCTAAAAGTATTGTGTTCCTTAGCAGATTATGACTTCAGAAGGGTTAAGGTCTTTGTATTAGATTCCTTTGCTTAGCACAGTACTCAACATATAATAGTAATGATGGAAGTCTGATTTCATATTTTCCAGTAAATTATATTGTGTATAACAAGGATGGGGAAAAGCTCTGGCAGGGTCACTGGTGATTGTTCAATAATATGAAATTCAAATCAAATTTTTAGAAATTAAAAAAGTAAAATATAGATTGGAATTTATGATACAGCACGGTTATATTTTAGAAATAACTATAAGTTCTTTAGTAATAAAAAATGCACGAACATTCTCTAGGCTTTTCATAGATGAGATGATAAATGTCTTGTCATGTTAATTAACAAATAAGCTAATAAGATGCTGATGAACAAATTGGACAAATCATGAATTGGAATAGAGATTGGTAAAAATATTGATGGTCGCTTAACTGGGAAAAATTGCACAGTTTTGAGTCTGGAATCTGAGACTGTTTGCAACGGAGCATGTACAAGATGTGTCAAATGTGAATATAAGTAACATATTTTGTTTTGAAAAAAAGAAAATGTTTTTTATACTTGCAGACTTTTTCTATGATGGCAAAAGGCTGTTAGAAGTACAGCAAGTAGCAAATTTATTTCAACATGTCTTATTCAGTATATAAGTAATACTGTAACAAGATGTGAACAAGAAATATCTCTGAAAGAGACATGCTATGGTGAGAGCATTTTGAAACCAGAATTTGGAATTTCTTTACTATATGCATTTTATTGTTTAAAGTGTTATGTGTATAAGGGTATCACATTAAAATTCTTATCTGTGAAGAGTAAGTACTTAAAAATCATATTTTACAGCCTGTTGAAAATTTTAAAATTTGAAGGGTTTCAGTGTGTTTTTCATTTATTTATGAAACAAAGAATGATAGATACGAAATATTAAAATAGCCAACACAATAAGCTATTAAGAATAACTTGGTAATAGTTAAAAAGATAGAAATTTCTTAGTTAAATTACAACTAAAATCTTTGTTAAATTTTTAGTATTTTAGAGATCTAACTGAATCAAAATTGGTTTTCAAGAATTTGACATTTTCTTTCACATACCCATCTTTGATAATGATGACCTAACTTAACCAGGCCACATTGTCCTTAGAAAATGACAGAAATAGATTGTCTGAATTATGTGGTCCTGATTCAAATATACTATCTGGTGAATTTAAGAAATAAAAATGAAATGTCTTGGCCATATAAGAGGAATTCTTTAAAAGTATCTCAAATGATACATAAGTATATTATCAACCCCTGCAAATGCCTACTTGACATCACAAACAATTCAGTCATTACATTTGTTCATGATTCTATATGTTTAAGGCCATGTTAATACCATAAAACCATAAATAGTAAAATCATAAAATATTGTTTAAAAGAAAAATCAGAAAAATATACAGCTGATCACTGATTGAATATTCATACTGGCAAAATTGAGAGTTGAACAATATAGAATGCTCTAACTTAAATAATATCAATTTGTTATTTAATTACTAAATTAAAACTTTTAAATATATTTCAATAAAAAGTATCTTATTTAGTATGCTTTGGGCTACAAATAACGGAAAGCTCAAATCATGTCTTAATGAGAAGGTTTATTCTCAGAACAAGAAATATTAATACAAGGACAGGTTATAGTTTGCCTCTGTGGTGTACATAGTTCTGAGCAAATATTTTTGGCAAAGACCTTGTCCATATGAACAATCTGATTAAAAAAAAAAAGTCTTAAAATATCATGGTCCATATGAGGTGTGGTGCTTTATGGATGACTGTATATCCTGATAGAGAAGAGGTCCATAGGTATTTGTTTATTGTACCAAAAATGCACTTGAAGATTTGTCATAATGTCCAGGCACTATCTCTTGTTATGCAGGTCAAGAAATCATTTCATCACATAGTTCGTCAATTAAGCTGTTCCTGGCTATATCATTTTCTATTCCTGCATAACAAACTGTTGCAAACTTATCAGCTTAAAACAACATAAGTTTATATCTGTTTCCAAAGGTCAGAATTCCAGACACGTTATGACTGCGTTCTCTGCTGAAGCTGTGGCTGGGCTGAAAGTAAGGTGTTGGCTGGGACTATGGCTCTCGTCTGGGGCTAGGGGTCCTCTTCCAGCTCTCAGGATAATGGCAGAATTTATGTTCTTGCAGTTTTAGGACTGAGCTCCCTGTTTTACTGACAAATGTTAGGTATAGATGGCCCTACACCACTAGAAGCCACTTGGAGTTCAGTACCACGTGACTTCCATAGACAGGTCACAGCGTGGATATCTGCTTTTTTCCAAGGCAACCAGGCACGTCTCTCCGACTTCCTCTTCTGCACCCAGCCAGAGAAAGCATTCAACATAAAGGGCTCACCTGTTTATGTCAGGCACACCAATAACAATCTCCCTTTTGCTATGTAATGTAGCATAATTATAGGAATAATATCTCCTTGTGTTCACAGGCTCCACTCAGCACTCAAAGAGGAGGAGATATTTTAAGGGCAAGAGTCATTAGGGTTCATTTTAGAATTCTGCCCACCACACTGTCCGATTTTATATCCACCACAATGAGAAGAAGGTAGTGATATTATGTGAATGCTCTGTAGAAGTGATTTGTACTAAAACAGTAGCAATCTTATTGTCTCTACAGTTCCCTAAAAGCATATTTTTAAATGTTTGGCTTCATCATTTTGCATGATGCTGCATCAAGCATTGTGCCACCCACGAGCGCTGGCCTCTAGTGACTCCTTCAGAGGTTGCTATTGTGCTTTGTTTATGGTGGCCACAAATGAAAGTCTCACCAAGATTATGCAGAAAAATGTGAATGATAGTACAGTTTTAGATCATGTTAAATATGATGTTCTGTATTTTATAGCAGTAAATCTCAATGGCACATTTGTCATCTGTATTTTCTCTTGAACTCCTTAGGTCATAATCATTCTATTTCTAGAATTTGATCTTTCTCATTGTTGGCCACATATCTGTCATCCACATACCACTACCAGTGGAGAGGCTAAAGAAGGAATGCATGACGTTTATCTATAGCTGTCCCATGTTGGGGCATTTTTTGTGTTACAGTAATGATCTCAAAAAGTCAGAGAACATAGGTGCAGCCACCCTTGGAGAAGGCTCCTGAAACAGTAGTGAGGTCACTGTCCAGGTGCCAGCTGTGGTGGCCCACAGGGTAAGGGATACCTACTGCTATTCCTGTGCCCTCCAGTGTCAGAGACCAGAGATACAATCATGGTGAACACACATCTTCGCTCCCTAACTCATCACTCAATCCAAAGATCAAGAGATGAAATGTCAATATTCCAGAGCCCTGCACTGTAAGAGTCACCTAAATGAGGAGTCAGCACCATTTTGGAGTATCCTCATCATTTGTGATCCTGTGGAATAATGTAGTCTTGACTAGTGAACTGATTGGCTCCCTGTGCCACCCCCTGGAACCCAGCTGTCCAAAGGACTTCATGTCACTCCATAGGGATGAGGCTGGAGCTCTTCTGCCCATCTAGTTGACTCCACTGAGGGGGTTATGAGCATGCCAGAGAGGCTCTAAAGGGGAGAAAAGGACCTTGGACCCATGCAGATCCTTCTCAGTCATCACAGGGCTGCATGAAACAACTGCAGGTAATGGCAGGACCCAGACATTGGAGGAGGCCTTGGAACATTTCAAGGAAGGGCAGGGAAATGCTGAGGACAAGGCTAGAGCAGGATACATGCCCTGATGCTGGATCTATGTAGGTTCTGGGTCCCCTTTCTTCCACTTAGACTCTCCCACCCCTTCCCTGACTGATTTGCAGTTCATCCAAATTTCTTCCTGATGATCTGTGTACTTGCCTCATTCCTGGCCCTCGGGGATTATTCTGTCTGTTAACTTTCTACAACCAAAGTGGACCACGAAAATATTTTGCTAAACCCAGGCAGTCTTTCTGCATAAGAGAAATTCTGTTACCACTTTCTTTTTTTTCCCCCGCTCTCGGCTGCATACACTTGTATGTAGCCACGATATTTTCCCCCACAATATTTTACAAGCGTTATTGGAATTTAAAAGTCTTGTTTTGTATATGATAGAGACGGACTGCGTTAACGTGAAGTAGACAATAATTTCCTTTCATTTTTCTTGCTCAGAAATATCTCAAAATCAAATTCCTCCTCTAGTTGGATTTTATAATGAGGCATGACTTTTAAATCTGAGTTTATCATAGCCTACAAAATAAATCTTAAACCCATAGAGTTAGAAAATGTCATTTGTATTCATCAGATCTATTATTTTGCTTGTAGTCATAATCTCATCCAAGCCATCACCTCTAGTGTAGCTAGGAGAATATTTTATTTTTCTAAAGTCCTCCGGTTCTACAAACTCCTTTAGGGACTCACATATTTAACAAGCTCTCCAGTCAAGAAATTATTTTCCTATCTCTCCCTCTTTTAACCTTGGTTATTTGCCCTTTGAAAATCTCTATAAAACTTGAGCTTAGCCATTTTTTTTAACCCTATTAGTTTAACTACACATATATAGAACATAGTTAAATGGAGGAGGAAACTACAGTATCAATTTTAAATTCCTCAAGATTTGATTTGATAATACTAACCTGAATAAAAATGAAAAGATAAAGCCGGCATATGGGATAAAATATTTAGAAAGTTTCTTGGGCCGGGCGCGGTGGCTCACGCCTGTAATCCCAGCACTTTGGGAGGCCGAGGAGGGTGGATCACAAGGTCAGGAGATCGAGACCACGGTGAAACCCCGTCTCTACCAAAAATACAAAAAAAAAGCCGGGCGCCGTGGCGGGCGCCTGTAGTCCCAGCTACTCGGGAGGCTGAGGCAGGAGAATGGCGTAAACCCGGGAGGCGGAGCTTGCAGTGAGCAGAGATCACGCCACTGCACTCCAGCCTGGGCGACAGAGCGAGACGCGGTCTCAAAAAAAAAAAAAGAAAGTTTCTTCTCTCCTTTAATTATCCTTCTTTTTGAATACAAAAGTCATATTAAATTGCTTCAATAATGTAACATTGAGGTTGCATTGCAATTTCAGACCATATAATTATTAAACTATGAAAAATTGTAAGACATATATTTAAGGTAAGCTAAAATATATAATTATTTTACTTATGCAGACAAAAATGTGATATCTTCAACTTACATGTCTGAGTTCTAAAATAATATTTTCCAATTTTCTGTTGATTAAAATGGACACTATCTATTGCAAATAAATAAGATTAAGTAAATATGTGTTAGCTGTTTAGGTTTACCTCCTACTAAAGGTAAATGAATAGGAAGTTTTCAGGTCCAATGGTCTCATTTTATGAAAAAAATTAATAACTTGAGGTGTTATGTGATTTGTATGCTGAAATGTATATGCAATTTAAATCAGGCAAAAACATGTCTCATACTTCTGTGCTGATACAACAACTCCAATTATTTGTAAATATATTGACATAAATATACATTTGTCATTTTCTGATATGTTGTCAAAAGAAAATCCCTGGACTTCATGGAAAGAGCATGAAATTCTCCGTCCTTTTGTTTCACAACATCATTTGCTTGTGTAAGTATTTTGTGACCGTGTAATTCTTGTTTCATTCTTAGAAGAGCCAGTACTATATTGGAGTATTTGGGTAAGTGGTAGGAAATTTAAAGTCTCTAGGGTGAAAAGGCAGAGCTAGAAAACAGCAATGGGCTGTGTGAGAAGGACAACCAGAGAGGGACGGTGATCTGGAAAATGGTAGCTATGGCTAAGGTTGGCCTGGTCTACTTCTCACAGTGTTGCCCAGCTGCTAGTGTCATGTATACACTGAGGAAGATGGGAAATAAACACAGCTTCCACAAACTTGGCCTTGTCAGTTGCTAAATCATTAAGAATATTGATCAAGAATGTGACATACTGATTATAATTTTTCATGATATGAAAAAAGAGTGTTTTTGGTATAATAACTAAGTGCTAAGAGTAAACATTTTGTTACTGTTCCAACTTTTCACTCTACTGGGTCCCTACTCCACACTCTGCCATCCCCACATGTGCACATATGGAAAATAAATAAAAATTCCAACAACGGAAATTTTAAGCTTTTGAGAGGCTAGAATATCATAAAGATACTCTCAATTTCTTGGAACAAGATAACTACACAAACAGGATTTGCTATTTTTGCCATACAAAGAATTTTACAGTTAGCTATGAGAAACGAACAATAAGGAACCATAAAATAATACTTAACTGGAGAGCTGTGAGTCGAGTTTCCAGGAGCTGCGTATTCCTAGTCACATGTAGTGCATACTTTGTTAAGTCTGTGTTGAACCAGACTCAGTGTGCTTCCCCTGTCATTATAGTATTGCAGAAGCCTGCATTTTATTGTTACTGCTCTTGTGGTTTTTTGCTCTATACAATTTTCCTTTCTTCTCACTTTCCTATGAAAGTTAAAAGAAGGTAGAAAGAACATAAACAGAAGCAGAGGGTATGATGAAAACTGTGAGTCCATCTGGGCTGCTATAACAAAATGTCAAAAGTTCAGTGGCTTATAAACAACAAAAACTTATTCTCATGGTTCGTAAGGCTGAGAAGTCCACAATCAAGGGTCCAGAAGATTCAGCGTCTGATGAGATACTGTTCCTGGTCATAGATAACACCCTCTCTCTGTGTCCTCACATGATGGAAGGAGTCATTTTATAGGGAATAAAGTAATGGCTTTAAGGAGATAAGCAACTTGCCAATTTTTACACAGCTAAGAACTGGTTTAGTATGGAGTCCATGTCTCTATTACTTCAAAGCTTTGGTTAACATGTCTTATAATCCTGCTCTAGCTAGGGAGGCAGTTAAGATTTATTAAGATTTACTTATAAATAACATGATACATGGAGTAGAAAATGGTGAGAAAACTGCTTTGAAGAAGAGGAAACTTTGAAAACACAACAGACAAATGTAAAGGAACAAGTACGCTAACTGTTTCAAAGGTGAAAACACCATAAGAGGTTGACAGGTGCTATGGGAATGGGACAGTCTCAGAGTGGGATCTTACTACTGTGAGACTCAGGGTATATGAGGATTTCATGCTTTCTTACTTCTTTTTTTTTTTTCTTCCTCATGTACTCCTAAGCATCAAAAGGGAAATGTAATGAGAGTTTGTTCCATATGGTCATTCAGGGATCCAGGATTCTTGCCCATCTTGTGGTTTTTGTTGTTGTTGTTGTTTTGTTTTTGTTTTTGTTTTGTTTTGTTTTTTCTCCGTTGGCTCCTTTAATTACTTTTCAGCTAATCAGTTAATTAGACATGAAAATAGTATTGGGTGAGAGAAGATTTTGTGATCTAGGACTGCAAATGTCACACTTTAATGCATAGTCCATTCCCCACACCTAATTTTGAGTGAGGCTAAGGCAAGTAGGTTAGCTGTGTGTCTATTTCTACCAGTGTATTTATATCGTAAAATATCATTTCTCATCTAGGCCACTTCAAAAGCTTTCTCACCATACTCCTCTCCTCAAATCTTTCCCCTCTTCAATATCTTCTCCAAAGAGTACTTAGCTTTGGAATCCTTAATATTGGCCTGTGATTCCCTCTATGTTCTCTCTCTTTTAATCTAGTTTCTTACTACATTGCCCTTGCCTTCCAGAACTTAGGACTCTGTGCCCTTCCTGCACATGCTCTTCTCCCACCACAAGTCCTCCATTTCATTGGTTAACTTCGACTAACATTCAAATCACATAAAGTAATAATTAGCAAAATGAGACTATTAATACTAATAATATATTTACAGGGTATATACTATTATAATACATGCCAATGCTAAATACTTTATGAATATTAACTAATTCAATCTTCCCAATAACTCTGTGGGCAGGTACTGTTATTCTCCCCATTTGATGAATGACGTACCTGAGTATTAGTAAAATGGAAAAACTAGCAAGGTCACCTAGACTCATATGTGGCAGATCCATGATTCTTGAACACAGGCATTCTGGTCTCTGATTCCAAACTTGCAATAGTTGTGCTATATTGCCCAAAGGATGCTTTCTTGGGGAAGTCTTCTTAATACTCTAGTTCAGGACAGATTTCCATGGTATACATCCTCATGATGCTATATACTGTTGCTTCATGGCACTAAAACAAATAAAATTTTTACCTAATTGATTATTTGATTATTGTCAGCCTGACCTTTTGAGCAGTATTTTTATGGCATCTAAAACTATTAAACACTTTGGCTAATTTGTATGTTCCTGACACGTTACCTCAGTGGCTGATACATAGTATATGCACAATAAATTTATCTATAGCAAACAGTAGCTCCATTTTCCTAAGTTCTAGGTGGATATCATTTCACTGATTCTCAAATTTTAGAATTTTAAAGTTAAAATAACTGTCAATAAATAGATAAACATCCAAGAATCACTTGGAAGTCATACCTGGGTAACTTTTTAAAAATATGTATACGAATTTGTTGTTGTTAAGAACATAACTAATATTTTACTATTTCATTTATTTTTTATAGTACAGATTGCCATAATTTATGTTTCTTTAAATTTTCTTGATTTAGGGGGTGCCTGTGCAGGTTTGTTACATGGATGTATTGTATAATGGTGAGGTTTGCACTTCTAGTGTACCTCTGATCCTAATAAAGAACATTATACCCGATAGCCAGTTTTTCAAACCTCATCTCCCTTTCATCCTCCCTTTTTAAGAGTCCCCAGTGTCTATTATTCCCCTCTGTATGCCCATGTGTACCCATTATTTAGCACCCACTTACAAGTGAGAACATACACTGTTTGATTTTCTGTTCTGAGTCATTTCACTTAGAATAACGACTTCTCATTCCAACTGTGCGGCTGCACAAGACATAATTTCAGTCTTTTTTTTTTTACTGTATAATATTCCATGATGTGCATATATCACCTTTTCTTTATCCAGCCATCTGTTGATAGACACTTAGGTTGATTCCATAACTTTGCTATCATGAATTGTGCTGCAATAAACATATGAGTGCAGGTGTCTTTTTGCTATAATGGTTTCCTTTTTGGTGGGGCATGGGGTTAGATGCCTAGTAATAGAATTACTGGATTGAATAGTAATTCTATTTTTAGTTCTTGGGGAAATTTCCATATTGTTTTTCATAGAATTTATACTAATTTACATTCCCACCAAGGGTGTATACATTTTCTCTTTTCTTTACATCTTCTCCAACACCTGTTGTTTTTTGACTTTTTAATAATAGCCATTCTTACTGGTGTGAAATAGCATCTCACTGTGGTTTTATTTGCATTTTGTGATGATTAGTGATGTTGATCTTTTTTTTTCATATGTTTGTTAAACACTTTTATGGTTTTTTTTTTTTTTTTTTGAGAAATGTCCGTTCATGTCCTTTACCCTCTTTCTAATGGGGATTGTTTGTTTTTTATTTGGAGAGTTGTTTCAGTTCCTGGTGGATTCTTGATATTATTATTTTGTTGGATGCATAGCTTGCAAAGATTTGTGTGACAGACACTTTAAATGGATTTTTCTTATTTAATTTTCATAGGAAATTATGATATAGATACATTATCTTATTAACCCCTTTTTCCTGATTAGGAAGTATGGTTAGTTTGGGTAATTGAATTGTTTAGGTTCACATAGACACTAAGGGAAGACAGGGAACACAACCAGTATAGCCAAAATCAATGGGCTTTTTGCCACCTATCAGCCTTTACTTGCAAAGATCTGGGAGAGAAGACTGGGACTCTGGGGAACTTCAAAGATTTGTGAGTGAAGCACTTGAGAGAGATAGAATCCACATAATCTAGAACCTAAGCACAATTTCCCCCTTACCCAATCACACCCTGTTTCTTACCACTACACGTAACCCCTGTCTGAGGAGCATCCCAACTGGGGAGGAAGCAGATACTGATATTTGTCAGAAGTGGGCTAAGAACAGATTCCCCCTCTCCTGGGTTTTGGGAGGCTTTTTTAACCTTTCATTAATCATGTTCATACACATTCAAAGTCTGATCAAATCAAAGCATAAACAGATTTGTTTCCAGGCCAAGAAGAAAGCATAGGAAAAGCATAAAGATATTTCTCATCCTCTGAATAACATGTATGTTTTGAATACTCTGTTCCACTACTATCTGAATAGAGAGCCCGCTCTGGAAAGACTAACAGCTCAGAGACTGTCCACCCTGAGTATACTGGCCACACAGATATGCTTAGAATATAAACTGACAGTCAAACTTGTCTCAGGAAGACTAACCTTTCCTGAAGGATGGTTCTCTCCAGATATTCTGAATGTCCTGATTCTAATACATACACATTGAAAACTTCATACACTCCAGTATAGCCATCTCAGATTCATAAACATCTCTGGTACATTGACTTCTTCCTCAATCCCAGCCATCTCCATGATGGTGTGAATGGAAGAGACTCTTACCTAATCATTATACCCAATAGGTAGTTTTTCAAACCTCATCATGGGTAACTTATGAACGTTGAACGTTGACAAAGTTAGCACCCCTACTTAGGAGAAGAATAGCATAGGATTCCAAAGTTTGGTGCATTTACAGTCTGATACTACTTCATCAGCTGCAGTTTTGGGCTATTTACATGTTTTGCTGTTCAAAAAAGCATACAAACTGGCTATGATAAACTAGACTGACCAAATCATACAGATATGTGTACATTGAATCTCTTGCACATATTTCCACATTTTATGTGGATTCTGTTTACACCCTAAAAATAAAAAAAAGAAGATCTCTACTGTAGATTTTTTACTTGGTTTTTTTTTTTTTTTTGGTATAATAACTCAGTATTTAGATCATCCTTTTATATGGATATTAATTTTTTTGTCTTTTTTCTTTTTAATACAGATACAAATTTTAGCTACTGACAGACATATATAGTCAACGTATCCCATCAGAAGAGATATTTTAACATAATTCTTCAAGGATATTAGTTCAGGCCGGGCGCGGTGGCTCAAGCCTGTAATCCCAGCACTTTGGGAGGCCGAGAAGGGCGGATCACGAGGTCAGGAGATCGAGACCATCCTGGCTAACACGGTGAAACCCCGTCTCTACTAAAAAAAAAAAAAAAAAAAAAAAAAGGATATTAGTTCAGTGAAAACTCACAGGGTCCCTTTTTTTCTTTTTTTAGATTTTTAAATGACACATTTGACCTAAAAAAAAGATTTTCTTCATATAGAGTTTTTAAAACACATATAATTTTACAATAATGTCATTTCTAAATATATATCTAGAACACTTAGTCATCGGATGTACAGTTAATATAGCTCTCTCACATGGATCTTAGAACGAACTGAAATTGTGTGGATTTGCCTAATCTTAAAAATACTCACTGCGTAACTTTGAGATATGTATAATATCTCAGCTCAAACTTTTACAAGTGCTAAATCTTTAATAGGATTCTTAAACCTACCCTCTTAAATACACAAATTTATTGAGAATGTATTTATCCAAAATAAGACAGTAGTTCTTTAAGGTTAAAAATATTAATTGTGCAAAAATTAAGCCTCAGTTGAGAACAAATTTGAAAAAGTTTACAGTAAAAGTTCAAAACCATGTCCTCTCTCTTGTAATATCTCTCAGAAGGTGAAAGAAATTCCAGAGGCTTTGACAGGATGATGTTTAGTGTGTGTGAAAAATGGAAAAATAGGGAGTGTCATTGCCCCTGAAGGAACTCTACTTTTTTTTTTTCCTGATATTCAAAATCAAGAACCAAAGCTGCACAAATACAGGTATAGTTTTCAGTTCATCAGAAGTAATGATTTTCTCTGAACTTTGCAATAGGTTTTTTGACAAACAATAATGAGTCAAGGAAACTTTTATTTTAAAAATTTAGAATAAAAAAAGATAGTCCAAGTAATCATAAGACATTATTTTGGGTTGGTGTGCAAAGGACCAACAAATCTGTGAAAAAGTATTCCTTTGAAACTCTATTTTCTCTTGATTACAAAGAGAGTTTATATATTATGGTAATATTATTACCCAACCTCTGACTTTCCCCAATTTTTCTTTCCAGCCAAATATTTCTCAAATATTTCTACTTATTTTATTCCTCTATATTCTTGTTCACAATGTTCCTTCTGCCTGAAATACTACATCTCCTAAAAACCTCTCCTTCCTTTTATCTGTCATTTTTTATTCAGTGTCTTGTCCTCCTTCCCTAGCCTTTTTAGAAATTTTTTAGTTCTCATAAAAGCAAAATAGTTGTACATATTTAGGGAGTACATGTGATATATTGATACAAGCACACAATGTGTAATGATAAAATCGGGGTAATTGGGATGTCCATAATCTCCAGAACTTATCATTTCTTTGTGTTTAGAATATTGCAATTCTATTATTTTACCATTTTGAAATAGACAATAAATTATTGTTAGCTATAGGCATTCTCTTGTGCTACTGAACACTATATTTTATTTCTTCTAACTCTATTTTTGTACCCATTGACCAACCACTCTTTATCTTCCCTTTCCCAGTACCTTTCCCGGCCTCTGGTAGCCATCATTTTATTCTCTGTCTCCATGAGTTTGATTTATTTTTTAGCTGCCACATATGAGTGAGAATATGCAATATTTGTCTTCCTGTGCCTGGAGTATTTCACTTAACATGTCTTCCAGTTCTTTTAATGTTGCTGCAGATGGCAGGATTTTCTTTTGTATGGCTAAAAATATATTCCATTCTGGATGTGTACTACATTTTCTTCATCCTTTTGTCTGTTGATGGACACTTCGGTTGATTCCATATCTTGGTTATTTGAATAGTGCTGCAGTAAACATGGAAGTGCAGGCATCTCTTTGATACACCAGTTTCCTTTTTTCTTGATATATGCCCAGTGGTGAAATTGCTGGATCATAGGGTGGTTCTGCTTTTAGATTTTGAGGAACTTCCATACTGTTCACCGTAGTGGCCATAACAATTTACATTCCCACCAACAGTCTCTGAGGGCTTACCTTTCCCACATCCTCACCAGCATCCGTTATTGCATGTCTTTTGGATAAATGCCATTTTAAAAGGAATAAGCTGATATTTTATTGCAGTTTTTATTTGCATTTCTGAGATTGTTAGTGATATTGAGCATTTTTGCACATACCTGGCCTCTTGGAAAGCTTATGCTTACATGTCCTAATGACTCCCTTAATTATGATTACACTTGTAAACTGTAACTCTCCATGTTGTATTTTCTATACTCTTTTACAATCTACATTTCCAATTTAGGTTTTTAGTATTTATTTAAACACATTTTTATGTTATTCTAGGCCTGGGAATATTTTGCTTATCTTTATACTCCTACCTAATCCCCATTCCCACTATAACCCGAAACATACAGTGCACACATTCAACATTTAATAAACATTTGTTTCCATTTATAGACTAAATGACAGTTCCTTTTTACGGTCTTTTTTCCTGTGCTGTTTTTCTTTCCTTTCTCTTGTTCCATCACAGTCATTAATATTTTTCAATATACATTCCATACTGAAGAAATGCAAATAACCTGGGGCTCCAAGAAGCAAGAGTCCTAATTATTAATGTGAAAGTTTCAGAAGCAGTGAAGTGACAGGAGTACATTGCCCTTATCAAACAGGGCTGGGATTACAACAAGCAGTTTCCAGCTCATCTTGTTCAGATCTGCATTTTCATTTCATGACTCTGGAAATTTGGTAAGAATAAGTTCCTATACGTTTCTTTCCCTTCATTCGTATGTTCACTCAATACAGTTATGTATGCGTTTCTATTAAGCTTTGCATTTGAAAACAGTTGTCCCTGGTAAAAGCTCAAGTGGACAGACATTCCCCAACAAATACTTTTTATGAAAAGATCAATGTCCTATTATGCCGTACAGAGAAGAAGTATCTAAGCACATTCTGGTTTTTAACAAGCAGTGGGAAAATTACAAACTAAATCAATATGTCCAACAGAATGCCTGCTCATTTGCCACTGACTCAGGCTATTCCTGGAGATTCTTGTGCAGCTGTCTTTTTTCTACATTTTGTTTTCGGAACTGACACATGGAAACTTGAGGACTGAAATACTAAGACTTCAAAGCTCCCACTCTGTGTGGGCAACATCTTTCACTGGCGGCGGGGATGACACAAACACTTTCATCATTGGGCTGAATAATAAGCCTTCCTCCAGGGGGTAACTCTATGGAGAAAGTGCCCTGCACCCATTATGTCAGACTACAATTGAGCAACTTGAGGAATTCTGGCCCACTTGCACATACGATATTTGTATATTTTGCAGGCTTTTGTCCCAGTGATTATCATAGGGCTATATTTTGAGGTTAAAAAAATAGTCGTTGAAATTTCTGTTCTGGGCATTTAAAAAATACTCTGAGTCCTACAAAATGAAATTGTTGTTTTGTGCTAAAATGCGACTCTTAATTTAGATTTTCTTGCAGAGACTATTACAACCATAAATAAATCAAAACTATTTCCCAAGCCTTGGAAGCCGAAATATTTAGTTTCTTTTTTTTCTTTTCAAAAGCATCAGTTGGGTGAAAAACTGATTTTTTAAATCCAAATACAACAACAAAAAGCATGCACTACTGCCTGTAAACATTTACGTTTATATCACAATGACAATTAGGGTAATAAGAATTTCCGAGTGGTTATATTGTGTTCACATTTTTGGATTATACAAATATAGGTACTGCTTTTAAAGAACTACATTCAAATATATTATTCACAAAATTTCTGAATAATGTAGCTTTTTATGGACATGGCAAATGCTTTCATTTGAACATCTTGCCATCTATCTGTAACATTACAATCTTTTACATAAACCTAAGTCTCCAAGGCAATGGTTTCTGCTACCTTCTTGCCACATCAGCCAACTGTCTGCAAACTCATCATATCTTTGATTCAGGATTGAAAATATAACCTTGAATTACAAGACATAGTCAATCTCTGTGTGGCAGGTAGAAGCTTAGCCCTTTTACACAAGTCTACCTAAAAGGCTCCCTTACAGATTCATTTATATATATATATTAATGTGAAAGACAATCACAAGTGGTTCTGGAAGTTCTGGGACTTGTCTTCTGCAGCAAATACAATGCTTTTCTAAGACTACCAAGAGATGAGAAGAGCGCCTATAATTCTAGTATTATATAAACATTTGATATACTAAGGAATTTCCATTTAAAAAAACACAGAACCATTTCAACACCCTATCAAATTAGAAAACCTTATGAAAACAGTTACTACATAAAAATAATGCATGGAAGTGAAGAAGTTCCACTCGCCACCTAGAGTGAATAAATTAGTATTTATGTAAAGATATGATGCAAAGTTAAAAAATAATAATCATGTATTTTGGCTGTTGGATCTGACCTAAATGTGACATAATTGGGATTGAATTGATGCAGAGAATGAGTTTGTGGTTGCCATAAGCAGTAGTAACATTAATTTTTTTTTGTTGTTTTTTTTTTTGAGAAAGGTCTTTCTCTGTCTCCCAGACTGGAGTACAGTGGCACAATCACAGCTCACTGAAGCCTCAACCATCCCTGGTAGCTGCCAAGGGTAAACTTCCCTTTCACCTTCTAAATTGTTGCAAAAAATCAATTCACAAAGGCAGATTAATAGAAGAAAAGGCATTCAAATGTATTAGCGTGCCTGGAAATTAGAGAGTGATTTCCCCACCATGCAATAGGGAACAAATTGTTATATATTGTTATATAGCCTCCTTCTTAGAGAATAAGAGATGGGGAAGTATGGATGATTTTAGGGGGTAGTAAGTAATTTTGGGGGGAATTCAATGGGCTTAAACAACATAGAGTGGTGTGGGATAAAGTCTGTTGAGCCCCTGAGCAGACAATGGTTTGTAACAAAAATCTGTCCAGGTGTGTTGACAGACTTCAGTCTTTCTTCCCACCATATGATTTCAGTTAATGAAAATTCAGGGAAGACACCAGAGTAAGTCCAAACTTTAGATAGATAAGAGAACTTCAGAACAATTTGATCCTGTGACTTGGGAGACACAGAAGATTGAGAGCCAGGAAGTGTGGTGTGGTCAGAGAGATCTTGAATCTTTTTTAGTTCAGCATGTCAAATAACCCTATTTTGGAGTACTGGTTTTGGAGCCCCAACACTAAAAATGGAAACGTATTTGAAAATAGGGTCTTTTCTTTCCTCTTCAAATATAATTAGTTAAAGATCTCAAGATGATATCATACTGGATTTAGGGTTATCCCTGAAGTCAAAGGTTGCTGTTAACCACCAGATGCCAGGAGAGAGAGAGGCTTGGAATGGTTTCTCCCTCAGAGCATCCAAAAGAAACCAACCTTGCCAACAATTTACTTTCAGACTTCCAGCTTTCTGAACTGTGAGAAAATACACTTCCTTTTTCTTAAGCTATCTAGTTTGTGGTAATGTTTTGATGGAAGCCCTAGGAAACTAATACAGCATGTAAGTAAGGTGAAAGCTAATAAGAACTATATTAGTCTGTTCTCATGCTGCTATAAAGAACTGCCCAAGGCTGGGTAATTTATTTAAAAAAAAAAATGTTTAATTGGTTTACAGTTCCACATTGTTAGGGAGGCCTCAGGAAACTTACAATCACGGTCAATGGCATAGGAGAAGCAGGCACCTTCTTCACAGGGTAGCAGAATGGAGTGGTTGTCAAGGGAACTGGAAAGCCCCTTATAAAACCATCAGATCTCTTGACAACTCACTATCACAAGAACAGCATGGATGATTCTGACAATTCTGATACAATTATCTGCACCTGGTCCTGCCCTTGACACACAGGGATTATTGGAACTACAATTCAAGATGAAATTTGGGTGGGGACACGGCCAAACAATATCAAGAACAAATTAAAGAACATAGGTCACTATAAAGAAATAAATTTAAATATTACAAAAATCGAGCTGTCTATAATGAACATCAAAATCTATGATTTAATAAGGCAGTAATGTTTTATTTGTGTTTTATATTTTTAAGTATTCAACACTAGGATTATATTTTTTAATTAAGGTTTTTATGTGCAAGAACTATATGTTATTCCAAGCATAATCTATGATATTCATTGATATATTTTCATAGGTCTGTAGAATTTTTGAGCAATAAGGCACTTTGTAGTTATCTATTCTGAACTCTTAATTTTGGAGAAAGTTCTGTGACTTATTTCAAAATCATGCATCTAGACAGTTACAGTACCTGGTTATGAACCCTTACCTCAATTTCCAGTCTCATAACCACATTATCAATTAAAATAAGCCTGAAAAATTATTAAAGTCTAGTTAGTAAGTAATAATTCTGGTTCTGTTTCTATTTATATACTAGGAAATAGCATTTATTTTTTACTTTGGGAAAAATAAAGTTCATTGGATATTTTTAAATTTCTGTGTGTATTTGTCTAGTCTCATGCTACTAATAAAGACATAACTGATACTGGGCAATTTATAGAGGAAAGAGGTTTAATTAACTCACAGTTCAGCATCGCTGGGGAAGCTTCGGGAAATTTATAATCATGGTGGAAGGGGAAGCAAACACATCCTTCTTCACAAGGCAGCAGCAAGGAAAAGTGCAGGGTGAAGCGGGGTTGGGGGAAGCCCCTTATAAAACCATCAGACCTTGTGAGAACTTACTCACTATCACAAGAAAATGATAGAGGTAACCATCCCCATGATTTAATTACCTCCCACTGGATCCCTCCCACAACAATGGGGATTATGGGAACTAAAATTCAAAGATAAGATTTGGGTGGGAACACAGCTCAATAATATCAGTGTTTTGTTGCTTTCTCTCTCTCTTTTTTTTTTCTCTCTCTCTCTCGCCTTCTTTCTGTCTTCCATTTAAAAATTTTTTTCTTTCTACTTCACAGGAACAGCATTTTCCATATATTTTTTAGGACTGTTGAGACTATTATGTTAGTTTGCCTGCTCAGTGGCCCCTTAATCAAAGAGATTTAGACAGAATAAAGAAACATCAGGAGGTAGTAAAATTACAGGCACAACAACAGATTAGATGGCTACCAGTGAGCATGGAGTCTGAACTACACTAGATGTTTTTGCAACCTGATAGACAGTAGTCTGAAGAGGCACAACATCTCAGTTCTACAGACAAAACACTATGGACATTACCACAGGTTTCCATTATCACTCTATATAAGTCCATTCTCAGGCTGCTGATAAAGACATACCCAAGACTGGGTGATTTATAAAGAAAAAAAGGTTTAATGCACTCACAGTTCCATGTGGCTGGGGAGGCCTCACAATCATGGTGGAAGGAGAAAGGCATGTCTTACATGGCAAGAAATAATGAGAACAAAGAGAAACAGTTTCCCTTTATAAAACCATCTGATCTCGTGAGACTTACTCACTACCATGAGAGCAGTACGGAGGAAACCTCCCCCATGATTCAGTTGTCTCTCACTGGGTCCCTCCAACAACACATGGGAATTATGGGAGCTACAATTCAAGATGAGAATTGGATGGGGACACAGCCAAACCATATCTCACTCAAATTTAAAACATGTATATATCAATTTTCTAGAGAATTGTTTTTTGTAATGGCTATGCAGAATATGCTCTGCTAATTAAGTTTAAATAGGCCCAACCAAATGTGATTCTGCCCTCCTCCCTCAACCCCATCAGTAAAGAAAAGGAAAGATACTGACGGTCTTCACTGGTATGTAATTTTTATGTATTTTTATCTAGGAGAATATGCATTCTTTTTGTAGTAATTCTTTTTTGTTGTTAGTTTTTATTTCATAATCATAAAATTAACTCTATAATCCAGCTAAGCATGGAAGGGAACAAGAAAAACATGGAACACAAGGGAACTGCAGCAAGAGCACAAAGATGATGGGATATTGTGAGCGAGTGGGGTGGAGGGGTGCTCTCCTGAGCAACAGAAGGAATGGTCTAGTGATGAAGATAAAACACAAGTCAAACTTATTAGAGTTGTTCACAGTCAGAAATGGTGATCTTCTTGCTGGTCTTGCCATTCCTGGACCCAAAGCACTCCATAGCTTTCACAATACTCATGCCTTCTTTCACCCTGCCAAAGACCACATGCATGCCATCCAACCATTCAGTCATGACAGTGCAGATGAAAAACTGGGAACCATTTGTGTTGGATCCAGCACATTTTCCATGGACAAGATGCCAGCACCTGTGTACTTTAGTATGAAGTTCTCATCATCAAATTTCTCCCCATAGATGGACTTGCCACCAGTGCCATTGTGCTGTGTGAAGTCACCACCCTGACACATAAACCCAGGAATAATTCTGTGAAAGCAGGAACCCTTATAACCAAATCCTTTCTCTCCAATGCTCAGAGCACAAAAAATTTCTGCTGTCTTTGAAATCTTGTCTGCAAACAGCTCAAAGGAGACAGGTCCCAAGGGCTCGCCATCCACAGTGATGTCTAAGAACATGGTGGGGTTGTCCATGGCTGATAGTACTGGGCTCCTGGCAGTGGTGGCATCTGCAAAGCCATAGTAATTCTTTTAATTTGTTGGCAATAATTAAGTAAAGTTAAATTGGGCATCACTTATGTTTTATATGAGAAAACAGAGGCAAAGTTAGGGAGGTCATTTACTTTATTTTTTAAAGATTTTCTAGCCACCATATTCATGGATTGTTTGCTGTTAATTCAGTCTAAAATATGCTTTGTAGCTTTTTTATTCACCATATTACACAGAAATTACATTGACTGCTGTTTCAAATTAATCACTAAGATTTTAGAAAACAGATTGTTGTATGAACAATACTCACATTTAATATTTTAGATAAGCCTCATTTTGTCTAACAGCTGATAAGCAGGAAAGTTATAATTAGAATATTACAAAATATGGTCTTAAAATTCAGGTTGAGCTGTCCTTTGAATTCATCTCCACAATATCTCCATACATTCATTAACTTCAGATATAATTGGAAGGCACATAATTAATGCAATGGTTCTGAATGTTTATCAAATTACCACCAATCATCACAGTTTCTTGATGATGCTCGGCAACACGGTGCATGGACATCAATAAAATTCTAATTATGAATTACTAATTGTAATGACTCCACCAGGCCTACAAAACAGCATCACTGTTTAAATTAAATTAAGTTCGTTTTATTGACTTAATTATTGAAGGATGAGCTGTTTCAAGCAGTAAAATTTTGAATTGACATTTTAAATGATTTCTACTGTTATAATGAATGTCAGTTCTTCTGAAAGAGGGTACAACAAACAGAAAGATGCTGAGGATAATAAGTCACATGAATTAACACATGCTTGCTTATCAGATGCTGTGAGGAAAAAAGGAGTGTTAAAATATATTAATCCATTTTTATTTTAGCTGTTCATTTTAAAAACAAGAAACATAAAATTATAGAAACAATTACCTATCATGGATTTCTAGACAAACCTGTTTCACATTCCATGAATGTAAATACACATAAAATGTATTAAAACAACAAAGACCACCACCCATTCCTCTATTGTTTTTGTGTACAGCACTGTTATGCTGAATCTGCATCTCTCCAAGTTTGAATTCCTCTGCTCTCCGTCAGCGAGGTGATCATTCTCTAGCAAGTCTTTTCATATCATAAACTCTAGAAGAGTAATCTTTTAATCAATTAAATTATGAATTTAAGGAACAGCTCAAAATTAATTAATTCCAGACCTCATCACACTGAAACTTGCCTCAGAAACACAGGCAAACCCAAATTGTTTCCAACTTCAAACTATTAGTTGGAAACACATGTTGTTTAGGTATACCAAAATTAACGTCTTAATTATATTTTTCACATTCTTTCTGACAAGTGAGTACATTTGCCATAGAAGATATTGCCTGTATTAAAAATACCTTCTGTCCGATATTCACATACCGATATTCACTCTCTTCAGAGGTGATTTATTCATGTGCTCTCCGGCTATGAAGCTTTGGGTAAAAATAAGAACAAAACAAACAAACAAGAAATAACTTCAGTACTGATCATCCTTCATGGTTTTATTCTTGGCAGTTTTACCACTATGAAATTTAAGTAAATATTTTCTAGACTTTGTAAAGTTGAAAAAGGCCTCCTAGTTTATATGAAAGATGCTAATGCCCTCCTTCCTCATCTAAACAGTTTTCACTTTGCAACAAAGCTACCGTACTTACCGCCTGTATATGTTCTTAGTGGTAACATCAGTCTAAGAATAACAATGTTTTATCTTTCAGATTGAAGTAATCTACTCCTAAAGCTGAACCCATTAGAATTCTGGATCATAATCTTGGTGATTTCTTAAAGCTTCATTGCAAATTTTTCAAGGCAGCAATTTTGACTATAATAAATGCCAGCTGCTATCGTCTTTAAAAGCATAAAATGCTTCAGCTTCTCAAATAGCATATATGTCTTTTAAAATCTACATTACCCTATTTGCTAATTTGTTACTTCTCTCTTTTGTTGCATCATCTTGAGAGAGGAAGGGACCTCAAATATCCCAAACACAATTGATATCATCATCCTCTGACCCTGCTTTTTCTTTTCTCCTTTGTTCACAGAAGGCAATGGATAAACCCGTGCCTGTATCACAATTCCAAAGTAGCCAACCAAGCATTGACTCTCGTGATTCTCTCAGCAAGTATCATTTCTTACCAGTCCTTGTATTGCTAAGCTTCTAGCTATTATTTCTTCTGACTTTTTCCTTACAAAAGAGGATATAGTGGCATTTATGTGAAGACTATTTCATGAAAGTTTACCTTGGTGCAAGTGATAAGAGCTATTAAACCCATCTTTTGACCAGATATTCCATTCTGCCTTAGAAAACCCAATACTAATCCAAGAAAGGCATGGAAACATGAAATTCACACTTATTTCCAAGAGCTGAAATTGCTATGAGTTTTCAGAATATCGTAGCCCATGTGGAAAGATAGGGTTTTCTTGAAGCTTTCTTGAACCTAGAGAGCTTTTAGGATAGTACTTTCCAAGGAGTCTATGATATTTCTTTATTTATTTTAGGATAGATTTGGTGCTCTCTCTGAGGGTGACTTAGGTGAGTGGTGCTCTCTCTAAGGGTGGCTTAGGGTAAGATGGCCTAAAAATTCCCCTTAGCTTGACTGAACTTTATGCAGGCTTCTTTTTGTCTCTAGATAACTGACCTCCCTCTCACTCTGGACCACGTGGGCTAACCACAGAGGATCCTGTCCCTCCTTCCCCCTATCCCTTACAGAACCCAGGTTACCCAATCACAGAGCAAAACATTCCAAGCAAAAGGCCCTAATCACAAACTTAACGTATAATTTAATGTACTTGACACACTCCATTAATCAACCTCCCTGCAACATCCTTTGTTACTTTTCCACTAACTCACCACAGCCCTTAAAAACCCTACCATTCTTTGTTACAGCAGAGGTAAGTTCAGACTTAATTATTGCCTCTCTCCCCATTGCAGTAGTCTTGAATAAAATAATAATTGCCTGTTTAACATTGTCTGATGAAATTTTTCTTGACAACCATGAATAAAGGCAATGGTGTTACCATACCTATTGCATGCAATGCTTGAACAATGATGTTCTATATGAGAATTTGAGTGACACCTTGTCTGTGACCAC
This sequence comes from Colobus angolensis palliatus, assembly GCF_000951035.1. NCBI lineage: Eukaryota > Metazoa > Chordata > Mammalia > Primates > Cercopithecidae > Colobus > Colobus angolensis. The sequence goes on along the minus strand of NW_012120598.1, from coordinate 9,884,791 downwards.
TTCAATAAATATGAACAGTGGTGGCTTCTTTGGAATAATTTTAATTCACTTTAGCAAATAATTGGAAGCTGTATTAATTGTTGGTATTAAAAGACAGAGCCTGAGAAATATATTAAAGGATAATGGGAAAGAGCCAGAAAGTAATAAATTTGCCAATTAATAGAAATTATCTTTATTAAGCTCTTACAGGACCCTTTAAAAGTGTTGAAGTGGGAGCTGCAACAATGGACATGCCCATCAAATAGAATGTCCTGCTGTAACTCTTATTTACTAACCTCTGCAGTTAATATCAATTACTACATGGCACCAAGCCAGCTCTGCACTATATTGTTGACAATAGGACACCTGTATTCTAGTTATTTTTAAAGTTAGAGACATGTCCAATGTTTCCTTTCAACAAACCACTATACTCTGTGTGGACATGCTCCCCCTGGCCTGCTCTCTATAGTGTTTATAAAATAGGCTTACAACTGAGATTTATTTTTCTCTGTTCAAATGAAAGACATGTTGTATTCTGATATTAATACTAATGAAGACTTTGGCTCTATTCACTCTGCAAATGATGCCCCCGGGGTAGATGAGGAAGAATCTTCAGTCAGTGTATGCAGTTTTGTATTTGCTTATTTATTTTACTTTCACTGGTGTCCGTAACTCCTGGCACTATTAGAATATTCAATTATAATTTAGTCCAAAGTGCTACAAAAATAATTTTCTCTTAATTACACTATGTCCTTTTATCTGCACATTACTTTTAAAAATTAACTCAATGTATTCCTCTTATGGTTATTCTGAACAACAATATGACTTTTTGAGTCTTAGGCAAGTCAATGCATATTTTCTAAAGAAATCCTAATGTAATTATTATTTCAAATGTGAGTATAATATCTTCCACAGAAACCCAGGAAATAAGTGGAATAAAATATTAATGAGAAAATCTCAACAAAAGTACACACTAAAATATTCTAATAAATAAAATATAATCAAATTATCCAACTGGACAGTCTTGACTCCAGAGTCCTTGCTCTTAATTATTTTGTTCAGAACATACGTTAAGAAAACGGGCTTTCCTTCAAAAAACCTCACAGATGGGCCGGGCGCGGTGGCTCAGGCCCGTAATCCCAGCACTTTGGGAGGCCGAGGCTGGCGGATCACAAGGTCGGGAGATGGAGACCATCCTGGCTAACACAGTGAAATCCCGTCTCTACTAAAAATACAAAAAATAGTCCCAGCTACTCCGGAGGCTGAGGCAGGAGAATGGCGGGAACCCGGCAGGTGGAGCTTGAAGTGAGCCGAGATCGCGCCACTGCACTCCAGCCTGGGCGGCAGAGCGAGACTCCGTCTCAAACAACAACAACAACAAAACTCACAGATAGGTAGATAATAAAGACAATGCTTGGTAACGATGAATGGTGGTACGTGATTATGGTGGTACCATTACCAAATGGTAAGCCTAGTATGGGTTAACTAACAACAATAATAATATCGAAACTAATAATAGTTCTGGAAATAGTGAAAGCTAACATGTGATTAGCACTAATCATGTGCTGGGCCTTTTTCTAAACACTTTTCCTGAGGTATTTTTATGTAATTTTATTTAATCCTTTTTAAAGGCTACGTGAGATTTACAGATGAAAAAAATGGAAAAAAAAGATACGTCGTTTGTCCAAGGTCACATTTGTAGTAAGTGAGAAGACACCTCCTATATTTTCCATTCATTATTATTACTTTTTTACAGAATATTGATCTTAGCTTGGGGAAAATTTATACCGCACTTTTGTTTCTTTTCCAAGAGTTCCTAATTTTGTGTACAACCACCCTTATGTGTGTGTCTTTAAGAATCATCTCTAGTAAGGTAAAACAAGAATTAACTTACTGAATTCTAAGAAAATACGCTATTGTCAAAAGTTTAAGGAGATTCTTCCTAACAATCTTCTCACACAAACACACAAACACACACAGAACACACACCACAACAACACAAACACACAGACGTTTGGGACTCTTACATCTCCACACTTAGAGATTGTTATTATTTTTACTTTTAAAAGCATTTTTAATATGTAGCACCAAACACAGTGTCATTAAACACATTTTCTGCATTGGAAAATTGAACTAAAGCCTAGGCGTATTTCACTCAGACTAGAATATCATCAATGACCCAATGAATTGTGTGTTTGTGCCACTCATCACTTACCATTTTCCTTTAAGTGTCTTAGAATTCACTCTGAAAATACACAGGTGTTGTATGCTACAGTAATTTCTTCAGCAGATAAGTTTTTATCTTGATCCAACACATTTTGGGTTTTGTTTTAGTTTTAGTTTTTGCTGTCTTGTATAATTTTGGTAAAGGAGTTACCATGAGAATTCATTAGAGACTTTTTTTTTTTCTTTTCAAAATTGTTGCAGGCTAGGTTCTCTCATGCTGATTTATGTTAGTTTTCTCATATTAGAAGAGAAGCATAACAGATGTGTTTTGAATTGTATTTTCCCTGCTATCTAGAAATGCTTTTGTAGCTTAAAGGGGAGTAATAGCTCCCCCTTTCACATTATCTATTAAGTCTCTTTTGTGGCTGTTAACAGGTATTCTAAAGGCACAGACTTTGATGCACTATATTAGGGCTAACCTCTCAGAAGTAGAGTTCTTTGGTTTTTTTTTGTTTTGTTTTTTTTTTTTCAAGAAAACACTGTTTGAAAAGGCAAAGAAATATAGCTTCAGTCAAAATGGTTTGATAAAGAGCCAATGATTTTCCTTTTAGTGAAACAGTCTGAAAATCTTAGAAAATCACATTCTGAATGTCTGACTGGTTATGTTACTATTTATGTCACTCTAATGAAACAGACCTATATGAATATTTACTACTCTCACTACCAGATTAAATCAACCAGACCTCATTAGCTCCATATATCTAGAGACATATCAAGCAAGTATATGTGTACACACACACGCGCACACATGCATACACACATATTTAACTTTTATTTTAGGTTCAGACATACATGTGAAAGTTTGTTACACAGGAAAACTCATGTCATAGGGGTTTGTTATACTGGGTATTTCATCACTCAGGAATTAAGCCCAGTACCCAATAGTTACGTTTTCTGCTCCTCTCCCTCCTCCCACCCTCCACCCTCAAGTACTCAAGGAGACCCTGGTGTCTGTGACTTTATGTTCATATGTTCTCACAATTTATCTCCCACTTTTAAGTGAGAACAATGAGAGCAAGTGCATTTTATCAAAATTAAGACCAAAACATCTTGTTTTAAAGTATATGCAAATAGTTACTGGCATTAATTACGATTAGACCTAAGTGGAATCCTTTTGTAATTTTGTGTCTTGTTTTAATTTGCATTGCCACTTTCAAAATAATGGTTATTCTCCAAATCGTCTGGTCTGATAGCAAAGCTCTTTCTTCTATACTCAAGATTAGCAAATAGAGAATATTCTGCAATACAAAATGTGTTACTTCATCTTAGGTTCTCAACTCCGTACAATCTTGTCACCCTTGTAAAGTGAGGGTGAGACCACTGTTAACAGCAGTGGTCTAAGAAATGCTGACTGAAATTAAACTTCATTTTCAAGTACATTTCACAGCACTTTGTGGTGACAAGTCCTTTCTTATCTGATGTGCTCGGAGACTGTCAGACAGGCCAAAATGGTGAGAGTTCATTATCATTTGGATAAAACTTCCTTAATTATTAAACAAAGTGAACGATACCTAGAAATTTATGGCAAGAAGGGAGAGGAAACGAACAATTAAGAACTCTAAATAGAAGAATCTAATGTGGAGTTTTAATTTGACAGCAACAAATGACAGGCCAACGTTTTCAATTAACGAATAATTTGTTACAATAATTCTTATAGTGTTTGTTTTGGTTGTTCTTACTTAATTGGAAACATGAACCTAATAATTATATAAAAATTAAGAACACCTGAAAATATACACTTCTATTTCACAGGCAGATTGTAGAATTGCTGTACATACAGGGTTTTAAAAATATATTGCATAGACGGGTACGGTGGCTCACTCCTGTAATCCCAGCACTTTGGGCGGCCGAGGTAGGTGGATCACCTGAGGTCAGGAGTTGGAGACCAGCCTGACCAACACGGTGAAACCTCGTCTCTATTAAAAATACAAAGGTTAACTGGGTGTGGTGATGGGCACCTGTACTCCCAGCTACTCAGGAGGCTGAGGCAGGAGAACTGCTTGAACCCAGGAGTGGATGTTGCAGTGAGCCGAGACTGTATTGCATACAAGCTAATCCCTTTATAGCTTCTCATTGAATATTCTTCATATTCTTGCCCAATTTATGTCCCATTAAAAAAAGTCTTAAAATCCTTCGAGGTTGCCATGTAGATTTATAATATGAGCTTACACGTGTTAGAAAGTGATTTTTTGTTTGTTTGTTTTGTTTTGGTTTGATTGCCAGTCATGCAGAGTATTCTGTGCATGAAATACCTTTTACAAACTGAGGCTTACTAAGAAATAATAGAATCTTAGCACAATAGGCTTGGAATACATATTTACCTTTCCTTCAAGGTCAGTTTTCTCAAGGCCTTACTAACAAGTGAGATTCAACGTACAATTGCATAGATAGCAACTGATCTGTCTTTTTCTGTAAAATTTCATTATTCAATATTTGAACAGATAGAAATGCACGTGAAATAAATATCAAAAGGCACCAACAGGGCTATATCAACATGCTGGACTCTCTTCGTCAGTATCCCACAGCTGCTAGATTCTAATATCATAGATAAATTTTATTATCAATTCCTCTCTATTTTTCCTGAGATATAATATGCTTTTATAAACATATGCCTAAGCACTATAATATTTAATGCTTTTTAAGTATCATAGCTTAGATATAATATATTATCAGTATGTAGACAGCTCTGTCATTTATTTTAAAGGAAGCTTAGTATTTCATTGAAAGAATGAACTTTAATGTGTTCTATCAATCTTTGTAAATAAGCATTTAAATATATTTGCCTCAGGAGGCTGAGGCAGGAGAATTACTTGAACTCAGGAGTTTGAGAGTAGCCTGGGCAACATAGAAAGACTCTCTATAAATAAAATAAAATAATATGAAATATTTTCCCCCAAGTTTTCCTTTTACAGACAAAATCGCAGTGGATATCTACATCAGTTTGGGTTCTACCAGAACCTGATAAAAGGACTAGGGTACAAATAATTTATTTGGTAGTCATCTCAGAATCACATGAAAGGGATTGAGTAAGACACACGGGGAAAAGAGAGAATCTAATAAGGAGTGCAGTTTCAAGACACTTACCACTGTGAGAAACTGAAGTGCAGTATTGCTGGGGGACTCTGGCAGACAGGGTAGAACATGCCTTGGAGTTATTCCAACTCAATGGCCAAGAAGCTAAGCATTTCTCCAATAATTCCCTATCCAGTCCATCATTAATTAAAGGTGGACTACAGGGGGTTCTCTCTCTAGTAGTTTCGGATTTCTTTGTGTATGGTGTGACCATGCTCTCATAGCCAGAAAAACATCCTCAGACATAAAATGCAGACTTTCACATGAAGTAGCCTTCTTCTTGTAAAGATGTAGAGTGAATATAAATAGGGAAATTGAAGCTATCATTTACATTATCCTTATTGATATGTCTTATTGTACAGGGGTAGGGCATGTCCATTTTTGGTTTTGCAAATGACCCTATGTACTCCCACCAGCAATATGTGATTCTTTCCATTCACTTTTCCAATCACAGAAATTTAATCAATTTCTTGATATTTGTTAATCTAATAACTGAAACAAATGTTCTTTTACTTTAGTTTCAATTTTCACTAATTTCATTAAGGTTGACATCAAACTATTTCTTTTTTAATAGTCTGAGTCACTTTCTTTGCTTTTTTTTTTTTTTTTTTTTTTTTTGAGATGGAGTTTTGCTCTTGTTGCCCGGGATGGAGTGCAATGGCGTGATCTCTGCTCACCACAACCTCCGCCTCCCAGGTTCAAGAGATTCCCCTGCCTCAGCCTCCCAAGTAGCTGAGATTACAGGCATGTGCCACCACATCCAGCTAATTTTTGTATTTTTAGTAGAGACAGTGTTTCTCCATGTTGGTCAGGCTGGTCTCGAACTCCTGACCTCAGGTGATCCACCTGCCTCGGCCGCCCAAAGTGCTGGGATTACAGGTATGAGCCACTGCGCCCAGCTGGAAGTCTGAGTCACTTTTTTTTTCATGAACTGTCTGTTCACATATGTGACAATTTAAAAAATCAGATAGTTGGTCTGTTCCTTACAATGTTTACAAGCTTCTCACATATTGAATAAATAAAATACTTACAATATAAGAAGAATTATAGTTAACTAGCATCATTCAAGTGTTTCAGGTGTTTAAGACGGCAGAAAAAGAGCATGGATTTTCACAAAGTGATTGGTATGTGGATATTATTCAGCTCAGAGGAGAAATTTTCAAATTTGTAATATAGAAAGTCTTATCAGTTTACATTATCTCCAGCAATTTGCATGATTTAAAAAATTATCTCATACTATTTTCCATGCCCTAATTTTTTAAATCTTATTTTTAATTGACACGTAATAATATGTCCATATTTATGGAATACATAGTGATATCTTCATTCCATGTATATATGCATAGTGATTAGATCAGAGTAATTACCATATCCATCATCCAATTGTACACTTAATCATCTCAAACATTTATCACTTATTTGTGTTGGGAACATTTAATATCCTCCTGCTAGCTATTTGAAACTATATATCATTGGTAACTGTAGTCATATAACAGTGCTGTGAAAATTAGAACTTATTTTTCCTATCTAGCTGTAACAAATCTTTCCCTATCCCCTTTTCCCCAGTCTTTCCGGACTCTAGCATATTGTGTTTTACTTTTACTTCTACACAATCAACTTTGTTTAACTTCCACATGAGTGAGAACATGCAGTGTTCATTGTGTTCCTGGCTTTTGTATTTAACACAATGGCCTTCAGCTCCATTTCTGTTACCTCAAATGATCAAATTTTGTTTTTGTGGCTACATAATATTCCAATGTGGTGTATATGCCACATATATTTCATTTATTGTTGGATCCCTATGCTGATTCCATATCTCAGATATTGTGAATAGTACTGCAGTAAACCCTGAGGTGCAGGAGTCTCTTTGATGTACTGATTTCCTTTTCTTTGAACAGATGTTCAGTACTTTGGTAATGGATGGTATGGTAGTTCTATTGGTAGCTGGCAGAGGAACCTCCATACTTTTCACCATAGTGTCTGTATTAGTTTGCATTTCCACCCATAGTGTGTAAGAGTTCCCTATTCTGCACATCGTCACTAGCATTTGAAATTTTTTGTCTTTTTGATGATATCAATCTTAATTGGGGTGGGATGATAGCTCACTGCAGTTTTGATGTCCGTGTCTCTGAAGATTGGTGAAGTTGAGTATTTTTTAAATACATTTGTTGGTCATTAGTATGTCTTCTTTTGAGAAATGTCTGTTCAGATCATTTGCCTCTTTTTTAATTGGATGTCTGGTTTGTTTATATTTTCTTTTTTTGAGAAGATTGAGTTCCTTATATGTTCAGGATATTAAATTCTATCAGATAGATAGTCTGCAAATATTTTATCCCATTCTGTAAATTGTCATTTTATTCAGTTGATTGTTTCCTGTGCTTTACAGAAGCTTGTTAGTTCAATAAAATCCCATTTGTTTAATTTTGCTTTTGTTGCCTGTGCTTTTGAGGTCTTATTCATAAAATATTTCCCCAGACTGATGCCTTGAAGCTCTAATTTTTAATATTAGAAATATCTGACAATTTAATAGAGTGCTTACTATTACAATAAAGTGGTACTAAAAAATAAATATTGTTGCAGAACAATGCAATACAAAAGAAGCAGAGAGAATAAATAGAGGTTTATGGCCTGCAAAAACCTTAGAAGACTCTGTGGAAACAGTAAGAATTCAACCAAAACTTGAAAGGAATAAAATTTAAATGGGGAAAAAAAAGTATTTAGAGCTTGTCTGTTTTAAGAATGGCATAAGAGAAATCATACTATAGGGATAAGTATGTTGTACTACTGAGAAGACCAGTCAAGCATCTATTAAAAATATTGATGAATGATAATGAATTCTGAAGACCTTGAATATATTAATGCTTTGGGCAGTAGAAGGTCATTGGAGATTCTTGAATTATGCAGGAGAAAGGTGTTTTAAAGGATATTCTCCAATGCTAACCTGGGATATCACTATGATTTGTATTGAAAGCAGGTGAAATAGTAAACAGAGACACCAGATAAAATAATGTATCATAAAATATCTACTTAAAAGAATTACTAAAGAACCAGTTGTGGTGGTACATGCCTGTAGTCCCAGCTACTTGGGAGGCTGAGGCAGGAGAACTGTTTTAACTCAGAAGTTCAAGTCCAGCCTGGGCAACATAGTGAGACTTTATCTCTTAAAAACTCTTTTTTAAGTAAATAAAGTCCTATGTCACTTAATTGTACACTTAAAAATTGTAAAGATGGTAAATGTTATATGCATTTTACCTTAATTAAAAAATTGGCTGGGCATGGTGACTCAGGCCTGTAATACCAGCACTTTGGGAGGCTGAGGTGGGCGGATCACCTGAGGTCAGGAGCCTGGCCAATATGGCAAAACCCCGTCTCTACTAAAAATACAAAAACTTGCTGGTGTGGTGGCACACACCTGTAATCACGGCTACTTGGGAGGCTGAGTCAGGAGAATCACTTGAATCCCGGAGGCGGAGGTTGCAGTGAGCTGAGATTGCACCACTGTACCCCAGCCTGGGTGACAAAATGAGACTCTGTCTCAAAAAAAAAAGAAATCCACAAAAATTAAAAATAAATGAATAATAAAATACCTCAAGATAGTGAAAAGAAAAAAGACTTGGTAAAATTTGAGTGGCTCCATGATATGCGTATAAAACAATAAACTGAATGTCTTTAAAATACACATTTCAGAATGATCAGAAAAGATCACATCTTGAGATTATCATTGTATAATTATTATATTTAAACTTTCAGTCAAAAACTCAAGGATTATTCTAAGAGTATGATTATAGAAAAGCATTAAATATGTATTTGTTAGCCCCTTAATACTCCGATATCTCATTGTAAGTGTAAAACACTGTCAAAATTTGATACTCAAACTGAGATTTAGTACCTGTATGCTGGTTTGTTTATGCACATAAAAAAATGTATTCTGTAAAACTTTATAATATGGATTTTGAGAAGTTTGGTTTTCTAACCTAATTTTGCCTCTACAACAGTCTGCAGTAGAATTTTGGGATGATTTCAGTAACCTCTTTCTCATTACAGAATGAAATATTCAGTCAACTAGAACATTAAAAGAAACTACTGTGCTCTTCCTCTAATGAGAGGAAGAACTTCGACCACTCTGGTTTGAGCTCGATTAATGAACAGATCCCCTTTTCCTTACTGGAGTATCTGTGATTGACCCTAACTTTTCTTGCCCTGATACAAAATCATGGAGAAGTGATTTTTACAGAAGCTTGTTAGTTCCCAATTTGCTGTCTCATTAATTCTCATTTTTATTTGATGGCTTCCTAGGCACTGGTGCCTCTGCTTCTTTCATCAATACTACTGTCTCTTTGACTTGGTCTTGGTGTTGGCCACTTGAAATTTCATAGCACATAAGTGTTGATGAAAGCTCATGGACATAAATCATTTCATCAGAACTGTTGTAATCAGATATTCAGCATCAGTTTTCTCTTTGTGAAAAACTAATGGGTTTGGTAACAAAGTGGTTATGAAACACAATGGAATGAGATTGGCAGTTTATATTTCTCATTTAGCCCAATGCTTTTCTTTAAAGTATGTGTCATTATTAAAAGACAGTGTTCAATATAAAATTATGTTTATCATAACATTGAATATGTATACTCAAAGTTCTATTGATGATGTAGTAATTTGTTTTAAAGTTAACTTTATGTTTGAGAAAAATAGCAAGAATATTTATTTATTTCAAGAAAATAACACATTATCAACTGGAATAAATAAATAAATATTACAAAACCACCAGAAGTCATAGAAAATTGAACAGTTGTAGGGGATTAGTTTAATATCAAATAAGAACCAAGAATTTTGACACAATTACTTTCAGTGTGGCAAAGATTGCTAGCTAACCATCAATACCATTTTTCTTCATTTTGGGCACACAGACTATATTTTACATCCTCTCTTACAGTTAAGAGGAGCAATATGGTTAAGTTCTAGCCAATTACTTCTAGCACCAGCCGCTTCCATGTGGTGTTAAGCCTTTCAGTGCAGACGGCAAGAATCGAGGCTTGCGAGCCTCCACCTAGATTTCTGAAGATGTATGGAAAAGCCTGAATGTCCGGGTGGAATCCTGGAGAACATCTATCAGGGCAGTGCACAGGGGAAATGTGTGCTTGGAGCCCCCACACAAAGTCCCCACTGAGGCACTGCCTAGTGGAGCTATGAGAAGAAGGCCACTGTCCTCCAGGCTCCAGAATGATAGATCCACCAGCAGCCTTCACCCTGCACCTGACACCAAAAAACTTCCCACAAACTATAATTCACCTCCACTCCCACTTTGTGACCTTGGAAACCAGGTTTTAAAGATGAGGGGATCAAAAATACAGAGGGTGAACACAAGCCTTAACTTGCCACTTGAAGTCAATCTGCCTGTCAATTATGCATATTAATTTTGAGCTTTCCATGAGTGAGAGTTTACACTGTTTTAAACCTTTGGGATTTTGCAATTTATGTGTTAGAACAACTAGTTTAATCTTAATTAAAATACTTAGAAAGAGTTCTTAGAAAAGCTATCTTAATATAGTTAGGCTGCTTTAACAAAATACTTTAGATGGGGTAATTTTTCTGTAATAGAAATGTATTTCTTCAGTTCTGGAGGTTGGGACGTCCAAGAACAAGGAGCTAGTAGATTTGGTATCTGGTGAGGGCTTGATCCCTGCTTCATAGATGATGCCTCTTGCTGCATCCTCACATGGCAGAAGGATGAACAGCTCCTCAGTTCCTCTTTTATAAAGTTGTTAATCCCATTCATGACAGCTTCACTCACGTGACTTAATCACTTCCTCAAAGCCGCACCTCTTAATACTATCATATTGGTGACTAAATTTCACATGAAATTTGAGAAGGTACATTCAGACCATAGTAAAGCAGAAAAATGGAGACAGACTTCAAAAGTGACTAAAGTTGCATTTTCCATCCACCTGGAAAATAGGTGGTATGGTTTGAATTTGTGTCCCTATTCAAATTTCATGTTGAATCGTAATCTCCAATGTTGGAAGTGAGGCCTGGTGGGAAGTGACTGGATCATGGAGATGGGTTTCTCCCTTTGCTGCTGTTCCCATAATAGAGTTCTCATGAGATCTGGATGTTTAAAAGTGTGTGGCACCTCCCGCCTCACCCTCCCTTCCTCCTGCTCTGGCCATGTGAAGACGTCTGCTCCTGCTTTGCCTTCCATCATGAGTAAAATCTCTCTGAGACACCCTGAGTCATGCTTCCTGTATAGTCTGTGGAGCTGTGAGCCAATTAAATCTCTTTTTTAAATCATGTACCCGGTCTAAAGAGTTTCTTCATAGCAACAGAAAAACAGACTATTACAGAAAATTGGTATCATGAGTGAGGTATTGCTATAAAGATACTTGAAAATGTGGAAGCAGCTTTGGAATTTGGTAGCCAGAAAAGGTGGGAAGAATGTGGATGGCTCAGAAGAAGACAGGAAGATGACAAAACATTTGGAAGTTCCTAGAGAATTGTTACATTGTTGTGACCAAAATACTGACAGTGATCTGGACAGCGAAGGCCAAGCTGAGGAGGAGGTCTCAGGTGGAAATGAGATACTTATTGGGAACTGGAGAAAGGTCATTTTTGTTATGCATTAGCAAAGATCCTGGCAGCATTGTGCCTCTACTCTGGGGATCTGTGAAACTTTGAATGTGAGAGTGAAGGTTTAGGGTATCTGGTGAAGAAATTTCTAAGCAGCTAAGTGTTTAAGATGTGCCATCTTGAAAAGCAGGTTTCATGGGTGGAATTCAAACTGGCTGCAGAAATTTGCATAAGAGGAGACAAACACTCATAACCAAGAAAATGGGAAAAAAGCATCCAAGGCATTTCAGAGACCTTAGTTGCAGTCCCTCCCATCACAGGCCCAGATACCTAAGAGGGAAGAAGGTTTCATGGGGCAGGCCCAGAGCCCCACTGCCCTGCACATCCCTGGCTTACCGTTGCTTGCATCCCAGCTGCTACAGCTCCAGCTGTGGATGAAAGGGCCCCAGATAGAGCTCAGGCCACTGCTTCAGAGTGTACAAGCCATAAGCATTGGTGACTTCCATGTGGTATGAAGCCTGTCAATGCACAGAGTACAAGAATTGAGATTTGAGAGCCTCTGCCTAGATTTCAGAGGATGTATGAGAAAACCTGGATGTCCTGGTGGAATCATGGAGAACATCTACTATGACAGTACAGAGGGGAAGTGTGGGATTGGAGCCCCAACACAGAGTCTCCACTGAGGCACTACGCTAGTGGAGCTATGAGAGGAGGGCCACTGATATGGTCTGGTTCTGTGTCCCTACCCAAATTTCATTTTGAATTGTCATCCAAAATATAATCCCCATGCTTTGGGGTAGGGACCTAGTGGAAGGTGATTAGATTATGGGATAGCTCCCCGATGCTGTTCTCCCGATAGTTTGAGAGTTCTCATGAGATCTGATGGTTTTTTAAGGGGCTTTTCCCAACTTTACTCTGTATTTCTCTCTCCCTTGCTGTCATGTGAAGAAGGATGTGTTTGTTTCCCCTTCTGCCCTGATTGTAAGTTTCCTGAGGCCTCCCTAGCCATGTGGAACTGTGAACTAATTAAAACTCTTTCCTTTATAAATTACCCAGTCTTGGAGAGTTCTTGATAGCAGTGTGAGAATGAACTAATACAGCCACCATCTTTCAGGATCCCAAATGGTACATCCTCTGGCAGCTCACATCCTGCACCTGGAAAGGCTGCAAGCACTCAATGCCAGTCCTTGAGAGTAGCCAAGGGGGCTGAGCCCTTTAGAGCCACAGGGGCAGAGCTGTCCAAGGCCTTGGAAGGTCACCCCTCGAATCAGTATGCCCTGGATGTGAGACATGGGCTCAAAGAAGATTACCTTAGAGCTTTAAAATTTAATGACTGCCCTGCTGGGTTTTGGACTTGCATGGGGTCTGTTGCCCTTTTATTTTTTTGACTGAGTTCTCCGTTTTGGAACAGGAGTATTTACCCAATGCCTGAACTCCCATTTTATCCTCCAAGCCACTAAATTGCTTTTTATCCTACAGGCCATATGCAGAAGGGACTTGCCTTGTCTCAGATGAGACTTTAGATTTTGGATCTTGGAGTTAATGTTGGAATGAGTTAATACTTTGGGAAACTATTGGGAAGGCATGATTGTATTTTGCACTGTAAAAATGTCATGAGATTTGGAGGGGCCAGAGGCAGAATGATACGGTTTGCATTTTTGACCCTGCTCAAATCTCAGGTTGAATTGTAATCTCCAATGTTGGAGGAGGAGCCTAGTGAGAGATGATGGGATCATGGGGTTGGATTTCTCCCTTTGGTGCTTTTCTAGAGGCAGTGTTCTCATGAGATCTGGTTTAAAAATGTGTGGCACCTCCCCGCTTCCCTCGCTTCCTCTTGCCCTGGTCATGTGAAGACGCCTGCTCTCGCTTTGCCTTCTGCCATGAGTGAAATTTCCCTGAAGCTTCCTGAGCTGTGGTTCCTGTACAGCCTGCATAGCCATGAGCCAATTAAATCCTTTTTCTTATGAATTACCTAGTCTCAGGGATTTCTTTATAGCAAAGCAAGAATGAAATAATGCAATAGGTAACTTTCAAAAGGAAAATTTAGTTAAATTTTAGAACTAAAGTGTTACTGAACATATGAGCTTAAGGAAACAGATTTATTGAATTCACTTTCTAGAGCAATGTCCTTCCTTACTTTTGACTGTGTTCCACTCTGGGTCAATACTTAAGAAGAAAAATAAGGAAGAAAGGAAGAGAGGAAGGAAAGGAAGGAGAAAAGGAGGGAAATACAGAGATAGTTAAAAAAAAGAAGAAGAAGAACAAAAAAGAATGAAAAAAGAAGAAAGATTGTGAAATTAAGAAAAACTACAACTTTATTTTTCCTTTCATCTTTTGATCATGATTTATAAGGCTCTTATCTGGGAAAATAAATTAGTTAAGTCTCCATTCTTAAGTTGCTTATACTGAATGTTTGATATTTTTCTTACTTTTTAAATATAAATTTTACAGTTTATAGTCTTCATGCCTCTATATATGAAATCAGAACTTGAGAGGTTCAGTTGAAGTGAGAAATAGCAAATTCTCTTCACTACACTAGGTAGATAAATGCCAAAATTTCAGGTGAAGATGGCATAGTAAACAAATCTATTTATTCTCATATCCTTTTGGATCCCAGAGAAAAAGACAATCTAGGGATACAGTTCTTTCAAAAGCATAATATCATAAGGACAGGCAACATTAGAAAGAAAAAAGCACAGCCTTGAACTTTGAGAACATATGGAGGGTTAGTAAAGTCAGAGCATGCAAGATTCACGAGTGTGTAACCAGTGCAGTCACAGAGATCCCACACATAAAGGTGCCCAGCAGTTGGCTTACTGGTTTGTTGTTGTTGTCTTAAAATTCTTAATGATTTTTGAATAAGAGTGTCACATTTTCATTTTGCATTGTGTCCTGAAAATTATGAAATTGCACTTATCATATAATCTGGCAAATCTAGGAAAATTGAATTATGTACCAAAATTGCAGACTGTATGAAACACATAGAAGAATTTTGCATAACCCCAAGGGTTGAGGCATTAGGGTCCACAGAGATCCCAGATTAGTGGGCGGTTGGTATAAAATGATGAAAATATATAGAAAATGTGTTAAAGAAACCACCCGAACTCTGATTTCCCTCTTCCACCCAATGAAGAGAGCTGCTTCCATAAACTGCCTCTTTCTAACGCAGGAAATGATTGTGGTGTTATTTTCTGGAGAGTAAAAAATAATAAGGTTTGATGACTGAGAAAACTAGCAAGTTAGTGGATAGAAGGTAAAAGTATCATACTCCAAGGGTGGGTATGTCAGTTATCCATTTATTGCCTTCAGCTCTAAATTTATACTTCATGGCCTATTCTGTGATAGTGGAGCTGAATCCTGTAAACATTTGTCCTTTGTAGTAGGCACAATGTTAGACTTTAGCAATAGAGGCTGCTAGAGATTACACTGGAGCTAAAAAGAGCTTTCTTTCCTGGTTCTGATGAACTTCAATTTGATTTTTTTCCCATAGCTATAAGCAGCTCACAAGGGAGACATCTGGTGATACTCACCCTTGAGCAAATTTTAGCAGCATCACGGTGGATGGCTTCTTAGGACATTTCAGTATCACTTTCTTATCTGGATTTCTAGTAAATCTACCACAGTGGTCCCCAGAAATCATTTTTGCTGCTTCACTCTCCTGTACCTTAGAGAAGTACTTCTTTCTAGCTTGTCCAAGCCTTAGTATCCTCCCATCTCTAGCCCGAATGGGTATTCTTGCTAGTTTGGCCTGTGGTTCCCTGACCACCAGCCTCAACTACCTATACCTCACAGGCGTGTTTTCTGTTCACCCAGCAACTGTGAACTAGCTCTGGCCCAGGGAAACCCAGCTTCTCCAGTGATACCGGAACTCCAGGCTTGATGAGAGGGCCTGTCTTCCAAGTTTGTTCGTTTCTTGGGGACAAGATATACTATTTAGAAGTTTCCACCAAGGTGTATTCTTTGGAATTTTCCAGCAAGATATATTCTTTAGAATCTGCTTTGCCTCTTTATGCTTAACAATCTGTTATAGTCAATATTTTTATATACATATTCCCTGTTTAAGTTACCGTGTGGTTTCCACGTCCTAATTAGACCCTTATTGAAACAATAAGATTAATTTAGACCAAATAGCTTTATTTTACCAATAATATTTAAAGCTCTTCATTTCAGAAAGTCACATTAACTAAAAGGCATTAATTACAGTTTTTATTTTTGATATGGTTCAGCTGTCCCCACCCAAATCTTACCTTGAATTGTAGCTCCCATAATTCCCATGTGCTATGGGAGGGATTAGGTGGGAAATAACTGAATCATGGAGGTGGTTCCCCCATAATGTTCTCATGGTAGTGAATATATCTCATGAGATTTTTATGGTTTTATGAGGGAAAACCCCTTTCATTTTGTCCTTGTCCACCACCATGTAAGACATGCCTTTCACCTTCTGCTGTGATTATGAGGCTTCCCCAGCCATGCAGAACTGTGAGTCCATTAAACCTCTTTTTCTTTACAAATTACCCAGTCTTAGGTATGTCTTTATCAGCAACATAAAAACAAACTAATATAGTAAATTGGACCAGGAGTGGGGCATTGCTGTAAAGATACCCAAAAATGTGGAAACAACTTTGGAACTGCATAGCAGGCAGAGGTTGGAACAGTTTGGAGGGCTCAGAAGACGACAGGAAAATGTGAGAAAGTGTGGAACTTCCTAGAGACTTGTTGAATGGTTTTGACCAAAATGTATGTATCTTTGAGATACCCAGACATAATTCTACAAGATTCCCTAATTGTCAGCAGCCATAACTACTCTCTACAGATAAGAAATATCTGAATGCGCTGCTGAGATACCTAATCAGCCCCAATGACACTGACAACTAAGTTTCTCCAAGTAAACAGTTGAACCACATTACCCTACAGTGAGGCACACAGAAGGCAAGTGACATCCACAAGCCCAGGATTTAAATTCAGGTTTTCATTCTTCACTTTAAATATAAACAGAAAACAAAGGATTACCAAACATCCAAGGAAAACTTCTTAAAAGAAAAAAAGGTGAGCAAAACAAAGAGAAAACAATTTTAGAAGTGAAAATTATGTAAAAAAGGAGAAAAGTTAAAAATAAACTAGCATTAATACTATGAGAGTTAAGAAAACATAATACATGGCAACCATGAAAAAAATGATACTATATAAAAGATCAAAGAATATTTTGGTAATTGAAGCATAAAAACATAAAGCAAGGGTAAAATAATTAATAAATTAAATAGACAAATTGGAATATAAAGTTGACAAAATCTCCCTGAAAGAGAAAACTTTTTAAAATAAGAAAAATCGAAGATTTGATATCAGAATACTGCTCCAGGCAACCCAGTATTTAAGCATGTGTCCTTTCAGAAAGACAATACAGAGGGGGAGAATAATATACATAAAATAATTAAGAAAGAATGTCTCCATAATACAAAAACATAATTTGACATGTCCTGCATAATGTTTGGAAGTGGAATTACATTGGGACTGTCGTGGTGGCTCACACCTGTAACCTCAGCACTTTGGGAGGCTGAGGCGTGTGGATCATCTGAGTTCAGGAGTTTGAGACCAGCCTGACCAACATGGTGAAACCCCATCTCTACTAAAAAATACAAAAATTAGCCTGGCATTGTGGCATGAACTTGGAATCCCAGCTACTCAAGAGGCTGAGGCAGGAGGATCGCTTGAACCCAGGAGGTAGACGTTGCAGTGAGCCAAGATCGCGCCATTGTACTCCAGCCTGAGCGACAGAGCAAGACTCTATCTCAAAAAGAAAAAAAAAAAATAGAACTGCAGTTAAATGATGAAATTCCAGGACATTGTGGACAAAGAGAAAATGCCATAAGATATGAGGGAAAAAATAGTCACATACAAATAACAAGGGAGCACAATGCCCTCAGAATCCTCAGAGATGACACTGGAAGCTACAAGCAATGAAACAATGCATTCAAAATATTGGATCAAAGTTGCTTTCAATTTTAAATATTACTCCAAAACTAAACACTCAGGAAAGAATAATTATATTTTTATTTCACATTTCTAAATATCTTTCTCCCATTTGTCCTTTTAAATGTTTCTAGTGTATGTGGTCCAGTAACACAAAGTAGCTAAAGAAGAAAGAGGAAACCTTTGGGTATATGAACTAGATATTAAGTCCCCAGGACAATTCTAAAGGAAATCTCAAGATTTCATCTGTGTAACAGACATGGAGGGGAACCAGTTCACAACAGATCAGCCCCAAGTGTTCCAAGAAGCATCTTTAGAAAGATGAAATTGATGAAACATCTGATGGGTAAGAACGTTGTTAAGAAGAGATTTGGATATAAACAAGTGCTGTGGAACATATACATTACAAGCTAAGCAAATCACCACCACCACGACCACAAAAGGCAACTATGAATTACAGAAATAATAGAAAAAAGTTAGAGAAAAATAAAAGTATAATTTACTTCATAACTATTTATGAATTGTGTTTGCATTGTTTTCATAATATAAACATTGATCTAACCAAAATTACCATGTAACAGAATTGAGAAGGTGAGAGCATGTTAGTAAGCAATGGGTGAGGAAAACTAAAATGTAATTATTCTTCTATGTCAAAAATCAACGTTTAAACCTAAAAAATCAAAATTTACCAACCCAATCACAAAATTTAGCAGTGAAGAGGTAAATTGAAAGACTGAACTGATGTGGAGAAAGAACCATAGAAGAGAAAGGAAAAAGAAGTGGAGAAACAGAAACTTCCCTTTCCCCTTCCCCTTCCCCTTCCCTTTCCCCTTCCCTTTCCCCTTCCCCTTCCCCTTCCCTTCTTTTCTGAGTTTCACTCTTGTTGTCCAGGCTGGAGTGCAGGGGCGCGTTCTGGGTTCACTGCAACCTCCGCCTCCCTGGTTCCAGCGATTCTCCTGCCTCAGCCTCTAGGGATTACAGGCGCCCGCCACCACGTCCGGCTATTTTTTTTCTATTTTTAGTAGAGACGGGATTTCACTGTGTTAGCCAGGATGGTCTTGATCTCCTGACCTCGTGATCTACACAACTCGTCCTCCCAAAGTGCTGGGATTACGGGCATGAGCCACCGCAACGGGCCTCCACTGGTTTTCATGAGAAGCCTTGGGGAGTTATTTTACTCTTTGAATTATATGCGTGCATTAATGTCATAAAAACACTTTAAAAATACTAATGTTGCTGTATTTGTGGGTTAAATTTGAAAAACGTTGTTCTAACCACCTCTTAGATTGTTTCACATTTCTCATATATTTTGTAGCGGCAGTTTGAAGAAATGAAACGTTGATTATGTTTACTAACTTAAAATTATATAATATAAGATAATGAAAAGAGCAAATATTCATATGGTATAGGAATATTTTTGCTATTTACTGTAAACACCTTTTTCCCTGTAATTCAAAGATAGTCTGGCCATCATTTAGCCAGAATGTTAGGTTCCTTAAAATGCTACCTGTAATGACAGAAAAATATATTTAGCTATTCTTCATAAAATATGTTCATCTTTTATGAACATGTGAACTTTTTCATCTTTTGATGAACTTTTTCATCTTTTATGAACAAGTGAAAAAGAGTTTCACTTTTTGTAACAAATAGTTTCATTTTATTGTTAGCATAATCATGATAACATGGGTGATATCTTCAAGGGGTATACTTTCTATTTTTATTTTTTATTTTTTTCCAGAGACGGAGTCTGTCTCTGTCACCCAGGCTGGAGTGTAGTGGCATGATCTCAGCTCACTGCAACCTCAGCCTCCCAGGTTCAAGCGATTCTCCCACCTCAGCCTCCTGAGTAGCTGGCATTACAGGTGCCCGCTACCATGCCGGACTGATTTCTCTAGTTTTAAGAGGGACACGTTTCGCCATGTTAACCAGGCTGGTCTTGAACACCTGACTTCAGGTGATCTGCCCACCTCAGCCTCCTAAAGTGATGGGAGTACAGGAGTGAGCCACTGTGTGTGGCTGAGGTATACTTTTGAATGCCTTTGTTTCAGTCAAATGTTGATGGTATTACATAAATTGGATACACAATTTTTTAAGAGCTGAACTTAGTGTGTTTTCATGCCCATTACATAGGTCAATTAATAATAATTATGTGATAGATTAGTGGATATAGGGGGTATACCAGCATACTAAGCATAGTAGCTATATCAGCACACAATTTGTGAATCTCCTCACACTACTGATCTGGAATTCACTTATAAATTGCCTCTTTATCTATGGCTGGTTATGTTTTAAACTTTTATTTTTCTGGCCTATGAATTAGTAGTCTCCAGTTAAAAATACATACTTTTAATTCGTGCATATGTGGAGACAAAGACTGCAGGTAATAAGTTACCCTTAAGATTACAGATGTAAATGCTAAATTTGCTAGGATACTATTTATTATTGTATTTACTCTATTTTGCTTTTCTTTTAAAAACAACAAAGCCTCTATCAACGTGTTGCTTCAAATTAAATTTGGTTGCAGACTAAAAAAGTTTGCCAGTTAGGTAATGTAAATAGGATTTTTTCCTGTTTACAAGGAAAGAAAGGACAGTTTTACTGCTTTTGCTTTATCTGGTCACACTTTATCTAGAAAATGGATTTCATTAAAAATACTTCTAGCAAAATAAGAGGGGGCTTGTTGCCAGTTGTCCCCCTTATAGCTCCTCCTGAATCCAAAGTTTTTTTGTCTTCTCCACAGCTATTTCTATTCTGTCCCATTTCTGGCTTCCAGATTTTAAATTAGTAAAACAAAAAAATGATTCTAGCAACTTGGGTTTTCAAGCAATTTAATAAGCTGCCTTAAATATTCTTTACTTCCTTTTCGTTGGACTTATTCAAGTAAAGATTGGATAAACTTTTTTTGTCAGGAATCTTTAAGGAAGAGTTCCCATATATGAAAGGAAACCAAATCACAGTAACTCCAAAATTCCTTCTAATTCCACATTATTATGGTTTTGAAGTCACCAACATTCTTTACAAATATTTCTGTATGTCAGATTAACGTAACATGATGAGTTCAGGGTGGCAATAAAGTCGAGAATAGATGAATATACACAATGGATATATTACAAGATTTACACTACAGCATAGCTACAATACAAGGTAATATTATATGCTTTATGTTTTCAGACTTTAAGTTCATGCTACATAATTTCAATAATAATGAACTTTTAATTTTGTCCAATTAGTACTGTGCAGGATATAGAATAATTCAAAATTCTCAGCCATTATGCTTAAGGTTCATTCTACATGAAGGTTAGATAATTATGCTTTTTAGCTGATTAAAACTGTGGTAATTGAATTTTGGACATCACTGTCCATGTAAAGCATTTTATAAAGAAATAATGGAACCTAAGATCTTGGGAGCTGTTGGACAAAAATCGCTGTGGAAAATTCAATATTTATCTCACTGCGAGCAAAAGTTGAAAACAGAGAAGTCCATTGAAAGAGCAGCAATATCTTAGAGGTTCATCTGAATAGAGAATCAAAAATGATGTTGATCCAAGTTGTGTACATCTAAATATAACAAGGTCCTGCCACTAACTAGAGACTGGGCAAAATAAATACACATAACAGGTGAGATGAAATCTCATGTTTGTATTGAGACATGAGCATCATGGGCCTGGAAAGGTTTCAGCAGGACTAGTAATATTCTGATATTATACAAAACCTGTGTTCACCTGCTAATCTGCCTGAATATGCCATGGCTTGGTATTTGTTTGTTTGTTTGTTTGTTTGTTGTGAAGAAAGTATGTGAGTTGCTCCCTTTGTCTTTGCCTTTTTTTAAAAAAATACAAACAATAGGTCTATCATTTGGTATTTAAACCCCCTCTCTTTTATTAGTTCACAATTTCTTTTTTAATAGTACAGATGTTTTTGTTTTTCTGTAATGTTTCCGTCAAGGATTTCTTTTCCCCATTTCATTCATTTCTTACTCCTTCAACCCTCGTACTGATGCTGACCATTCTCAAAGGTAAATCACCTGACATCTAAAACTGCTTGGCAGCATCGACGGCATTTCTAAAATCTATAAGAACAGCACTTTAAATTTTAAAGGATTTTTCCCTTCTTTCTGAGTAACAGTAAATCTGGTTGATGTCAATCTTGGACTGCTAGTGTTGAAGTCACTTGGAAGACTGCATTCATTGAGTAGTTCTGATGAGAACAGAGTTCTCTTAATGCATTTTCAAAATGGATAATTGCAACATACACAACAGAAACTAAATAGTATTCTACAGAGAAAATGAACTACGTAGGTAGGAAGAACATGTAAAAATATTGGAGCAAAACCAGTTTAAAAATAAACAATGATGATGCATTCATATTTTACAATGGGTCTAGAATGAAGTTTGAATATGGGTAATTCTATCGAATTTTCTTTTAGTATTTTGACCCAAAGAACCAAGAATTAGATATGATAATAAGCAAAGTTTCTTCCAATTCAAAAAGTCTAAAATTCTAAGAAATGCTCTCATCTAATAAATCTCATGATGATATTGAATCATTATTGGAAGTGCTGAAAATTGTTAACTCTTCTTTCTTACAGATATGTATTATGTTGTGTTAGAAATAAAAAGAAGATAGAAAGACACAAATTTATCTGCAGTTCAACAGATTCTGAGAAACTTATGTGTATCTTCAAGCATCCATGGGAAAGTAGCCCTCCAAGAAATCTTTAACAAAAAGAGATACAAAAGATATTTCAGGGCACTTTTTTGTGACAATTTTGAATACTATAGAGTTCAAAGAATGTTTGCTAGATTTATGTATTAGGTCCTTATTGACAAAAAATAGATTAAATATTTTCAAAACTTCTTTTAGTTGAAAACAAATGATTGTTTAGTATTTAAGCAGGTAACTATTCATATAAATAATACCTAAAAATACTTGATGGCAAATATATATTTCAAATAAAATGGGTGCAAAATGTTAACTTTCTTGAAATGGAGAATAACTCTAATGTTGTTACATTATTTATGACATTTATAGTCCAAAATATTTTCTGTGAATTTGAACTTTAAAACATTGAAGAGTCTCACTGGAAATTCACACTTGATAATTTGCACCCAAAGTCCATAACTCTACAGTTTCCACAAAAGCCACTGAGTTCATTTGTGTTGCCATAAAGGAATACCCGAGACTGGGTGATTTCTAAGGAAGAAAGGTTTATTTGACTCATGGTTCCGCAGGCTGTACAAGAAGCATTGCAGTGGCATCTGCATCTGGTGAGGGCCTCAGACTTCTTCCACTCACGGTGAAGGGAAAGGGGAGCTGGTATGCTGAGATGATTTGGCAACAGCAAAAGCAAGAGGGGAGGGAGGAATCAAGATCTTTTTAACAATCGGTTCTTGCGGGAACTAATAGAGCAATAACTCACTTATTACCTCAAGGAGGGCACCAAGTCATCCATTACAGATTCACCCCCATGACCTAAATACCTCCCCTCAGGCCCCACTTTTAATATTGGAAATCAGATTTCAACATGAGATTGGAGGTGACAAGTATTCAAACTATATCACCAACCTTACTTATACTGATGTTTGTTTAATTACAGTTATATTTATGATTCTGTTTTAAAATGTAATAGTTGGTCAGTTAAACTGAAGACCTTACCCTTGAAATGCAATTGTTACCTCTGAGGTCTTAAGTAACTTGTTCAAGATCATGCAACTAGCACATCATCAAAGTAAGGATGTAAGTCCAGGCATCTACCCGATGCTCTTAATCACTTGGCTGTATTGTCTCTAATCCATGGATTTAAGAAAAGGAAGTTCAGAGTTTTCAGCCTATATAAGCATAACTCAGTATCAAAGTATAGTTTGACAATGCATTATTTTATAAATTTAACTATACATCAGGTGAAAGATACCTCACTTTAGAGTAGAAAACTCAAATGCTCAGAGAATATGGCAGGCATTCCAAGGACAATCTAAAACAAAATTAAATACAGATCAAGCAAATTTTATCTTTAAAGTAAAACTAAGCGTGAACCAGCTGTCAAATAAAATGTAAGACTGAAGTAATGATTAGTGATATTCATAAGGTTTAGTCAGTGGTTTGTCACCATAGCTGAAGACTTTATTCATAATTCTACAAATAGTGTTGGAAGTGTGTCTCTTGAGAAAGAGGTAAAGCCAAATGGTGTTTTTTTTCTTTAATTTAGAATAAGAAGGCAATGGATAAGGAATTAAAAATAT
This sequence comes from Colobus angolensis palliatus, assembly GCF_000951035.1. NCBI lineage: Eukaryota > Metazoa > Chordata > Mammalia > Primates > Cercopithecidae > Colobus > Colobus angolensis. The sequence continues at coordinate 9,860,744 of NW_012120598.1, read as the reverse complement.
ATAAAAAAAGAGTAATTGATGGCAGAATTTCCCATAGTAGGCATTACCATCAATAAGCTAGGATTCTGGATTATATTTTCAAAGAGTAATATGGAAGAAAAGAAGAATGACTAAGAATTGAGGATATAAAGGGGAGCAAATTGTGAATTGCTCATGCTTGATGTGGGTATGTTCAATTAGTTAAAGCGATGTCTTTCATCCTGTGAAATTGTCATGACGGTGAATTGAGTAATCCTTCACAAAGGAAGAAAAGCCTCTCAATGAATATCCAATTTTCCTCTTGAAAAATGCAAAATCCTTCTGATGTACAATTGTTGTGGTTAAACCAATAAGTAAGAACAACAACAACAGAGAAAGGAACATCAAATTTGCATTTGATGATTGCTTTTAAAAATGTGTGTGAACTATCATATAATAGATCTGCTGGCATAGGCATCACTTTGTTTCTACGATTATTTTAAGCAGATTAGATAAGGTCTTCTCTTTACTTGACAATTACCAGCAGTAGACATGACACAATTATTAAAAAGTGAGCAAAGTTATGTATGAGATCTGACATCTTTGTGGAATCCCAAGAGTATTTCCACCCCATTTTAAAAATTTGTTTAGCTTCTATTTTATAAAAACTTAAAAAAAAAACACTGCTTAATCCATTTTTAAAAATGACAAATAATACATGTTATATATATTTCTCATTTCTCCTTGATTTAAGAATAAAAATATTTATGCAGCATGAGTCAGCAGCATGCTGTAATGTAGTAACGATCTGATCAGAGTGAAGTACGTATGTTTTCATCCTTAAAGCTTGATCCGTCAGACAAAATGGACTTATATGGTTTTCACTCCTGTGTGGTGGCCCTCATTAGTGGCCACCATAATTTATAATATATGCAATTATTATTATTATAATTAATATATTATAATATAATTATAATGAGGTGTTGAAGACCTTACCGTTTTTGGTTCTGTTCATAGAGTGAAACCAGACTCAGCAGAATTCAGGGACTTTTGAATAGATTTGGAGAGTGACTCTGAGCCAGGTGCCTGCCACTTTGCAGAGTAAATTATCAAGGCAGTAAGAGGTTGAAACTTCAGCCTGGAGAAATGGTTAATTGCTTCACCCTCTAGTTATTATTTTGGTCTTAGCTTACTATAGAGTATAGCATTTCAAGCAAAGGGCTATAAATTTCATGGTGGGGGTTATCTATTTAGGGGTACAGTGGAGATGAGAAAGACAAGCAGTCATTGATACCAACCTTGATTATCAATCATGGAAAATATGTGTCTTTTTCAGGCAATGCTGTCTAATAGAACCCTTGCTTTTTGGTTTCTCCTGTGTTCTTGACTCTCCCCATTCACATAAACCTATATGTACCCATCAGTAAAGTATGCACACATATGGACTCAATCAACAATGCCTTAGGCTGGTCATGGTTTTAGATACCTGTGTGAACACAGCATCCTTAGTCGAGGACAATACCAGGTCCTTTAAAAAGCGGCTAGAGAAAGCAAATTTCAAGAGGAAGTAGAAGGCTGTATTGATTTCATAGGCGCTTTCACGTCCATCTCACCCTGTCCTGGGCCCCTTGCATCCATAACTATTTCTTGATCTCTCGTCCTGGGCTTTGTGCTAGGCGAAATGTACCAGTTACACTGGTTCTGTCCTTAGGAGCTGACAAGCAAAGGCTCTTGGCATTCACATGACTTTGGCTGTTGGGGGTGGAGGCGGCCGCAGTTGCTGCTGCTGCTTTGGGTGTTACCTGGGTGGGTGGGGTGGCAGAGAGACAGGTGGGTTCTTTCACACGCCGTACATTTGTGAAGGCGTTTTGTGCTTGGGAGCTGTTTGTTTCTTTGCCTTGCAAGCTGTTGGATGCCTCTGCTCAAGCAGAGGCTGATTCCCCAGCACATGGCCCTGCTAAGTGCTGCTTTGGGAAGTACTTTGCTTTCCAGCTGGGCTTGTCACCCAGCTCTCTCTCCATCCAGCATGTCCTCTCTGGCAGGAAGCAGGCGTGCAGCTTTCTAGGCTGTTCTGATGGGAGTTCAGGGAGGCAGGGAGTGCCTGAAGACTAGGAATCAAGTCAAGGGAGGTCAGCTCCGGGCTGGGTTGGCAGCTGGCTACAGGCTCCAGGGGTTAGAGGTGCCCCTGCCAGTAATAGGAGTATAATCTCTGATCCATGGGCCCAAGCTGCATGCTGCTGACCTTGTTGGTACCACCTATGGAGTGGGTGGTCATAGCTGGCAGGCTGGTGATCTGCAGACGCAGCTGGCCCAATTCAGGCAAGGGTGAGACACCAAAGCAGTGTTTCCCAAACTCTATTCCACAAAACATTGATTCCACAGAAACTAAAAAGGATAAAAGGGTTCAGGGATTATATAAACTGGAGAAACACTGAGTTAGATAAAGGCAAACAGATTTCTTTACTGAAAGAGACTTAAAATCCTCAAACTAAAAATTTGCTAACCACACTTTGGGAGGCCAAGACGGGTGGATCACGAGGTCAGGAGATCAAGACCATCCTGGCTAACATGGTGAAACCCTGTCTCTACTAAAAATACAAAAAAATTAGCTGGGCGTGGTGCTGGGCGCCTGTAGTCCCAGCTACACGGGAGGCTGAGGCAGGAGAATGGTGTGAACCTGGGAGGCGGAGCTTGCAGTGAACTGAGATCGTGCCACTGCACTCCAGCCTGGGTGACAGTGAGACTCCATCTAAAAAAAAAAAAAAAAAAACTGCTAACCAGTGTTATAAATCTTTAGATAGGGATTAGAATACATAATGTTTCCCAAACCTGTTGGACTGTGGAACCCTTCTTTTGGTGTAACATCTGTTGGGGGGAGGGTTCATATAACACACTTTGGGAAACATTGCCTGATGCTTTCTTGCATGCTGAGTTTATGTGACCAGGCTGGGTGCTCAGATCATGGTACCAGGATGTTGGATTTTGAAACTGGCTATTCATAGGGCTACTCTAAGCCTTTACCTTTGGCGTTTCTTGCAACACCAATCATTGCATATGTCACAGAGAGTCCTTTAGGGACCCAGGCCTGTTGATATTAAAATAAGACCTCACCGAGGCGGGAGGATTGCTTGAGTCCAGGAATTCAGTACTAGCTTCAGCAACATAGGGAGACCTTGCCTCTACAAAACCCAAAGCAAATCAAACCAAAACACACAAAAAACAA
>NW_012120598.1:9855200-9857513 GCF_000951035.1 Colobus angolensis palliatus | reverse complement strand
TTATTAAATATTATAATATTTCTAATGTGTGTGATTTGTTTATATGACTGGACTCTCCCAGTAGGTTCATCTGCCGCTGCCCAGATAGAGCTGATTTATCAAGACACAGGAATTGCAATAGAGAAAGAGTGTAATTCACATAGAGCCAGCTGAACAGAAGACCAGAGTTTTACTATTACTCAAATAAGTCTCCCTCAAAATTTAGAGAGTGGGGTTTTTTAAGGATAATTTGGTGGGTATGGGGCCAGGGAATGGGGAGTGCTCATTGATCAGGTTGGAAATGAAATCATAGGAAGTCAAAGCTGTCCTGTTGCACTGAAGCAGTTCCTGGGTAGGGCCCCAAGACCACATGAGCCAGTTTATTGATCTGGGTGGTGCCAGCTCATCTGTGGAGTGTACGATCTGAAAAATATCTCCAGCAACAATCCTAGGTTTTGCCATAGTGATGTTTTCCCTAGGAGCAATTGGGGAGGTTTTGAATCGTGTGGCCTCTCGCTGCATGACTCCTAAACCATAATTTCTACTCTTATAGGTAATTTGTTAGTCTTACAAGGGCAGTCTGGTCCCCAGGCAAGAATCGGAATTGTTTCAGGAAAGGGCTGTAACCATCTTGTTTCAAAGTTAAACTATAAACTAAGTTCCTCCCAAAGTTAATTTGGCATATGCCCAGGAATGAACAAGGACAGCTTGGAGGTTACAAGCAAGATGGAGTTGGTTAGGTCAGATCTTTTTCACTGTCATAATTTTCTCACTGTTATAATTTTTGCAAAGGCGGTTTCATGACCATCTCTATTTTTGAAAGACAAAACATACATTTTTAAAAAGAGAACATTTTCAAAAATAACTTCTAGTCAGGATTTTTTTAAGCAAAGATGATAAGAATCCACATATAGAGCTCAATCTTGTTTGAAATTAGGAACCCAATATTATAAATAGTATGTTTTATTAATAAATGTAAGCTCTTGATAAGGTTAGGCCCTAGACCTCTAACTTATACGATAACTTCCCAATTCTTCACATGAAAACTTTATTTTCATTCAAATGAAAAGCAGGCTTAATACAGTTTGGATCAAGTTTTTCCCCAGTCTTGGAAGCTCTGAGGCTCTTGTATCATGCAGGATAGAACCATGTACCCTTTATCTGTTCCTCCAAGCAAATTATTGATATTTTTTTGAGAAACCATTATGGAATGTGTTAATAATGATAAATTACTTAAAATTGTGATCTAAAGGCATACAACATATTAATGGATAATAAGCTAACATATATTGATTATTCCTGTGTGACAGCCATTCTTCTAAATGCTTTACATGTATAACTCATGTAATGCCCACAGCAACCCTGTGAGATAAAGTGTTAGTTCCGCTTGCTGCTGTAACAGATTACTATAATCTTAATGGCCTAAAATAACACAAACTGATTTTCTTATAGTTTGGGAGGTCAGAAGTCTAAAGCGATTCTTATGGAGCTAAAGTCAGGGTGTTGATAAGGATGGTTTCTTTCTGGTGGCTTCTCGAGAGAATCTGTCTCAGGCCTCTTTCAGTTTCCAGATGCTGCCAACATTCCTTGGCTTCTGGCCACATACTCCAATCTCCCCTTCTACTGTCACATCACCTTCTCCTCTTTTGTAGTACATCTCCCTCTGTCTCCCTGAGGACACTGTTGATCCAGTAGGCCCACCCAGATAATCCAGTATAACTTCCCTATCTCAAGAACCTTAACTTCATCACACCTACACAGTTCCTTTTACCATGTAAGGTAACATATTTCCAGATTCCAGGGATTCTGGTGTGGACATCTTTGGGGCACTATTATTCTCTCTATCACAGATAATTATCATTCTCAATTTACACATGAGAAAACTGAGGTTCAGAAAGAGATCAAATAACTTGTTGAAGATTCTACAACTAGTCAACAGTGGAGCCTGAAATCAAATACAGTGAGTCTCCCACTCCTGGCCACTGTATCATTCTGCCTTTATGTTAGTTGGAGGAGAATAAGAGCCCCAAATGTAAAATGTTGGATTATACAGTGTAGCTCTTATTTCCAGAAAAAAAGGATCTATATCCTAATACTGAGTCCAGCCTGAAATGGGCTCCGTAAGTATGGATGACCTGTTGCCCTCATTAATGTATACATCAATAGTAATGTTAATAATGTCTATGTCAGTTGTCCCCAGGCTCCTTTGGTGACAGAAATATCTTTCTGACTCAGGTGTCCTTGATAATGTGCAGCAACCTTCCTACACAGCAGACTTCCTATGATTTCTTTATTGCTGAGAGTCTACCTTGTGTTCCTCTAACAGCAGAGCTG
>NW_012120598.1:9832658-9853230 GCF_000951035.1 Colobus angolensis palliatus | reverse complement strand
TCTTAGGAAACAAAAATAATAATAAACTTTTGTTATTCAAAATTTATAACACTAAATGAAAGCAAATTAAATCACAACTTTCAAATTTTTAAGGTTATAGTATTTATACTTCTGAAGTTATTCAAACTTAAATCTGCACTAAGACTTTTCAAACATGGATATTACTGTTTCACCCTACTGGCCAGAGTAATCAACTCATAATCAAATATTGCTCTTGACAGAAGTAGAGAAAAAGAAAAGTAGTAGAATGTACTGAAGTGTATCCAAACAACCTGGTCACTTAACCGCCCTAAGGATTTCTTCCTACCTGTGACTTTATTTTGACACTTGACTCTAAATCATTTTTTAAGTCATAGCATCCCCTGTTGTGCCTTTAATAGAAGCAATAATAAGTGATTCTCATTTTTAATTCTTTTAGGCTCACAGAAAACCTGGGTACCTGAAATACCTAACGTTTTATTTATTTTAATTAGACAGAAGCTGCAATTCATCACTTGCAAAAGTATGCCACAGGCAAAAGCTATTAAAAATCTCTGTGACTCTGCACACCCTACTCTTGTTTGTAAAGGTAGGCCATTAAAAGGCAATTTGCTACATGTGGGGCGAATTGCAAGGCACATAATATTTACAAATATGAGCAATTAAATTGAAAACCACTCATTTCTGTTATAAGACTCAACCATATGACATTCAATCTATAAATACTAAATTTAAATTGTATTTAAGGTCCAACGAAATTTTAGGGTGAAGGGGCAATTCCCCAGAATGCAATTTGAAAGCAAAATTTAGAAAAGTAAGTAAGAAAAGAGACTTCAGAAAAAACTATTTATTAAGCACAATACTCTGCAATTTAAAGTAGAAAATGTATTTATAGTTTGCAGTGTGAACCTCAGTGGGTTTCAAATGCTCTCAGTATAAACATAAACAGAAGTCATATCCTTATGTTTTAATCATCAGAGTGTGGAGAAGCAATTTCAGTTTAAAAAATCACAGGAAATTCTTCCATGCAACTTTCTTGGTATGGGATAGTCCCTTCAAAGTAAAAGGCATATTTCTGTCTGTATACTAGTTACTGTTACTTCATAATTTTGATAAATTCAACGAGTATCTTGATAACTGACAAGGAAAAATAATTCTTACTGAAAAACTTTATCCTATTCTTTGCACCTCATCCCCAAACATATTGGTTGTTAGTTCCAAGTTTTTTTGTTCATGCTTTTCCTTTAATACAAAATTATCCTCTTCGTTACGATGGTTGCATGTATTACCAAAACTATTGTTGGTAAGATGAAAACTGAGAGATGCTGGGGGTGGAGTAAAGCATCTGCTTCCAAGAATGACCCTTATCTTATTTGCACAGTACTCTCCAAACATCACGATCCCCATGCAGTCTCTGATTGCTCTGTCTTTGTAGAGATGTTTGTTTTACATGTTGAAATATCTGCTGTGTGTGTTTCTCTATCTCCTGTTTGCAATTAAGGCAATCTCAACAGTGTCCACTTTAGAAATATTACCTCTTCCACTTTCTCCCACATTAAACCTGTTAAGCAACTGTTACAGGAAATATTAAAACATTCAGTTTTTACCTGTATGATAATGGTAATTACATTGTGTTATAATAAATATTTATTTATAAATTATTATAAATAATTGTTAAAGATGTATGAATTAAAACAAAAAACTTTCTAAAATTGAAAAAATCTTGAAGATGAAGATTGTTTATGTTTATTAGAATATTTAGCAGCCTATCACAAGAGTTGATGCTTGGAAATTAAGGATTAATAATGACATTTTTTTTTTTTGCCTTCAATGTTGTTGCATTGCCCAGGCATTTAATAAATATGCAAATAGGTGTCTGTGTAGATAGATGCACACATGTATATCTGTCTACATAGATACCTATTTGCATATACACATGTATACGCATATAAATGTATAGCTACATGCATAATGAGTAAATGCAAATATATGTCTATTTGTGTTTACATAAAATTATGTATTAAGTAGGCTTTCTTCCACACTCAGTATTTCTTTTTTGTTCTTGTTAAATCAGCACACCTATAGCTAGAAGAGAAGAATTCTAATGTTGCCAACACAAAGAACAAATAAATGTTTGAGGTGATAGAGACTCCAATTACCCTAATTTGATCATTATACATTGTATACATGTATCAAAATATCACATGTACTCTCAAAATCTGTACAACTATGACATAGCAATGGAAGATCTTGAAGAAATTCAGAATATCTAGCTTATGCTTGATCTTTAAATGGACTTCACAAAAGAAATCAAAAGTATGGTTGGAACTTATTTTTTAAATATTAAATAAATTTTAGAAATGTACCATACTGCACATAAAAATTGAGTATTCACCTAGATGAGCATATGAATTATTATTTTTCTGCTGGTGAACAAATTTATTCAGTAGGATGAGATGTGTGGGAAATAGCCATTCACTATAAAATTAATGAAACAGAAAAAATTTCCTTTTACAATCTAATGCTTTTTTAACTTAACACGGACATTGAGATTCAAGTTTTTATTAAGTGCAGCTTGATCAAGTTTCAGCATGCATACATCACTGTTGTTCATCAATCATTGAAAGAGGATTTTGTTGACTATATTATTATCGGGGATTTCATGTGAACATGAAAACAGAGAGAGTGAGTGTGGGTTGATACAATGCCTCTGGAGGGTGCCAGGGTTTTCGTTCTCATAAGCACTTATTTTCAGATGCTTTGAGAAGGTTAAACGATTTTCGAAACTTCATTATAATTTGGATTTCAGAAAGCCTGTCCTAGAAATAAACGTTTAAATTAAATCTTCTTAAACCCTATGGTAAAAGAGTTTAAGGTCCGCTACCTTATGATTGTAGAAATTAAAATCATCATACAGGTGGGCTCTGAAGAGAAAATTTTTATTAGATGTAGTCAAAAAAGTAGAATTTTTTACATGAATAAAAATAATTAAGGTTTTTTATGTTTTTAGTATGTATGTATGTGTTCCCATGGGCTTAATTTTTAAGATTAATATTTTTACAAAAGATTACATTTTTTCTTATGTGAAAAATGTGATTACATTTTTTCACAGTATTAAAACTGAAGAATAGAGGCATGATATGTTTACCATATGCAAGCATTTGGATATTTGTTCTAAAATGGATATAAATTTAACATAATTCTTAAGGTAGAGTGAAAGCTAAGTTTACGCAAAAGAAAAATAACAGGTTCTAGTGGCTTGTAAAAAATGTTTGGTATTTCAGCGCTATTCCAAAAAGTTAATCAAGGGTTCAACTTGTTGCTTCACCATCATATAGGGCATAGTCCTGTTCTTCATCTTTGAGCATGAGTATAGCCATATTTTAATTCCAGGCCACAGCAAGACAAAGAGAGAATGGGAGACCTCACACATAATGCTTTTAAGTCATAGCCTGAAAGTGTTACACATTATTTCTGGCCACCCCCCGCTGGCCTGAACTCATTTACGTGACTGTTCATGACTGCAAGGAAAGTTGTTAAGTAGTCTCTGGCGATGTCAGTTCAAACTCTGGGTGGGAGATTCATTGATTAAAAGGAAGAAATAGAGAATACATGGTGGGAGACGGGAAGATGTATCTGTCACCCAGATTTCTGGCAAAGGTTTTGCTATTTTAATCTCTTGGAAGAGACTAAAGAATAACAGAATGAGTTGAATTCAGAATGTTATAATTTGTGCCACAATCAGTTATCTAAAAAACTATGTTTATACCTATGCCTATTTCTTTTGTGACTTAAATCTTGGAGGCCAGCCGTATTTAGTTATTTTTTGTAAAAGTTACCAAATTACAATATTAGGCATATTTTTCAAAATTATTTCTTGTCTTCTTATTATGCTTGGATAGTTTATAGTATATTGAGGTTTTGCAAAAACAAACTGATGTAAGATACAGTGTGTATTATCTTAAATCATACATACATACACACATATATATGAAAAAGAAGGAGAGACAGAGAGAGACAGTAATAGAGATATCTATGAAATTGGAATCAGGTTAAACATATTTCAACTGTCCCTAAATTCCTTGAAAATATTTCTTTGTAAATATTCCGATTTTAACCACTAGTTTAATGAAACGCAATCACTAATTAGGGTTAGTCTGTGTTATTCTTACAGTGATTCATTCTTCTAAGTTCCAAATGCCTCAAGATATTTGTGTGTCTATGTATTTTTTCTCTGTAAGAGACAATTTTGAGTATTCTTAACTAAAAGCAGCCCCTGTCACCATAAGAATAAACACTGTCGGAATGTTGGGGAGGGAGGAGAGAGAGTGAGTGTGAAGATGCTGGAGCTTGAAGAAGGGCTTATGATTGTGATCTGCAGAACAAGCTCTAAGACCTAAGACAGATGGAAGAGACTCAGGACCATAATGAAACCACCTGAGTCAAACCCATGAGAAATGATGGAAGTCATAAGAAAGAAAAAGAAAGAAAGAAGAAAGATGAAAAATATAGACAGTGGGTTTCAGAATAAGTAGGAGTCTGCAGTTGACAATGAAAAGTAACAGAATTTTTTTCACAATCATCCAAGGCAGATCCAAACTATTTATGATCCTTTTTGCTATGACAGAAAACCCTTTTCAAACTAACTTTCATCACAAGGAACTTTTTAATGCAGATGTGTGTGCTGGAATATTTTTGAGATTGAGAACTGATTTATTTTCACGCCTCTAGCTCTATTTCCCTGATTCACCCCAAGTGCCCACTTCATCTTCAGGTGGTAACAAAATGATAACACCTGTTAACATTTTCACATAGGGCTTGAGGGAGAAAATGTCCAGAGGAGAATAAGAAGAAAAAACTGTCCTAAAGTCTCCAGCAAATACCTTTACAATCCACTCTGACGAATTGAACCACAGGCTCATTTTTTAACCAAACGTGAGAAATAGTGACCTTACATCTCAGTTTGCCCAAAAATGTTGTTACCTGTTATTCTGTTGTAATTAAATAGTACCTTGTTTCACTTTCAAAATTGACCCAGTTTAAATAATAAATTATATTACTATTCCCCCTAACGTCAATCTCGTCAAACCCTGAAATATGAGATGTGATCAGCTGTTTGGGAGGCATGCGTGCAAGATGAAGGAGGGATAGAGCTGAATGAAATCAAGGTTCTTTATGAAGGAAAAAGAAAATGATGTCTCTAACAAATCAGAAATGTCATACATGGAATCTTTTCCTGAATTTCCTCCCAAAGTCACATGTTGAAGCCTGACCTCCAATGTGACTGTATTTTGAAATAGGACCTGTAAGGATGTAATAAGGGTTAAGTGAGGTCATGAAGGTAAGATCTTAATCCCATAGGACTGGTGTCTTTATAAACAAAGAAAGAGTCTAAGTTTTTTCTCTCTCCATGTTTACAGAGAAGAGACTATGTAAGGACGTAGTGAGAGGGCAGCCATCTGCAAGCCACAAAGAGAGGCCTCACCAGAAACCAACCCTGCAGGCACCTTGATCTTGTACTTCCAGCCTGCAGACTGTGAGAAAATAAATTTCTGTTGGGTAAGCCATTCAGTCTGTAGTACTTTATTATGACAGCCCTTTTCAGACTACTACATATAGTATACAGGCATTTATAGGCACTTACCTGCTATGCCAGCTAGTTTCAATTGTGAGTGCTTGGGAGAAACATGAGCTTCTCTTTTTTTTTTTTTTCTACTCCATCTGCCTCTGTGTTTCGAATTCTCTGTTTTTCTAATTATGGAGCTAACCTCTCAACTCCCTGAATGAAGAGGCTGAATGCCACACAGTCCCCAGGCTTTTAAAATGCCATATGCTATGTGAATATTCTTGGATAACTGTGAACCACTTTAGACTTCCCCTATGCCCCACTTATGGGTTGACTGATGTGTGGTAACTTGGATGGGCTCAATATAAAATCTCTCTGGCTTGTACAAGGAAAAAACAGAGAAAACAGAGAAGCTTTTAATAAAAGATGAAAGAATATTGAAGAGGGTTTAAAAGAGAAAGATTCAATCAGAATTATAGTAAACTTCATGGTCCAAATTTCAGAGAGAGATGATTTTTAAAACTAACCCCAGCTTGGATCTTCCTCATGTTGGTTCTAATCTACCTACTTTTACTCACTTTTTTCTCTCCTACTTGAAGAGGCTTTTTGATGGAAAACATCATTTTTCATATGCTATCTTTGTCCTTAAATAAACAGAGAACCTCAGGTTAAATTCCCTTAGAGCTATGTTATATTTGCTTTCCATCAAGTTTGCTATTAAGCCATATTTACCAAGATAGTGAATACCTAATCTAGACACTCATTTTAAATTTAATGTACAAGTTCTGGAAAATGCAGGGCTGGAGGGGGTGGAAGACATCCTGGATGTACGTATTTCAGCTGGGCTAATAGTGTCACCGCTGAATTGTTCGGGCTGCAGTTCATTCATTTCTAAACATTTGTTTACGTATCACTATTGAGGATGCAAAATAACATTTTTTAAACATGTTCAGGAGAATCTGGGAGAGCAGCATGTAAGTAAACGAGTATTTCTGCATTAAAACATGAATATTGACACTACTACGTACAGTTTAAGTCAGCTTTTTCTTCTGAAAGAGCTAAGGTCGGGCAGAATTTGCAGCTGTTTGAGTTGCAAAAGAAGCTTTCATTTCTCTGAGAGTTTTGGGTTTCAGAATTGGATAAGGGGTTATAGATCTGCAATATCTTCACAACCCAGATGCATGAGGAAGAAACTGAGACAGAGAGTAAAGTAACATGCTTACAGCTGGTACCCGAGGAATGCATGATTCAAATCCCTGCAGCGCAGATTCATTATGCCATCTCAGTGAAACGAATAATAAAGCAAGAGAAAGTCTCTCTTTGATGGGATAAGGAATATGTCTTGGAGGAGGTGGCATTTGAGCTTTACTCTATTCGATATTTACAGTGTTTTAGTTACTCTATGCTTTTTCTCACCAAGTAAATTTAACAGGTGTAGTAAAGGCACAAAGGAAAGTAATTCAAAGGTGACCTATGAATGAGTTTAACTGGGGTAGTCGGAAATAGGACCTAAAAAGAAAAAGGAGCCAAATCTTGGATTAATGCTTGGAAATTCAAACACTATTTTCAAGTAACAGGAAAATAATTGAATGATCAAATGGTATGGTCAGAGTTGTAGGAAGTTAATGAGATAACAATACATGGGGAGAGAGAATGGTAGTGATTAATTGAAATGCCCTCATGATAGGTAACTTCCATAACTAAAGCAAAATAATTACTACCCTTCACCCTGCTCTGTAGGTCATTGCAAAATTCACATGAACTTTTGTTCCTACATTTCTTTTAACAAAACAAATTTGAACTAGGTCCATGAGTATTAAAATATGACATGGTCGTGTTCTCACCACAGTTGAGTCCAACCTGTGGTTCAGATTGTGTTAGATATACAACATGTACTTCTGGAAATTTGTAAGTTCAAAACTAATTCAAGAGATATTTTTAATGGACTACCAGTCAACATTTGGTATTTAGTTAACACTTTGATGAGTTTAAAGATTCACTATAAAAGACTTTGGAAATGGCAATATTAAGAAGAAATGTTTTGAGATACATGGTTATCTCACACTATTCCAAGTTGTAATTCTACAATATAGACACAACCTACTGCATTGAGCCAAGGGTCCTATCTAAAGATATCATTTATCAAGTGAGAATGATGCATTGAGGTAACTGAAAATGGAATGTTCCTGTAAGAGAAGACGGGAGGAGAAAGTAATATAATTTAATAGAAAATATCCTTTCTCAATGTGTTGAAATAAATCAACATTGACTACAGAAAGGGAATCAACAAAATAAGATGTCAAAATCTATAATAAAATATCAAAAATATAGAAGTAAATAAAAACATGTTAGCTGCAGGTTACAAGTTACTGTTGCTTTTGTTATCAGTATATAAGAGAATTAACTACAGTAGCACTCAAATGACATGAGGATAATTAAAGTTCTGTCAGATTCTTTATTATGAAGCTCATACTTTCATACTCAGCCAAATAACTTGCCTCACAGCTGAAATTTAGGGCACAGCAGAAGAATAAGAAATTTTACTTTCTAAATGGATACCTTGGATAAAAATGTACACTTTCTATGTATGTAGGTGTGGGTATCTACGTATATGAATGTGTATTTCTATATACACATATACATATAAATTTGAAATAAAAATAATTATTTTAACATAAAGTTTTCAAAAAGTTAATTTGATGTCAACACTTTAGAAGGTTTAGTCTGTTACTTACTAGTCAACACTTTGTTTATGAGCTACTGATTCTCATATTTTGTGTGTTTTTTTTAACTTTTAATTTACGTTTGGGGATACAAATGCAGGTTTGTTATTTAGGTAAACTCGTATCACAGAGGTTAGTTGCAGAGATTATTTCATCACCCAAGTACTAAGCCTAGTACCCAATATTTATTTTTTCTGCTCCTTGTCCTCCTCCCATCCTGCACCCTTAAGTAGTCCCTATTGTCTGTTGTGTTCATGAGTTCGCATCATTTAGCTCCCACTTATAAGTGAAAATATGTGATGTTTGGTTTTCCGTTCCTGCATTAGTTCACTAAGAATAATAGCCTCCAGCTCCATCCATGTTCCTTCATTCTTTTTTATGGCTGCATAGTATTCCGTGGTGTATATATAACATGTTTTCTTTATCCAATCTGTCATTGATTGACCTCTAGGTTGATTCCATGTCTTCGCTATTGTGAATAGTGTTGCAGTGAACATTCATGTTCAAGTGTCTTTATGGTAGAATAATTTATAATCCTCTGGGCATATACTCAGTAATGGATTGCTAGATTGAATGGTAATTTTGTTTCCAGCTATTTGAGGAATCGCCATACTGTTTTCCACAATGGTTGAACTAATTTATCCTCTCACCAACAATGTTTAAGTCTTCCCTTTTTTCTGTAACCTTGTCAGCATCTGTTATTTTTGACTTTTTAATAATAGCTGTTCTAACTGGTGCAAGATGGTATATTTATGTGGCTTTGATTTGCATTTCTCTAATAATAAGTGATATCAAGCTTTTTATTCATATCCTTGTTGGCTGCATGCATGTCTTCTTTAGAAAAGTGTCTGCTCATTTTCTTTGTGCACTTTTTAATGGGGTTGTTTTCTTCTTGTAAATTTGTTTAAATTTCTTATAGATGCTGGACATTAGACCTTTGTCAGATGCATAGTTTGCCAATATATTTTCTCCCATTCTGTAGGCTGTCTATTTACTCTGTTGATAGTTTCTTTTGCTGAGCAGAAGCTCTTGAGTTTAATTAGATCCCATTCATCAATTTTTGCTTTTGTTCATCTTTTTTTTGTTTTTCATCAGAACACTTTCTTTTCTGTGGTATCACTTTCCTTAAACATTACATTTACAGAAATTTATCGTATTTGGTTTACAGTCATGCTTTTGCCAAGTTTTCTATTTACTTATTACTTGTTGCACTTTTCCCATCAACTCTAAAGGGCATTTTTGAGTTTAAATATTTAATAGTGACTATTTTTTAATATCTTAAAGTGAAGATCATCCACAAAGTCTGACTATAACGGACCTTGGACTAATCCACCACCAGTTTTGCTTATGTGTAATTCATTAAAAAAAATCTCAGTCCCAACTTTATCTACATGTGTGTACTTTTCATTATCGTCCTTTATTTTACTGATTTTTTTAAAAAAGTAAAACAAGAAATGCATAGAAAATTAAAAATATAAACTTTAGTGGTAAAATTGATATGGGTAAAACAAGAAAAAGGAAGAACATGCTGAGCAGGTTTTCCTGGACACTTTAAGGTTTATTGTATGTCCCAGTCTCTACAACAGGGATGTTGGAAGGAACAAGAGACTTTTCTATGCAACATTCTTACAGAAATCATGTTTTGCAAAGTTAAGCTACTTGATTATGTTGAAATTCAAGTACTAGCTAAATATAATTCCCAGATGAGCATATTTATGCATATCATCCATTATTAACTTCTGTACAATATTAAATATAAACTACTTCCAGTCAGCCTGACATGAATTAAAAATATGAATGCCACCATACTATTGATTATTGTTCTACATGGTTACACTTTAATATGCATAGTAATGCAAAATAAACATGCTAAGAATTCTTCAATAATAAACACGCCATTCCTCTGAAAATGCTAGGATATATGCAGTACAAAATTCGTACGCTATGTAAACTCTTAAATGAAAGAGCTTGAAAAATGATCTACTCTTTCAAATATAGTTCTCTATCACAACATATTTCAAATTATTAGGTGTTTTCTCTGCAGAGTATTTTCGATATTTTACAGATGTTGGAATAATTATGATATTTCTGTAATACAGAATGCATACCATTATTATTCATAATAGTCTCTACTATAAATCACATCAATCACTGTGTGAGCATTTTGCACATGTAATCTCAAATTCTCATAGAGAAATACTGTTGGCTACACAGACTCAGTAATTTCAATCATGATACTATTGTTTTAAATTCATCAATATGCAATCCATTCTGCCATGTGCAAGAGAAACCAAAGAGTAATAAAGTAATTTCAGAGCCTTCTGACCTCAAAAAGACTATCATCCAACTAAGGAAATAGATTACAAACAAATAAGATGTCGACTAATTCAAGGCTTCTCTAGCATGAGTGAAATATTTTCATAGTTGACTACCTAATAGTTTCACTCTTAATTGCCAAAAAAACCCAAAACAAAACATTTACATGATCTGTATGGGTATGTATGAATTCACACACAAACTTAAAAATTAATTATATTTATTACTCTTATTAGAATCAGTAGATAGAACTATATTAATCTAAAAGAAAAGTGAGAATTTCATCAGATTCAATATCAAAGTTAAGTTAATCTTTCTAAGGTAAAACAAGGCACAAGCATTCAGAGTTTATAACTGGAGTTGTTAGGCTAAAAAATTACTATAGAGAAGGAATAATTTCTAAATACAACCATCTTTATTTCCAGTCAGAAAGCAATGACTATTTCCAAGCTATATTGAGCTGAATTTCCTGCTAACAAATGTGATAATATAGAACTCTATGAAAATTAATGTTCCAATGAGAGCTCCTAAAATGATGTCCTCAAAAAATAATATTGGTGCATTAAAATAAAGAATTACACATTAAGTTCAAAGTTAAAACTCTCATAGCATTAGTGCAAAAATAGGCTATGATGTATTTACTTAATTTTTTCCTTTTAAACACTTTTTAAAGTGTTAGAGGTGTTTATAGAAATTAATCTATACAAAGATTAAGAATGTAGTGAGGCTCATTTATTAGAAACTTTCAGAGATATTTCAAGCAAATACAATCAAGAATTTCAGAAGTAGTATTAAATTACCACTATTGATACAAGACAACCCTTTTCACTGTCATTCATTCTATAAAAGTTTCTTGATGCGAGTTTCATGCCATTATGGTACTCAGTTTGATTATGCCTGAGCCATCACGTGTCCAATTACTTTTGTGTCTCAGAAACCAACCTCCCTCCCTCCCTCCCTCCTTCCTTCCTTCCTTCCTTCCTTCCTTCTTTCCTTCCTTCCTTCCCCTCTCCCTGTCCCCCTTTCTTTCTTTCATTCTTTCGGCTTTTATTTAGACTTTAAGGCCCTATTGGGTGTTGTAAAGAACATTCTGTGCAGTTTGGAAATGAGCCAACTGTGAAAAACACATATCTTGCCACTACCCTTACTATACCACTCCCAACATGTATGCACATACTTCTGTATGGGTTGATCCTGCTTTAGCATCATGTTTGAATTAAAAGAAAATGAATATAAATTAGTGAACAACTTGTGTTAAATATATCGGTTGTGTTTATTATACAAGTATGTACAAGTAGGGTAGGCGGAGAACATGTTGAGGTGGAGCCTAATAATCAGCGGCATCATGAGCTTCATAGTTATGGTTCCACCTCTATTGAAGGGCCCGTATTTAGGCTCCATGCACTGGCATGACTGTGTTCTAAATGACCCATGCCCATTCTAAATGAGTAATGTTCATTTTAATTGGCTGATGCCTTGCTTTACAAGTTGTTAAATATTTTGAAATATCACCCCCTCCTCTGCTAAGTAATATTGGGCAAACCAATTATCTCTCAACCTCAGTTTTTCAACTGTGAAATGATGTTTGAACTGTAGGGTCTCCAAAGTCTCTTCCGGCTATTACAATCTATCATTTAGGGCTTAAGTACACACAGCAAATAGGAGTAATGATGCAGAATCAGGGTGTCAGAGAGTAAAGTGTTCAGAATATTCTAACAAAACTAGTGCTTTAGGAAGGTACAATATCAACTCCATTTTTATGGGAGCGTTTCTTATTGTATTTTTTATTTACAACTTTTATTTCAAGTTCAGGGGTACATGTGCAGGATGTGCAGGTTTGTTATATAAACGTGTGCCATGGTGATTAGTTCCACATATTGTCCCATCACCTAGGTATTAAGTCCAGCATCCATTAGCTATTGTTTCTCATACAACATCAACACT
This sequence comes from Colobus angolensis palliatus, assembly GCF_000951035.1. NCBI lineage: Eukaryota > Metazoa > Chordata > Mammalia > Primates > Cercopithecidae > Colobus > Colobus angolensis. The sequence continues at coordinate 9,840,702 of NW_012120598.1, read as the reverse complement.
TAAACTAGCAATTGAGAGGAGACATTGCAGGGTCTTCTGGAGATTATCTTCTCAATTAGTTGACTTGGGCCTACATGGAACTGGGATTTTCCTGGCTTTGTAAAACCAAGCCTAAAGAATATAGAAACTGATGCTAAATATGCTTTTATTCTACAAGTTTGCCAAGCAAATTCTGTCTTCTTGAAACAGAACTGCAGAGCTGGAAATTTCCAAAATAATGTCTACTTTTTCATTTTTAATTTATTAGTTTTCCTTAAATAAAAGGGTGGAAATTGACTTCAACTGGCTTAATTGATATGGTACATGTAAAAACACTTTAGTAATAATATAAGTATGCTAAGCAAACATTAGTAAGGTATTATTAGTTGCTGTCATATGCTACCATTCTTGGTTCATAAATATATGGTGTACCACATCTGCTATATTACAGGCACTGAGTTACCTCTTGGGGACACAAATAAACTACTTTCACTCATATGTTTTTCTCAGTATCTGCTTCTGGGAAATCCCAACATAAATCAGTATGTGTGCATCCATGCACATGCACACACACACACACGCACAGAAACATACATGCTAATACACTGAGGGACAGCGTACGACAGTATGACATTATGGGCAGCTGGAACACCATGTACAAAAGCATATTAAGTGACAAATAGAGAGATGAGTTGCTGGAAGATGTAGTGTTTCACAGAAAAACTAGAGAATACAACGTATACAGGGAATGCTAAGAGAACATGCTGTGTTGGATGATATGAGCAAGAACTTAAATCGACTTGTAAGCTCATTAAAAGTTTTTTATAATTTCTCATGAAGGGCATTGGAAACGTATTGAGAAAGGGTTTTCCAATCAAAGGGACTAGCTTAGGTACAAATCCTATTGCTTAAAGAAGTTTTCTATATTATTTAAAAATAACAGCGAGATCTAAATAGGCTAATGGGAAGATGTTAGATGAGCAATGTATGGATACCACAGTTATTATAGTTGTTTAATATTCTTTATTTTAGGTTTATCAACACATATTCATTACCAGTGGGGGAAAAAATCTAAACTTTTGCTCTTTCTTCTCTTCTTTCAATCCTGCTACACCACTGCCATGGAATCCCCGTCTAACTCAATAGCAGCTCCATGCATCCAGCTGCTGGGGATAAGAAAACTGAATTCATCATTTATGTCTGTCTTTTACACTCCATCTATAATCTCCCAGAAAATTATATTCTTTCTACCTTCAAAATGTAGCAAAATTTAATTGTTTCTTGCCACTTGCACTGACTCAGCCTGTTTCAACCTCCAATATTCCTCTGTCTGTGTATAAGGGAATGGTGGCTTGGATCAGTAACTTTGGAGGCCGAGGACAATCGCTTGAGGCCAGGAGTTCAAGACCAGCCTGAGTAACATAGCAAGACCCACACTTCATCTCTAAAAAATTAAAATTAAAAATAAATTCTTTTTAACAAGTTCCCAAGCTGCCACCCATACCTTTCAGTCACTTGTCAACACACTGAAATGAAACCTGAAGTCACAATAACATCATAGTAGACTTAATTTGTTTCTATTGGAGCAGAGCACTTTCTCCAATTTTACTTTTATTTACACCACACCCAACTTAAGTTTTCTTAAGCTGTTCAATTTCTTTTAAACTCCTAGCATATTAGATATTGCTTAAAAGTTAATGTTATATGCTCCTCTTCTCAAAACCCATGGGTCATTCCCCACTTTACTCAGTAAAAGTCAAAATCATTACAATTACCTACAAGGCCCTCTGTTTCTTTTTATCTTCATTCCTGCTATTCTCACTCCACCCCAGCCACATGGGCCTCCTTGCTTCTGTTTGAACAGACATCTCCCAATGTTAGGGTCTTCCAAGATGACTCCCATGATGGGGTCCATGATGTTTTCTTGGCTAAGCTCTGATGATGTTCTCTTGGCTAATTTTTTTCCCCATGATGTTCTCTTGACTAAGCCCTGACTGTTCTTCACATTTATGTTTAAATATCGTTTTCTATGTAAGTATTTCTGAGTAAGAGTTAAATGACAGAAAATCAACACATTATTTTTTTAAAATAACACTCAACATTATTCTCCTTGGGGGATCATTTTGTTGTAATTATTCTTTCATGCTCTTTTATTAAAGACACCTATGGAGAACTTTATCCTTTCCTTCATAAGTCTGCCATATTTTTCAGTCAATCTTTGATAGATTTTTAACTAATCATTACATTATTGGAGATAAGTATAGATCTGGGATATAAAATGACTAGGGAAGGATTAAAAGAACACTGACTCCTCATTTTAAACATATCAGGGTATCTTTTTCCTTTAAAAATCACATGATATTTTTGGATTAAAAGTACATGTGTTTTAATACGTTTTTATGGAGTAACCTCTAGGAATGTACAAACAAGTTTAGAATTTGGGGGCTTAACAAGATATATGATGAGATACAGCCATGTAAGACCAACTTTAAACCCTTCTCATCATTTATTTTTAATTTAACGAACAAACTAAAAACTCACTGTCTGTCCAACTAGTCATAGTTTTTTATCATTTTATTTATGATTAAGTCATAAAACACTTAACACATATCAAGACTTGAATTTTGTTTATTAATAGATTAAATTGATATAACCTAACACTGCACTTGAATTAACTCAAATACAGTAACCATAAACTTGTCCCGTGTGACTTCATTTATAACCATTTTTTACTTTGTTAACTCGGTGTCCTCTCACTAATGTGGATCAATGGCAATGTACAGGCATATTGCCGTTATAAATTCATATATTTTTTCAATGTAGTAACTGGTAATTTCTGTAAATTCTTTTCCCTTTCTTTGAATGAAATTAGAGAAATGTGGAATACAACTCTTTTATATAAGCATATCTTCGAGGGCAACATACAAGAAAGTAGGAAAATATCCTAACCCTACCTGGATGCCCAATGCTATTATCAGTCTCTGTCATCACAGTCTTACAAGATTATTATTCATAACTTTCCCCTGCATCACTGAGATAGGCTCATGTCAATTTATACCACCTAGTATTCCACGGCTGTGAGCTAGCCACCATCTTTCATACCTCATTGAGTTCCCATCAGACTGTAAAATACAGTAACTCAGTAATCTCTTGCCTCTCTCCTTTTTGTTAATGTATTGCACACTCTGCCAGTGTAAAGATGTACATGAACTTGGGTTTTCTCTAGAAACCAAGAAAGAACATCCCACTGCTCATAGCAGCTAAACCACACTGCAAGCAATTGCTTGTCTCCTAATTATAACTATAAAACAATGTTGAATGCACTGGGTTTTAAATGTCTGGCCCAAATTCAGATATCGACTTAGTTTTGAAAAATTACTAGGACAGAGCTGGCACTTAAATGTTTCTGAACAATACCATGATACCATAAAGATATTCTTAAGCTGAGATTCTTTTTCTTAAATGAAGCAGTAAGCAAAAATCTCAGTGTACCATGTAAAATGAATTAATTTTAGCATGGCCCTTTGAGTCTATTTTAAATATTATATCCATTTATAAATGGGCTGCTGAGCTGATGGGAAAATAAGAAATGGCCTCCCAGGCATTCAGAAATAAAACCAAGAATAAAACTCAGCAGCTTTGCTTGAAAAATAAGATGTAGTACCTCAAAATAATTTCAAAATTTAGTATAAGAAAAAAATTGTTTAGAAGATTTTGAATGAAACCTGCAAAATTGGTCTTTGGAGTTGTTATGAACCCATATTATGAGTAAACTTAAAATAAGGATATAACAGATGCATTATTACCTGGACTTTTTCTTCATAATGTTACTATCATACCCTTAAATCTCTGAGTCTGACATTTCTGGAGGGAGGATTCAAGAATATCCTGCAGAAGCAAGAATACAGAAGAAAGATTGCCTACTTTCAACACAACACTAATAGACTCTTGACATTCTGTTTCCAGTCTTCCAGGCACCCTCCACTCCCAATTTCTCCACTCAAAATGTCTTCATTCTAAAATGAAGTTGATACTTCCCCAATTAACTTCCCACTTTTTACTTAATTATCTACCTACAAAAATATGTTGCAACAACTAAATATAACTCCAAGGGAAGCACATGTACATATAAAGACACACACACACACTCCAACACCCTTAGGTAAAACAACATTTAGAGAAACGATGTTATTCCCTTAGGTTTTAAAAGTAAAACGAAAATATCTGTTGGTTTGATTTTGTTTTCCTGAGAGTTTTCCAGAGTGGTTAGCACATGGTTCACATTTAGCAATCAGTATTATTAATGGTATTGGAATCATACTAAATGTTATACATTGAAGATGCCTTAGTCAACAATGGAATACCAGGCCAGGCACGGTGGCTCACACCTGTAATCCCAGCACTTTGGGAGGCTGAGGTGGGTGGATCACCAGATCAGGAGATTGAGACCATCCTGGCTAACATGGTGAAATCCCGTCTCTACTAAAAATACGAAAAATTAGCCGGGCGTGGTGGCGGCACCTGTAGTCCCCGCTACTCAGGAGGTTGAGGCAAGAGAATGGCATGAACCCGGGAGGCGGAGCTTGCAGTGAGCCCAGATTGCGCCACTGCACTCCAGCCTGGGTGACACAGCGAGACTCCATCTCCAAAAAATAAAAAATAAAAACAAATGGAATACCAAATATAATATCCTGTCAAATGGTCCTTAGGGAACTGATGGTCACAAGATAGTCTATTCAATTTTTATTTCTTTATTATTATTATTTTTAAGAGACCAGGTCTCGCTCAGTTGTCCAGGCTGGAGTGCAGAGGTGCAATTACGGCTCACTGCAGCCCTGACCTCCTTGGCTCAAGCAATCCTCCCTCCTCAGCCTCCTGAGTAGCTGGGACTACAGGCACAAATCCACGCCCAGCTAATTTGTAATTTTTAGTAGAGATGAGGTCTCGCTATGTTGCCCAGGCTGGTCTGGAACTACTGAGCTCAAGCAATCCTCCCATCTCAGTCTCCCAAAGTGCTGGGTTTACAGGCAAGAGCCACTGCAGCTCAGTCCGTGTTAATTTTCCATTTGCAGAACAATTTGTCTTTCAAGTCAAAAATGATTACTATTATCTTCCACCTACTCATACAGTAATATTTGTGCCCTAATGAAACATACAAAACAAGATTTTGTCTGAGAAATATCTGTTCAAATATTTGAAATGTACTATTGTTTCTTATATTAACATTTTCTTTTAAGCTGATATTCACAATACAGCGAACTATTTTCATGAAATGCTTCCCTCCGAGTTCAGCAAATTAGTGAACCCTTACGCCATGTTTAATCTTTATTGTCAGATAGTTTTTCCTCTCTATCTAGAACTGTGTGAATTATTTTTATTACTTATTTATTGTCTCATTTCATACATTGAAGTAAGTTCCCTGAAAAATGAAAATCATCTATTCTCTTCGTGATTGACTCCCTAGTATACACAACAATTCTTGGCACATAGTAGATATTCAAGAAATAGTTGTGAAATTAATGAATAAACAGATGTATCATGTAGCTCCAAATGATCTCAGATCACTATGCACTTAATATGAAACTCTTATTTGACATGTGATATTGAGCCACAAGAGGATATGAATTATTTTAAACCACTTAGATAGTTTGCAGCCAGGTTTGTACTAAAATGCAAGTCAGTTAACTCATTCCAGTGATTCTTGCCTTTCTCCTACATAGCCTCTCCCCTGGTAACCGGAACCTGCATAATCTCAGTTAAAATATGACATGTATAATTAGATATGATTCCATATATCATTTCAAGCAGCCTGAAATAATAATCACTGCTATGATTGCGATAGTTTTGATATAGTCTTCTAAAATTTTGTCAATTTTCTTTTAGCAATTTATGTTCTTGTTGCCACATAACTTGTGAGTAGCAAACACTCCACGATTTTTAACATCATTTGGAGTTTGTACATTTTCACACTTCATTTATCCGCATTAAGATGATAGTTGTTAGTTGTTTCCAGGTTCTTGAGATAATTCTAAATCTTGATTCCAACATCTATGATATTAAGCAGCAATTTCGGGTTTGTGATAACCACAAACTTGACTAAAATGTATCTTTGCTTAAGGATGCAAAACAAAGTCTCAAGGGCTAAATTAGATCCACATAAGCATTTTCATTAGCCAGGATAGGCTTCTTAAAAAATATCTGTGAAGGTGTATTAATTTCCTGGGGTTGTCATAACAAAATACCAAAACCCAGGTGGCTTAAAATAGCAGAAGTTTATTTGCTCACAGTGTGCAGGCTAGAAGTCTGAAATCAAGGTCCCAGCAGGGCCATGATCAATCTGACTGCTCTTGGGGGAAATTCTTCCTCGTCGCTCTAGCTTCTGCTGTTTATCTGCAATCCTTGCCTTCTCTTAGCTCGTAGATACATTAGTCCATCTACATCATCTTCTCCCTGTGTGGCTTCAAGTCATTTTCCCTCTGTGTGTGTCATCTTGTGTCCCAGTTTTCCCTTTTTATAAGGATACTAGTCAGAATGGGTTGGGGCTCACTTTAAGGATCTCATCTTAACATCATTATCTCTGTAAAGACCTCATTTCCAAATAAGATCACATTCTGAGATATTCAGCATTAGGATATTGTAGGTAGCAAAGACACTATTCAACCCCAAACCAAAAGCATTTGGATTAGTGATTTCTACTCAAAGTGGTAGATATATTATAATACTCATAATATTATATGTAATGTGCCATATATATCATATATGTCATACATACATACCTGTTCTAAATGCATGATGTCCATATATATATGCACACATATATGACAAGTGTTTTGTGTGCGTGTGTGTGTGTGTGTTAGTGCAAAGTTTTAAACTTTCTAGTCTCCATAAAACTCTTCTTGCTTTGGCAAAAGCCATTGGTTGGTAATTTGAGGTAGTTACTTAGGACATAGTATCTTATCTGATCAACTTTTTTTTTTTTTTTTTTTTTTTGAGACAGAGTCTCGCTCTGTTTCCCAGGCTGGAGTGCAGTGGTGCGATCTTGGCTCACTGCAACCTCCGCCTCCCAGGTTCAAGCGATTCTCCTGCCTCAGCCTCCTGAGTAGCTGGGACTACAGGTGTGCACCACCGTGTCAAGCTAATCTTTGTATTTTTAGTAGAGACAAGGTTTCACCATGTTGGCCAGGATGCTCTCAATCTCTTAACTTTGTGATCCGCCCACCTCAGCCTCCCAAAGTACTGGGATTACAGGCGTGAGCCACCGTGCCTGACCTTGATCAACTTATTTTTGAACTCAGTCTATATGACTTCATTTTATACATAATAATATCACAAATCTTAAGGCTTCTTTTCAGTCTTGTAGCAGATTTTAAAGTGGGGCAAAAAGAGGAATCCATTATCATCACAATGCTGGAGCACTGATGTGACATAATGTCTAGTAATGATTTTATAGATCCAATAACATCTAACAGAAAACACAATTTTGTTTGCATGACTCAACTTGAGAGAAAATAACTCATACATTAATGTGACTGAATCCAGATATTTTCCAGTTAAAATAAGTCATTTCTCATTTTACTTATTTATGGCTTAATATTGGAAAATGCAGAGAGCATCAACTTGCATATATGTCTCAGTTAAAAATATAGTAGAAAACAGCATATTCGATTAAGACCTTTCTATTCCTCTTACCAATGGTACACATGGGAAAACACTGGAAAATGGAGCATCAAGTCCTAAATCTTTTAAGCAGAATAATATATTTGTCTAATAAATCTGTGCAAAGTATTCTGAATAACATATGGGTTACCATGGGATTTACTGTGATAGGATAGAATATAATAATATATAGTGGAAGTCCTACTTGCTAGAAACTTAGTTTAAATTCCAAACATATTTACTTACCTCATATCTATTAAATTAAAGTGCCAATCTGTGATTCCCACTCCTGGCAGGTGGTTCTCTGTCACATTTATCAACAGCAGCATCTACTGGCTGCAACATCCACATCTAACTTCTTCTGTTGCTTGGATTTCTACTGTTTGGTATGTTTTAAACGTCATTCCTT
>NW_012120598.1:9831289-9831731 GCF_000951035.1 Colobus angolensis palliatus | reverse complement strand
CCAGGCTTTGGTATCAGGATGATGTTGGCCTCATAACATGAGTTAGGGAGGATTCCCTCTTTTTCTATTGATTGGAATGGTTTCAGAAGAAATGGTACCAGCTCCCCCTTGTACCTCCGGTAGAATTCGGTTGTGAATCCATCTGGTCCTGGACTTTTTTTGGTTGGTAGGCTATTAATTATTGCCTCAATTTCAGAGCTGGTTATTGGTCTATTCAGGGATTCAACTTCCTACTGGTTTAATCTTGGGAGAGTGTAAGTGTCCAGGAAATTATCCATTTCTTCTAGGTTTTCTAGTTTATTTGCACAGAGATGTTTATAGTATTCTCTGATAATAGTTTGTATTTCTGTAAAGGACCTCTTCAAGGAGAACTACAAACCACTGCTCAGTGAAATCAAAGAGGACACAAACAAATGGAAGAACATACCATGCTCATGGATAG
>NW_012120598.1:9766788-9829504 GCF_000951035.1 Colobus angolensis palliatus | reverse complement strand
GTGTGGTTTTGAATAGGAAGGTTGGATTACATTGGGAGAAAGAAGAGACCATCAAAAGGTCTTGACAGCAGATTTCTTTAATAATTTGATTTTTATTAGGTACTTAGAGAAAACAAAATCTATCCATTCAGGGCTTCCAGAGTCTCATTGCTTGTGCCAAACATGGAAACCAGCTTGTGGATAGTTATACATCAGAAACCCATTTATGATTACTGTCTCAGAGTAGCTACCTTATTGAGAGATATGAAACATAGCTATACATGGAAGGAACAACCGAATTTATAGAAATGATTAAAATCAAAATAAACTCTATCATATATATTCGTATTTAAAGGATATACTTTACCATTTAAAGGTGGTTATCACAATGAACACAAGATTTGGGGGAATTGCTCATAACTTTATTCTCTTTTTCATTATTTTCAGCATATTAACTTTGAGTTCCAAACATAAGCTATGCAAATTATCCAAAAACATGATTGGTACCTTTTGATATGGTACCTCTCAATACACAGAATGACTGCACTGCCTTCTGATTTGTATTCCCTGCCAACACTCTTACATGATCAATAGCTTTAAAAATTTTTAATTTGGATATTCAGCTTGTTAGATTCCAACATTTTGCTTCATTGATATTCTTCGATAATGAACTTTTATTTCTTTTAGGCAGGATGAAATGAACTTGGCATATGACTTTAGCTTTAAAAAATTGTATTTAAGGAAAATAAACATAAGCATTTAGTATTCTGGAATTTCTTACTACCACAGTGTAATTTGCATACCACACATATATAAGGGTTTCCTTTTCTACTTCTACCAAGTTATCATATAGTTAGTTACTTTTGATGGTTTTAAGAAAAATATAGCAATAGATTCATTATTCATTTTAATACTATGAATGTAGATCACTGGAAAAATTATTTAATTCACAAGTGATCACTGGTTTACACATTGATGCATTTTAATGTACACATTCTTTTTTCAAAAATAGAGACATGGGTCTTACTTTGTTGCCCAGGCTGGTCTCAAACTCCTGGGCTCCAGCAATCCTCCTCTCTTGGCCTCCCAAAGTGCTGGGGTTACAGGCATGAGCCACCGGGCCTGGCCAAGACAATTCTTATATATCATGTTTTGGGTCAGGTGCTGCCCTACTAGACCAAAATATTAATTAATTTAATTATCTAAAACTCCTAGAAGTCTCTGGAATAATTCAGATTTATTTTGCTCGGCAAATATTCCCTCCCTCCTCCACCTGTTGTGAATGAGTATATGATCCCACCCAACTGACACTGGGCTTGAGTTTAAGACTTGCTTTGGCAAGTACAACACATTGACCAGAGAAGAGGTCTTCAATGTGCTTGCATGTTTTGGTGTACTTCTTTTTTCCTTATTTTCAGCTGTTGAGGTTGGTGTCACAGTGAGTTCAGGGACTCGAGTGATGCCACCATTCATCTTGGGTTATAGAGCTGGCTCCTCATGGCACGTCTTTGGAGGCTTGGTATGAGCAGTTGTAGAAAACTGGGAGAATCTTTCTTTTATCTCTAGCAAGTAAGTTATTCATAACTTATTAACTGGTTTTATAAGTCTTTAATATTTCAACAGCAGTTGACAACCTGAACAGCTTACCTCCATGAAAACAAATATTGAATATATATAAAATATATGTGTGTGTATCTACAAATCTACTCAAAATTATAAGTAAAAAAAAATTATAATTAAGAGTCGTAGGGAATAGGAATAGGATCCACTGTACATAAACAAATCAGGCCTTTCAGTTTGCTGCAAATGGTGCTTTGAAATTTATTCTTTTCATAAATATGTAAGTTAAATTTACTCTTCATAAATATGTAAGTTAAATATTAAGATTATAATATTTTTCCTAAAATATATGCTTCATCAATATTTCCTGAGGGTGTTCTCCAATATACCCTGTAGTTACCCAGCTGAAATGGCCATGGTCATCCCGCTACATGTAAAGGGGTTTTGTGTTATGCTACTTTAAAACATAATTATTATTTTTATTGTTACTTTATCTTCGTATTTGGAAAAATATAACCGACAAATCCTGTACCACTGTCTAGTTTCTTTTCATTAGTATTATAACCACAAGCAAAGAAAACAGATGTTTTTATCACAAAAACATTTTGTAAATATGCAAGGCCAAGAAAGCAACAATTAACACGCTGTGCGGTTAGCACCATTTTCTCTAATCCACTAAAGGCAGTTATCCAAGAAGGGAACTGTTTATGCCATTCCTATATTGCTAGGGAAGTTGCTGACTGATGACTTATGATCAAGAAAAATTATTTTTCTCTTGTAATACTGAAATCCCCAAAATCATGAGTTTTGTATCAATGCCTGACTTTCTGAAGTCATATATTTGGAGTAATATGTAATATGTAATTTGAATTCAGTTACTCCAAATATCATTATTAGTTATTTTCCAAGAAAAATACATATGTTGCATTTGATATTGCCTAATTTCTGAAATTGGTTGAGTTTAAAATAATAATCTCAAATATGATTTTCTAATAAACATGTAAAATTAGCCACAAGTTATATGAACAATTTTATACACTGTAATCTTTTTAGGGGAAAAATTTTTGTCTATATCATTTTGATTGCCTTTGGATAACAGTTATATGTTAGAAGGCAAGGTCTAAGGTTAGCAAGGTAAGTTACTAATAAAAAGTTGTGATGTAAGAATTTGAATAAAAATTTAAAGTATGAAAATTAGCCATTTTTGATACAATCCATGCTTCACTTTGTGAATAAAATCCACATCCATCATATGCAAAACTTTTACACACAGTGTACCAACCAGCAATCAGTGGAGAAATACGCCAACTCTTTATATTTATTACTAATTTTCCTGAAAACTAAACCCCTTTCATATTATAAATTTAATAGTCTACAAGTTTATATTGTTAAATACACTGAATATTTTCTTAGGAAAATTCTTAGAAATACAACTATCATCCAAATTTTGATTTTATGTTTAAATATTTGGTTCACATGGTGAAGAATCTTTCTATAAAATCTTTAGCAATTGAGACGCTTTTCAGAGATCTAAAGACTCCCAATTCCTCCACAAATATATTGATATTTAGCATTATTATTCTTCAATTAGAGTCTAGCTTAAGAAAGAAACACATATTTTATGTTTAGTTAAATAATATTTTCTTTGATTAGAATTTGCATCCATATATTCTGTATATGATTATACTTGTCTATCTATCTATGTATTTATGCATCTATCAATCTATCATCTATCATCTCTCTAGTCTTCATTGCAAAGTGCATGATAATATGTCCCACCCACTTGTATCTTCCAGTGCTTTTTGTTACTATAGATTTAAATTAACTCCTGCATTAGTGATTAAAACTTTGTATGTCATAAATGTGTCCCTTTTTTCTCAATTTTTATTTACCTTTTAATTTTGCCTATTTATTATTATTTAATGCTCAAAGTTAAAATATTTGTTTGGTCAAATCAGTCAACCTTTTCCTTTATAGTTTTTGTGTGTGGTGGTAAAGACGAATTTTAAAGCAAGAGTTTTTCTTTTCAATAAACTTTTATTGAGCACTCACTGTAGCTTAAGAACACAGAGAGTCAATTAAGTGCTTGTCCAGCCTGCAATTTCAACCCAGTTGTGGAGATAGAAATGTAAGTGTATATTCACACAACATTAAGAAATATTTTAGCAGCAGCAATCTACCAATAAATGCAAAGTGATATGGTGCAAATTGAGAACATATGTGCTGAGAATAAAGGAATGTGTCATTGAATGGAACTTCTAAAGGGAGGGAAATTAGAGATAATAAAAATCCAAGGCTTTCAAAATTTTCATGGCATCTTTTTTCAGTGATTCTTCTATGTGTCTATGAATTATTCTACTTTGCATATATTGGAAGAAGCTGGATCTTGCTATATACATTTTATATATTTCTTCTAGAGGGAGTTGAAGTTGATATGTTATAAATGCTTAAGCATAAATGCAATTTTCAGCATTATTTTTCTGGGAAATTGAAAGTGAGACAGGAATGGTTAGGAAATAAAAATTAAATATTTTCTTTTCTAGCCATGAATGCACTCTATACTTTCAAATCCAGATAAACCTTCCCACCCTGTTGCCACCTAGTACTTTTGACGTTTCATTTCGGAAGTAAAGGTATAATAAGAGAGAAAATTATGGAAGTGGTGATAGTATTGTGAAGTTATCAAAGGAATAACAACCACAAAATAAGAAAACAGAATTGCTTATTTTCACTTTCAAATATATACATCATAATCTAGTTATTATTGCAAGTTTGATGTTCATTTTGAGTAGGAATAAAAGAACCTCAATTTTGGAGAAATATGTTAGTGAAATGTTCTCAATACTTTGTAGTTAAAACTTGGTTTTGTTTTAATGCCTTAAAATGACTTCCTAAGAGCTGTTTCTGTGCTGTCTCTCTCTCTATCTCTCCAATTGTCCTCAACACTCATCACTAATGTAAAATGAAAAGAGGAAGAAGTGATGACATTATAACCGTGGTTTTCCTTTTAGTTCCTGTGTCTGCTGTGTATTTTACCTTCTAATTTTCCTAGAGTTGAATTTTGAATGATCCAGTTCTAAAGCATAATTTTCACTCCTTCTTGAAGCATCTCTCTTGAATACTTAACTTCCATATTACTCTGGTGAGCAAGACAGGCCACTCCAGGGAAAACCCTCAAGTGCATTCATGTTCCTTCCTTAAACCAAAAAAATTCAAATCATGTTTCCCTTCCTTGGGAATTAATCTAATTACTCTATACTAAGGTACTTGCAAAGCAGAACTTTTCCAGATAAAAATTTATCCAGAACCCATGAAACTATTTTTTATATTTATATCCTTTCTTCTTTCTCAAAGTTCAAGGTCTACAGTTTTTCTCCTCTTCCCCAAACACATGACAAAAAAGTAAAAAAAGACTTTTGTAACTATGAGGTTGCAAATTCACTGAAGATTCAAGTTATTATTCATTTTGGCATTTCTCTTTTGTGATGACTAATGTATGCAATTTCATCATTACCTATAACCATTGGTCCCATGTTGAATTTTATTTTTTTTATAAGATAGTATGCAAGAGTAAAATAATTCTCACTTAAGGAAACAGAAGACTAACGTTCCAAGAAATAAATATGAATAAATTTTAAGAAAAAAGTTCTAATTTTTGAAAGTAATATTCGTGTAGGATCTGTGTATGAAGTTATAGAATAAACAACACTGGAATTGTTATATAGAGTAATATACAAATATATAGGAAAAAAATAAAATATTCTTGCTCTTGGCTCCTGCTGACTAAACACTTTGCCATTTTGGACTTATTTTTGGTAACTAAACTCTTGAAATCAATGGTCCATTTAATTTTAACTCTTTCCTGTTTCTGAAAAACCCTACACCTGCCCACCTACACTGTGTTCTACCTAGCACATTTTTTATTTCCCTTCAATTATGTAGTTTCTTACTTAACCTATTAGTTTGGTATTTCAGGATCAGTTTCTTGAGCCTTCAAATCTGGGTTGGTTCCCATTCCCATTGCACCCTCTGGTGGCCATCTCCATATCCATCTCAGTTAATTAAGCCAATTTTGATTAATTCCATACTCTTACACTGGAGGCAGGTTGGTTCAGAAAAAGGCAACTGATGCGATACTAACCAATAGAACCAGAAGCGAATTCTACAGGAAGCCGCCCAAGGAAAATTTTCTTATTCACAAAATAAAGTCACAGGAAACTATAGTATCTCTCCTATTTTCCAAAATGCATTATTATTATCACTGCTGCTGCGGCGGTTGATGTTGTTTTATTGTTTTGTTTGACATAGTTCTGCATCTGCTATTACTATAGTTATAACAGCTTCAGGTTAAAATTTTTAAAATGGAAAACAGAGACATGAGAGGAAAGTCTGTTTCTGTTCACTTTGTGATATCAATGAATCAGCTGGTGTTGGAGGTCAACTTCAGCAGTCATTTTACATTTATTTTGTCCATTCAGAATGTGAATTGCCTTCTATGTTTGTAGAATCTTCTGCTTCTTGAAGAACAGCCTGAAACTCGTTACAAAATCTGAAATACCTTATATTCACTTTCCTACCCCTCCTTGTGTTGGAAGACATTTCTCCATGGATTTCTTGCATTCCTGCATAGTCTGAATACTCTGAGTAAAAGCATTTATGGCCAACTTTTGTGTATGGAAACATTCCAAGACAGTAAAGTAGGGTTTTTTTGGAGAATTTTTTTTTTTTTCATCTCAGGGTAACAAACATAGAAACCCCTTTCCCTTCTCCCCCAAGGATATTTGCTTATATTCCAGATTAAACCGAATATTCCTGTCTCTCTTTTTCTCTCTGGAGGGGAGGATCGGCAAGACATCAGTGACCCTACCCAAAATCGGTTTTCTAATTTTGAGGATATTTTTTCTGTGATGTATTCCACAGAAGGTACACATAACATCTGGCTCTCCTTGTGTCGCCCTGTGTGAATTGATGTTCAGAGAGCCAAAGTAAGAGAAATAAATGGTCTTTGTCTCTGACTAAGGAATCATATGTATTGTATTAGCCTGCTAAGGTTATATATTCAACACAGCAGCTGCTGTTTTAACACTTAACAGAATGGATTCAGCATGGCAGTACGGTCTGTGTTTTCTGTGGCAGACTGACTTGGTAGTTTACAACAGAGTCAAATCACAGATCTTTCGCAGACTTAGACTTCATGCTTACAGCCAGTATATTGTCACATGACTTCGAATTCAACAATTGGCAGCGCTTGCCCTATATTTTCAACTGGAAATATTGATAGGAAAAATCAGGTACCATGCTGAAATTATAAACACATTGGTTGAATTCCCCAGCATCCATTGGTAGTTATATCTGCAGTGCAGTCTGCCCACACTGTGCCTATGGGCTTTGTCAGCCCTGGTGATTCTAGTAAACATAAGTCAGCTGATGTCACTCCTAAGCTCTTCCCTACCATGAAAAGAATTCATTATTCTCAATAACACCTACCGCAGTTTTGTTTACTTCATTGTATAGTCTCTATATTCCACAATGGAATGCATTCTGCATAAAGGAAGGGATTGCATAGCCCTCTGTCAACACGTGATAGACTCTCACAACTATTTCTGAGGAAATACATATCAGGAATTTGGAGAAAACCATTATTGACCTTTAACATTTTTTGAGGAAATTATCTATTGTGAGGAGTGTGTAGATATTTTAGCATCTATAAGTTAAAATTTTCCCTCAGATACCTGAAGAATAAGTAGAAATGTGATTATAAAGAATACAATATAACAATATAGAAAGTATATAAAAATTTCAGTACTAAATTGCCAGCATGATTAGCAGTTTTGTTAGTTACCTAGCTGCATGTAGATTCAAAAACTTAGCATCTTAAAACAGTAAACATTTCATTATCTCACACAGATTCTGTGGTTGAGGAATCCTAAAGTGGCTTAGCAAGGGAGTTCTGGGTCCAAATCTCTCATGTGGTTGTTGTCATGATTTGGTTGTGGCTGCTGTCATTTGAAGGCTTGGCTGTGGCTGGAGGATTCATTTTCATGATGAGCTCACTCCCAGAACTAACAAATTAATCTGCCTGTTGGCAGGAGTACTCAGTTTCTCATCACATGGACCTATCCGTTGCAGTGCTGGAGTGGACTTAATCATAGTAGCCGTGTTCCCCCAAAGGGTGATCTGATAGAACAACACAATACCAAAATGTCTTCTATGACCTAGCCTTGGAGTCACATTCTGCAATTTCCCTGGGATCCTATTGGTTACACCATTTAGCCTGATTGCACAATGGAAGAGACCTAACCAAGGCCTGACCATCACAAGGTGAGAATGGAGGAGGGCAATAGTGGAGGCTGCTTCTCACTGCAACAATGCCAGTCTTGGAAGTCCCACCTCCTACTGAGGGAAGCAGAGATCTCACAGGCTCCGTTAGGCATGTTTATATTAATTGACAAAGGGAATGATAAGGACAGGCCAAATAAGGAGACTAGTGGGTTTAGTTTTGTGAGATTTTTAATTTCTCTAGGCATTATTTTTCTTTCATTCCTACTTAAAAGAACTGTTACAATAATCAAATTGAACCTGTGTTGAAAGACTTGACAACTCGAACAAAGTAGTAGTATGTATGTAGTACATAGTATTAATTATTTACGTCATCAAAACACCTCTTATCCACACAATTCCCAGGAGAGATAATTTAACTGACATGGAGATTGAATTAGTACTATTCATATATTCTTGCCACATTTTTTTGGATATTGGCAGGATATATGTATGACAAACTGACTGAAAACTCAAGACTTCCTCACATACAATAAGTGCTCATGATACTTATTTACTAATTCTAATCCCTGGCAGATATTTTCATTAAAATAATCATA
Source organism: Colobus angolensis palliatus (assembly GCF_000951035.1). Taxonomy (NCBI): domain Eukaryota; kingdom Metazoa; phylum Chordata; class Mammalia; order Primates; family Cercopithecidae; genus Colobus; species Colobus angolensis. The sequence continues at coordinate 9,821,087 of NW_012120598.1, read as the reverse complement.
GTGAAAACTAATATATGACCACTGATTGGGAGCAGCCATCTTGTATTTACATTTTGATCAATTTCAGAAGAATTGCATAGACTCTCATAAAGCATGTTGAAAAGAGACCTTAAAGTGCATTGTATAATTTATGGTATGTACAAGGAATGTTTTTATCTCAGTTTCTAGAAAGTCTGAAGAAAGAGTATCTGGTTAGAAAATCATTTGTTTTGGATAACCTTCTGTCTCACAATATTTATCTTCCAATTTGATCTCTTTTATAAACTGTTCCTTGAGTTCCATTTTTCCTACTTGGTTACTTAGACTCTATTTTCCCTACTGTACCCAGGGCCAACTGAATCTATTACAAAAGCCCCTTAGCATTTTCTTCTGATTCTGTTGTGAAACTTCTTGTAATCTCCAATCATTAATACGTTTATGAATTTTTAGTGAGAATATTGCGCTACATAGTTAATTAAAATTTAAAGTTACACCTAAACTTATGCCTAATATGATATATATATGTATTTTTTTAATTTCTAATTTTACTTTAGATACAGTGGGTACATGTGCAGATTTGTCATGTGGGAATATTGCATGATGCTGAGGTTTGGAGTATGGATCCCATCACCCAGATAGCAAGCATAGTATCTGATATTTTGTTTCTAACCCACCCCACCTCTAGTAGTCCATAGCATCTGTTGTTCCCATGTTTATGTGTATGTGTGCTGAAAGTTTAGCTCCCATTTATAAGTGAAAAAATGTGGCATTTTATTTTCTGTTTCTGCCTTAATTTGTTTACAATTACGGCCTCCAGCTCAACCAATTGTTGCTTCAAAGGACATGATTTCATTCTTTTTTATCGTTGCACAGATTTCATGGTGTATATGTACTGCATTTTCTTTATCCAGTTTACCATTGACGGGCACCTGGGTTCACTCCATGTCTTTGCTATTGTGAATAATGCAGCAATGAACACATGAGTGCATGTGTCTTTTTGGTAGAATGATTTTTTTGAAATATTTTATATTAGATAGGTAGATGTAGATACAGATATGGATATACATAGATACTAAAATCCAAGTAACGGGATTGCTGGGTCAAATGGTAGCCCTGTTTTAAGTTCTTTGAGAAACCTCCAAACTGGTATCCACAGTGGCTGGACTAATTTACATTCACACAAACAGTCTATAAGTGTTCCCTTTTCTCTGCAGCCTCACCAGCATCTGTTGTTTTTTGACTTTTTAATAACAACCATTCTGACTGATGTGAGATGACATGCCATTGTGGTTTTGATTTGCATTTCTCTAATGATTAGTGATGCTGAGTATTTTTTCATGTTTGATGGCCACGGGTATGTCTTCCTTTCAGAAGTATCTGTTCATGTCCTTTGCCTATTTTTTAATGGGGTTGTTTGTCTTTTGTTTGTTGATTTGAGTTCCCTATAGATTTTGGATATTAGCCTTTGTTGAATGCATAATTTGCAAATATCTTCTCCTACTCTGTAGGTTGCCTGTTTCTTCTGTTGATAGTCTCTTGTGCTGTGGAGAAGCTCTTTATTTAACTAGGTCCCACTTGTGTATTTTTGCTTTTGTTGCAATTGCTTTTGGTGACTTAGCCAAAAATTCTTTGCCAAGGCTGATGTCAAAAAGAATATTTCCTAGGTTGTCATCTGGGATTTTTATAGTTTGAGGTTTTAATACATAAATCTTTAATCTACTTTGAGTTAACTGTTGTATATAGTAAAAAGTAGGGGTCCATCTTCAATCTTCTCAATATAGCCTGCCAGTTATCCCAGCATCATTTATTCAATAGAGAGTCCTTTTCCTATTGCCTGTTTTTGTCAGCCTTGTCAAAGATCAGATGGTTGTAAGTGTGCGGCTTTATTTCTGAGACTTCTCCTCTGTTCCATTTGTCTATGTGTCTGTTTTTGTACCAGTTCCAAGTTGTTTTGGTTACTGTGGCTTTATAGTATAGTTGGAAGTTGGGTAATGTGATGCTTCCAGCTTTGTTTACAAAGGTATTCTCACTCATGTCTTAAGGTAATTAAGAGTAAATGTTCTAAAATGTGACATATATTTTAAAGATATTTGAAGGTCTTTAATTGCTACTGTTAAAAGTACAGTGATTGTGTTTCTAATATTTAAAACATTAGCTGTGTTAAAATATAACAGATTATCTGAATTTCTTTTCTCAATTTGAATGGATACCCTCATGTAGACCAATGGCCTATGTAAATTTCTGATTTTATGTAGAAAGCCTTTGGGACTTAAACCTTTTATCCTTTTACAAGTTCATATAGCTGAATTTAAAATTTTTACATGATTCTAAATACATTTGAAAGGAAAATTCAAAACTGAAGTGTTTAATCCTTTTTTAAAAAAATCACATTATGTCTAATGTCTAATTCACTGTCTGTGACTATTAGGTATCTTCTGGCACTATAATATTCCAGGTTGTTCCCTCCCACTGAAAATCTGTTCTCATATTATTTTTCCCAGATAGCAATGATATTTCATTTTTCAAAGTTCAATCTTGTTTTTTTCTCACAGTTTTTTAAAATAAAAGTTATTCGTCTTATAAAACTACTTAACAGTCTACCTCTATCTTCATAGTCAACATTTTATGTTGTCTGTCTTATAACTAATTAATTAAAATGTGATAAAAATGTCCCCAAAATAAAACTGTTAAAATACGTGACTTGAAGTAACAAGAAAGACGACAAACGTTTCCATTTTCTTCAAAGCAAATTCAAGGTATGAACTTTATATGATTCTCTATGTATTCAATAAAACACTGCTCTATACAACTAATTAAACATTTCACACCATGACCTTTATTTGTGGGATTAATCTATGTACTAAGAGATTTAATTGGATACTGGGTCAAGCATTGGATGATGTATAGAAAAACATGTTATTAAGCTACTATTGCCCACACAAAGAAATTCATGAAACCAAACAAACAAAGACATCGATTATCTAGAAATTTCAGGTTTAAAATGACCTTCTCAGTTTTAAATAATAGGTTTGTTTTCAAAATTAGGTTGACTTCAAAGTTTTAGATATACTGGCATTATCCTAATTTTAATGTTGGTTATTCATAGAAAGAGCCAAGACCTATTTTTTTTAAAGGGTTAAATGTGTCTCATATGATATCCTTAGGTTTTAGGCTCTATTATTACATTTATGAAATACATTGCAATTATATATTTCTATCTACTCAGCTAAAGGTTAAGCTCTCAATGTCTGTTCATTTAGCATCTTCCATGTTAAAAATGCAAAACAATTATTATCATTCAATTAAACTGTTCTACACTTTCTAGAGGCTGACTTCTAAGCAAATAAGGTAACTAAAGAATAGTAGTCATTCAGGGTTAGAAACGGATTATGAAATTTAAGTGAATTTCTTATATATGAGGCTAATTTTATCAGGCATTTTTCATGGTCGTATGGCTGATTAATAGAAGGCAAGCTAAAATATATCTCAATCACACAACAAATTAAGTACCATGCCATATTTAATTGGTTGTACTCATGGAGTGTAATAATACAATTAACCTTATTTCTGTCTTCCATCTTAAATCTCTCAGTCTGGATTTTCTTCCCCTTAAACAAACTTGAAAAGGGAGAATGACTCCATGGCATATCTGATCACGATTAAATAACAAAAAGTCCAACAGTCATTTAATAATAGAAACACAGTTTCAACTCAGTAATTACAAACATCTAGTATATTAATTGGCACTGCAATGAACATTCAACAGTAAGACTTCTTTTTTGTCATCTAAATCCAGCTGTAATGAGTTTTCAGCTGCCTTAAGGTAGAGGAGGAATCATGTTTTGGCTCTCACTCATTACTCGTTAATTTTTTTTCTACTGTGTTAACCCCTAAGGGGACAAAGGGATTGGAGAGAAGAGAGGTGAGGAAATCACAGAGTTTAATTCACTGGTGCTTTGTAAGATGGCTTTGCATTCTTCTCATTATTAAATGTTTAAAGCTTATTCTTTCACAGGTACTTTCATGCATCCTTTGCTGAATTCTTCAATTGTTAAGACATGGTTTCCACTTTTCCTTTAGCCAGTTGCTATGGTTTGATGTGTCCTCCAGGTTTCATATGTTGAAAAGTTGGTCCCTGATGTGGTCATTTTGGGAGGTTAGGTCTTTAAGAAGTGATTAGGTCATTAAGAAGAATTAATGCTACTCGCTTAAGACTGAGTAATTTCTCACAGGAGGGAATGAGACCAGATTAGTTACCTTCTCTAGAGACTCAGTTAGTTACCTTGAGAGAAGGTTGTTATAAAGTAAGGCCATCCTTTGTGTTTTGTCCCTTTCAAACATACCCCACTTACTTCTTTCTCTTCTCTGCCATGTTACAATGAATTATGAAAGCCCTGGCCAGAAGCTGCTGCCACGCTTTTGGACTTTCCAGCCTCCAGAATCATGAATAAAAACAAACCTCTTTTTCATAAATAACTGATTGCAGGTATATTGTTACAGCAACAAAAATTGGGAAAAGTCAGCAACCATTTCAGATTTTTTTTCTTCAATGTCTGCTCCACAGGGTTCCACTATTGCTGGGGTCCTACAACCATAGCAGACAATCTCTTGGGCTGACTTTCCTATGGTGGTTGCTACTGATTTCAGGAACCACACATCTTTGGTCCACTGTTTGAGAGTAGTGTAGCTGCTTCCAAGTTTTTAGGACGCCTTTCTGATGACATTGGTCACTACTTTCCACAAGTGTGAATTAGAATTTCATTGTCCGTGCCCTTCTAACTACATAAAGTATAATATAAGTTCTAGGAATGATCTAGTTAAAGTCTTATATGGTCTGAATATTTGTGTCCTGCAAAAGTTGTATGTTGAAATCTAATCACCAATGTGATGATATTAAGAGGTGATTAGGTGATAGTAGTAGAGCCCTCATTAATGGGATTTGTATCCTTATAAAATGAGGCCAATGGAGCTCATTAGTCTTTTTAGCTATGTGAGGACACAGCTGGAAGGCACAAGCTATAAATCAGAAAGGAGGCACAATCTATAAATCAGACAGCAGGCCCTCATCAGACACCAAATTTATTGGCACTTTGTTCTTTGGTTTCCTAGCTTCTAGAACTATGAAAAATAATTTTTTGTTGTTTATAAGCTACCAAGGTGACAACATTTTGTTATAGCAGAGCAAACCTGCCAAGGTAACAGCTCTCTGACTAGGCTTAAGGTTAGAAAAAGAACCCTATCACCTCCTCTCTACTTTTTTTCCAGTGGGGAATAGGTTAAGGTTTACAGCACTTCCTGAAACTGTGGCTAAAAACTCATCATTTTCTATCCATACTCTCAAACCATTTACATTCATAGATATGAACAAGGGAACCATTTATCAGTCAATAGCTTTAAATCTCTATATGGACCAGCAAATCTTTTGAGACAAAATAAATTTTGTACTTTGATAGTTCAGTTAAGAGTTTTGAGTTAAGCTTTTTGTTATAAGTGCTACATATTAGACATTATCATGGAGATGCAATTCTGAACACAAATAATTATGGTATCTGTGCTCATGGAGCTTAGTATCTATTAATTGAAGGGAAATTAGACATTATTTAAATAATAATAAAGTGTCTAAGTATGGGAGATGCTTGGAAAGGGAAGTGAATGTTGTTGTGAGACATATTCTAAAGATGGTTGGATGAGTAGGAGGGTAAGTGGAGCCTTCTCTAGGTAAGGAAACATTTCTTTGAGATTTGAATGTTGAGTAAAAATTCCATAAAAGGAAAAGTGGGGTTTAGGGAGAGTTATGAATAATATCTTAGGCAGAGGAAACTTCTCTGTAATGTTTTAAGTTGTGACAGACAGAACAAAAAAGGTCTATGGGGTTTGTTTGAGAGAGCAAGCGGTTCTCGCGGGAATGATGTGAGGACTGATCTTCACAGAGAGCAGAAAATTATGCAGGACACAATGGGCCATGTTAAGGGTTTATTTTTTGATCTTAAATGTAGTGTAAATCCAACAAAGGGTTCTGAACTGAGGGTAGAAGTTGAGGATGAAATTAATATTTTGAAAAGAGGCATTGGTTGTAACTGGAAAAAAATAGATTTTTTGGAGAGAAGCACGCAAAAGCAGATGAGGAAGACAAAGAGGCAACTGCAACATTCTGTGTGAGTTTTGTTTCAACTAGAGTGAGATAGCAAGATCTTGCAACTTTACTACACAGCTTATAACCTCACTTTCCCAGCTTTACTTTTTAGACTGGTTGCCTGGTTGCTAGAACAGAAGCATTTTTGACAAGGTTTAGAGGAGCACATTTTATAAAACGATAGGAAGCAAATGCAGCCCCCCAGTGAAAGTCTGCCTGATGGTTGATGCACAAAGTTCCACCGACTCTATACACTTCAGGCTCAAGTATCATCTATGGCACTTTACTAAATTTGACATTGTTCAAATAATCAAGGAGATTTACATTAGATAACTACTGAAAAACAAACTAAATGGATGCTACCTTTATCTTCATGTCTTTCTTACAAAATGCTTGCACGACTTATAAGGCAATAGCATGCATAGAACAACTCCTTAGTGCAAAATAGTGTATCTGCAGTGATATTTTGGGCAGTTTCCACCACCCACTCTTAATCCTTGCAGAAAAGGGCTTTCATGACATGGATGCTTTCTATTACTAAAAAATTCTGTAATCTTCCACTAGTCCCCACCTCACAGTTTATACTCCAACTTTGGTAAGCTATTTTTGTTCCCATGACCCATCAAGTCGTTTCACGTTGGTAGAGTTTTCCAAGTCTCTTGGCTTAAAAAAAGGTTGTGTCCCTCCCATTCTCTTGGATTTAGATTTCTTGTTCTTTAGCATTTAGCTCAGATGTCGTCACACTCAGGAAGCCCCAATATCTCTTGCCACTACTGCAATTCCAACCTCAAAGCAGGTTTAAATATCCTCCTCTTGTCTTCTCTAAAGTCCATTAAAATTTTATTCATTTCAGTTGTCACGTGTAATTAGAATTTTCTTTTTGAATGTCTCTTTCCTACTGCAAACTCTTTGATGGGTTTGCTTTTAATTCCCTTGTGCCTGCTTAGAACTTAGTACACCTTGTAAATGATAGATACTTGGAAAATATTTGTTGAAGTAAACTAAGCTGGTATCCCATAAAATCTTTACAGTGTTCACTATGAAAACACTTCTTTGAGAAATGTGTCTCGTTCGGTGTATATCGGCTCTAATGGTCATTGTTGAGTGCAATCATTCATTCAAGACATGCACCTTGACTTTGACACTAATTTGATTGAATCAGTTAATAAGATTGCCATGGCATATTTATGACAACAGTTGTGGAAATAAGTTATTACCCCTGTAGAGATATTTCAAATTAATCTTATATTTTCTCTAGTTTCTTCATCTTTAGATATGCCAAATAAGGCAATTAAGCATTCACTTTTTCTCAGAATGCATTTTAGGAGCAATTTTGAAGTGTGAAGTGTTGAAATAATATGCATTTATCTTTTTCCTCTTATCTCAGGACTCAAAATGATAACTTATTATATTGAGTTTGTAGGAGCTAGCACTATGGAAATGCGTAAAAATAAAAAACGTAAAACTTTTTGTAATAATTTGCTCTCTGGCAAACAAAGTTTAAATTTTCTTTAAATCCTAAAAGTATATTTGTAACAACAAGCTTTATACTATTAACATTTTATGTCAGTATGTGTTTGCAACTGATAATCTCTTCAAATATAATATTATTTCATTCAGAATAATATTTTTAGTATTTGTGGATCTTTGTGCTGTGCTAGGAACTGAGGCTACAAATAAAAATGTGACGTAGTTTCTATTCTCCTGGATGTTTCATTCTAATTAGGGAGAGATATAACAATTAGTATGATGAGAATTAAGGGCACAAAGTGCTTGTTTGGGTTAAAGGCAGTGACACTGAGGGTTTCCCTAAAATTTTTGAGGTAAGACAACATTTTCCTTTGGTTAATAAACGAATTTACAAAGAAATAATGATCCAAAACCTGAAGATATAAGGAACAAGTTACTGAATGTAGAGATCATATTTAAAGAAGTGGCTACTCAGAACAGAGGTTGGACAGTGGAAAAAGAGGATCATAGAAGCACGCATAGTTTTAATCAAAGGGCTATTTAGGGGAATGAGGCTTTTAGCCAAATTGTTTTAAATATTTTAGCTCATGGCTATTTAATTATATCATTAAAAGTTATGCAAGAAGTTAACACAAATAAAAATTTTAAGAAGACCACACACTTTGTAAAGATGGAAACCATAATATATGTTATTTTTTCAATTTTTTCCATTATTGTTTCATGCTAACCAAGCAAACTTTTTTTCTTTTTTTTTGGAGACATTGGAGACAGGATCTCTCTCTGTTGCCCATACTAGAGTGCAATGAGGCAATCATAGTTCACTGTAAACTTTAACTCCTGGGCTCCAGCAATCCTCCCACCTCAGCCTCCCAAGTAGCTAAGTCTACATCCATGTGCCACCAGGATCAGCTAATATTTGTATTTTTTATTTTATAGAGACAGGGTCTCACTATGTTGCCCAGGCTAGGCATAAGTGATCCTCCTACCTCCTCAGCCTCCTAAAGCAATGGGATTACAGAAATGAGCCACTGTGCCTGACCTGAGCAAGCAAACTTTATTATTATGTGGCTTCTAGGTCTCCTACCAGGCAAAACATAGTGCCAGTTAGGCCAAGATAAATATTCCTATCTCAATGAAAATTAGACATCTCTTTATGTTGACAGATGATGTTCTGATGTGAGCTGTTGTGAGCTAGTTTAATATAAAGCTACCATTAGAAATAGATAGGTCCAAAGTGTTCTAAAGGAATCAAGTTGCAGTACCTGCAAAAGTGAAGACTATGGCAAATTTGACAACATAGAAGAGATTCTAAATGGCAGACTTAGGTAGAATTAGAGAGAGATCAGGTAGAATTTGAGAGAGAATGCTTCTTAAGTTCATTTCCTGGGTTAACTACTGGTCACCTTGAAAGATTTGCTTTCTGTTCCTCTGTTTCTTCATCCATGTAAAGGGAGGAGTATGTTATTTACCTTCTATCATTCTTGTCAAGTTCTTAATCTGCTTTAAAACAGAATATTTACAGAATTATAAACAGAGTAATATATTCTAAAGCCTACTTAGAACTTTTCAAAACTTGGAAGACTGAGCCTCCCTGTGCTTCAATCAGAAAGCTAGGGAATCAATAAGCCATTGATGCAGCTGTTGTCTCCAGAAATACACCATTGTCACTTCTGCCTATGGATCAGAGAGCAGCTGCTTTAGTATTTGGTTCTAGAGCCACACCCTCTCTGTTAGATCACTAATAACAAATTGATACAGTTTGGATTTGTGTCCCTGCTCAAATCTCATATCCAGTTGTAATCCCCAATGTTGGAGGTGGGGCATGATGGGAGGTGATCAGATCATGGGGGCAGTTTCTCATATTTTAACACCACCCCCCTTGGTGGTGTTGTGGTGATAGTGATTTCTCGTGAGATCTGGTTGTTTAAAAATGCGTGGCACCTCCTTTCTCTGTCTCTTTGTCCTGTTCTTACCGTGTAAGACACCTGCCACCATGTGGCCATCTGCAAAGAGTAGAAGCTCCCTGAGGCCTCCTCAAAAGAGATGTTGGCATGCTTCCAGTAGAGTCTGCATAACCATGAGTCGATTAAACGTCTTTCCTTTATGAGTTACCCAGTTTCAGGTATTACTTTATAGCAGTGTGAGAACAGACTAATACATAAATGAATGGGTCATATAGTACAAAGTATTTGCATTCTCTGTTTTCTTAAATAGCCTTCAAGTGAAATTGCATCTGATTATCAGATCCTCAATAACACCCATAACCCCAGTCACAGGGGCATCTATGGAATGAAATTTAGCTTCCCAGACTTTGTAACAGAGGAAGAGAGAAAAGTTTGTTACAGGGGTTTGGTAGCCCAATCTACTATAGTAGATGGTACCCTTCTATCTTCTTTTAGTCTTTGAAATTTATATAGATTGGGTAATCAAAGAGGTCTGCTATCAGTGGATACTTATAAAATGATTTTTAAAAAACACACAAATAACCAAAAACTCCATCTTGAGTTACTAGGGTAGCGAAAAACTATTAGGGACCCCCAGACAAAGAGAAGCAGGGATAAAATTGCCGAACCAACATCTTATGGTATATTTGTTTATTTCCAAGCTAGTTGTATTTGTATGGCTAGAGAGCAGAATTTGAAAATAAAGCGGTGAATTAAGGTTGGAACTGTGTAAATAAGCCAAGGCGAAGCAAACCTTGTAGTCAGAGTAAGAACATAAATTTCATCCTGTAGTCAGTAGGGAGCTACTAGAATTATTTTAAGTAGAGAGTAACTAATTATATTTGCATTCGTGAAATAACACTCCACAGTGGTAGGAAGCATGATTTGGGGTGAGAGGAGAGTTTCCTATGCAGAAGATAGGCAAGACAAGGGCCAAGAAGATTAGGTAAGTATTTACAAATCACTGAATCCAAAAAAAAAAAAAAGAAAAAGAATGATGAGAATATCAGTGAAGGGTATACAAGTGGTTACCGTGATAGGAGATTTTGTACATTTAGGGAGCTATAGTTTTAAAACAGTAAATATTTGGATGGATAGGGTATTGTAAGTTGATAATTTCAAGATTAAAATAATTTTTCAACATCGGAAACATTCATACCTAGTGGGATGGGTCTGGGGAGAACAAGAAGATTTGATTTCCCTGTACTTAATATATTTAGCTGCCTGAAGGTCTCTCATAAGAAGATACTTTACATACAGTTAATTATATGAGCAACACCTAGTGGACAAAGGGAATAACTGATGTGACGTAAGTATTTGTGAATCTTAAACATAAGCAGAAAATAATGCCATGAGCGTATGTAAGGTTTTGCATATAAAGCTATCCAGAAGGAGCAAATCAGGGGAAGAAACCACCCTCCAGAAAACCAGCTTTTCAGTACAGAAAAGAAGGAGCCTCCAAAGAGACTGAAAAGATGTAGGGGGAAATAAAAGGAAAACACCACTGCAGGAGCAGAGAACACTAAAGGTTACAGAGAAGTCAAAGAAGATAATATTGGAAAATATTTACAGAGGTAAACACTATGCTGTTGCAAACGTTGGCAAGAGTAGTTAGTATAAAATGAGAAAGGAAGAAACCTGAATTCATGGTTGGAATTGAGGATGGAATGGTTAATAAGGGAAACCAAACACTAAAAATAAATGATTTTCCCAAAATGTTTTGCTCTAAAGCAAAAGAAATATTTGGTAATGGCAAGTTGAAGGTCCAGAATTATAGAAATGAAAGTACAAGGGCTGTGCGTGTGTGTGTATGTGTGTGTGTGTGTGTGTGTGTACGTGTATGACTGTGTATGTGTATGCATGTATATCCATGTGTATGTGCGTGTGTATGCATGTATATGCCTGTGTGTGTGCTTGTGTGTATGTGTTTTATCTGCTTTGTTGATTTGTTTGTTATGATTGGAGAGAATTCATATATTTACACAATAGAAACATAAGTATTAAAGTCTATAGATTCATGGTTTGTCTTCTTGGGTTGGTGTTGCTTTTTCTGGGTTTGTGTTTGGGATAATCATAGGTTGAGAGACAAATAATCAGGAGGAGGAAAATCGGAACAGTTGATTTTCTTTTCATTTTTTTGAGACAGAGTTTCACTGTTGTTGCCCAGGCTGGAGTGCAATAGCGCAATCTCAGCTCACCGCAACCTCCGCCTCCCGGATTCAAGCAATTCTTCTGCCTCAGAATCCTGAATAGCTAGGATTACAGGCATGCACCACCAATTTTAATTTTAATTAATTTTAATGTAATTTTAATACAAAATTAAAAATAATTTTGTATTTTTAGTAGAGACAGGGTTTCTCCATGTTGGTCAAGCCGGTCTTGAACTCCCAGCCTCAGGTGATCTGCCTACCTCGGCCTCCCGAAGTGCTGAGATTACAGGCGTGAGCCACTGCGCCAGGCCAGAACAGTTGATTTTTATTAGGGAATAGATTGAGAAAGACAAACCTTTAGCTGGATTAAGGAATAAGTAAGAGAGAATGAGAAGGTCCCTCCGTTTTTAGCATTTTAGGGGCCAGGGGGCAGCACCCAGTTAATACAGTAGAAATTGTGAAGTATTGAAAGGGAGTGTTAACACATCAGAAAGTAATAAAATTTCAGTATAAACCCCCTTTTGCCAAATTTTTAAGTATTTTGGGGTAAGATTTTATTCATATTTCAGAGGCATATCATAATGACATTACTCATTGCTCAAGGGATGGACAAGCTTTTTCAAGTTAGAGCAACATGATAATGGTAAAAAGACAAGAAAATGGTGAAATTGAAGAAGCCACTCTCTCATTGAATCCTTGCACCAAATTCCAGGTAGATATGGGCCTCTGTAAACTATACATGAGAAAATAGTGACTAGCATAGTTACTAAAGGGTATAGCCAGGATTAGAAAACAATGTTTAAAAAATAAAATTAAAACTTTCTCATTTTAACCCATTCATCAATGTAAGGCAGAGAAAAAAATACCTTTAGAAATGGCATAATGGAGGCTGTAACTGGTACAGAAAACTTCTTATTCTTTTTTATGTTCTTAAAAAAGGTAAAATGAATCTTTACATATCTATCAAAATCCTTAAGTTTTACTCCAAAATGTTACTTTTCAGAAACAATGATTTATTGAAAGAGGGGAGTAATAACGGATTGAATAGAACAACTTTTAAGCTGTTTGTAATTTCCTCTGAGGCAAAGATGTTGTTCAGAAAACATTCACAGAATAAAGAAATGTTTGCTTATTTAAACTCACGCATGATGCTTACTACACTATGTTCTTCTGAAATTGCAAGCATTAATTCATTTATTCTTTCAAGTATCTGTGTCTATTGACTCTCTTTTGGGAAAAGAGACCCAACTCAGTATTGCAAATGAAGCAAATTTAATCCAAGGAGTTGATTACAAGTGGAAAAGCTAAGAACCTCAACGAGGGAAGATGAGGTATCCCAGTAAACAACAGCAGAAATCTGTACTAGTTTTTGAGTAGAGACAAAAACAAGAGGAGCAGAGATTGTGAGAGCCTAGGGCCCAAGTCATCCAGCAGAAGCTGGAACAACAGAGGTACTATCCAGAAGTAGCTGGAGCCGTGGCCCTGGGAGCTGCAGCCATTGTCTAGGCGGAGATGCAGTGATGAATGACGCACAGTTGTTGTTAGAGAAGCCACCAAAGAAACAGAGAGTGTTAAGAGCTGAATCGTGGTCCCTCAAAATTCATACATTGAAGTCCTAACACTCAGTACTTCAGAATGTAACTGTATTTGGAGACAGGGTCTTTAAGGAGGTAAATATGATAAAATGAAGTTATATGGACAGGCTCTAATCCAGTAGGACTGGTGTCTTTATAAGAAGGAGATATTAACACACAGACAACACACAGGCTGAGAGGCCACCATCTGCAAGACGGTAACAGAGGCCTTGGAGGAAAAAAATAATAAAAATAAAAATAAAAACCACCTTGCTGACACTTTGATCTTGGACTTTCAGCTTCCAGATTTGTGAGAAAATAAATCTGTTATTAATAAGTATTTTGTTATGGCAGCCCTAGCAATTTAACAGAGAGAAGCTAGAGTTATACCCTGGCTTCTACTTTCCTCTAGCCTGACAGCCCCTGATCTTTGCCTCCCATTGGCAAACACAACAGTTGACCTGGATCCTGGAAAGTGTAGCCTACAGGAGTAGATTCCCTGTGTGAGATGAAGCAGAACAGCTAAAAGCACAGGGAAAGCAGACATCATAACAACCTTACATACTATGCTACTGTATTATGCCTATTTTAAAGAGAAGAAATTGTGAGGCTCAGAAAGGTCAAGCTACACACCTGAAATCACATCTAGTTATGGCTCCAAGTCCACGCCTTAACCAATATCTGTGCTGACTCTCAGGGTTAATAAGCTCCAGGATTGTTACAAGTTGATGGGGTTACACCTTTCCTTTGCTAGCCCTTTTAACATTTTCAGTAAAAACATTGAATTTCAGTAATCTCAGAATACTAAGGTAATGCACAGCATCAAAATATGTGTGTGTGTGTGCGTGGTGTGTGGCGTATAATATATAAACTCTCTAGAATGTTTTGTCAAACTGATTCCACTAAATCGAATATCACCAAATGTTTAAAATGGTTAACATTTTAAATGTTATGTCTTGTTTCTTTCTTTTCTTTTTTTTAAATCAATAAGTTAATTATCATGAGTTGATTTTTTTTTTTTTTTTAAGACAGGGTCTCATTCTGTTGCCCAGGCTGGAGTGGAGAGGTGCCATCATGGTTCACTGCACCCTTGACCTAATGGAGTCAAGTGATCATCCCACCCCAGCCTCTCAAGTAGCTGGGACTACAGATGCACACCTAATTTTTTTGTAGAGATGGGATCTGGCTTTGTTGCCCAGGCTGGTCTGTAACTCCTGGGATCAAGTGGTGCACTCACCTTGACCTCCCAAAGTCCTTGTTTCTAATCTTTTTCTTTGTTAAGTGCTATGTGATATGCATTTATTTAAACTGGGAGTGTGTGTGTGTGTCTGTGTGTGTGTGTGGGAGTGTGTGTGTGTGTGATTGGGAGAATTTAACAGCAGCTTAAAATAAGACTATTAAAATTAGTTGTTCTGCGGGATAAAAATTATATTGTTTAAATTGTGCCCAAGGGCATTTTATTATTCCTTTCATTGGCTAACCAGATTATCAGATTATTGAGGCTTTCACTTCTGTACACACATCGGACTGAAATGAGTCAGTCTTAGTTTTGCCAAAATAATTGGTTAATTAGGAAGGAAACTCATAAACTGCTGAGGGTTATAAAAAGACAGAAACTAGATGATTATCTAACTCTTTTATCTGATCCAAGATTATAAGTGGCTTATAGATAGGGGATCCGTCTTAAGTGTTGAGTGGTTTGTCCATAACAGACCATCTGAACCTACTCTTTCATGATTTATCATAATTCTTCAGGGTCTCCTAACTCATGCTTGAGTGGCAGTTGTATTGCTATTAATTCCAATAATTTGGAATTCATACTTTAAAAGCATTAATGAGACATCTAATAAGTGCACTGATTTCTGCCAGATAAGTAAATATAAATTGTTATTGGGTAATATGTGGTGCATGTTAATGAAAATGGTTTCAAAGTACATGCTGTATCCAATGATATCATTGGTGCAGTCAGGCACTTCATAAATTGTTCAAAAGTACTTTATAAATAGTGTTTTTGAACAAATGAGTGGCCTACTGAATAAATAATTTTGATTACTTCATCAAAAATGTTTTTTCTGGAGCATTTCTCTTCTACCAGCATAAAATTTGCAATATATCCTCACTATCCTACTTCTGTTTAAAACTTTCAGACTCTGAGGAATTCTGATAACTCTGTAATAACCTTGAGAGGAAAGCTCAAATGGTCTTTCATGTCTTAGGATCCTGAAGATGTATCACCTTTTTAATAGAATCTCTTGGTTGTTTTGCATAATTCATGGCTCACATAAGACTTTAACAAGGAGAAATGCATAGTTTATATGATGTTTTGCTGGCATTCTGCATATTGATTGTCTATTATATTTTATGTCTTGATTGCAATATTTTTCTGAAATAATTCACTTTTAAGTGGTAAGACTATAATACTAAGAGTGACTCAGAAATATATATACTAGTGGTTTTTTATATTTGTATACTTTAATCCTTTTTCATTTCATATGTCAAAGCTGAGGCAATTCTAGATGCTATATGATTTATAAGACATTAAGAAAGACCCCTTTTGGATAGAGCTTCAAGATCATCTGTCAGTGATACTAGAACACCAATGCTTTAACCAAATCTTACATCAGACCCTCCCCAGAAAAGCACTGGGGCCTGTCAGGGGGTCTTGCGGATGTTAGTGGGAGGGAGAGGATCAGGAAGAATAGCTAATGGATGCTGGGCTTAATACCTAGGTGATGGGTTGATCTGTGCAGCAAACCCCCATGGTACACGTTTACCTATGTAATAAACCTGCACGTCTGGCACACATTCCTGGAGCTTAAATGTTGAAAGAAAAAAATCATTTAAGAGCAAAGCCTTAATACTGTTTATTATAAACTATTGTTATTTCCCCAAAAATTGCAGTTACAGTACTATGCAAATAAATATTTATGCAATAAGTGTTAAGATAAAGAAATAATATTTTCATTGATATTTTAAGCATAACTCACTCTTCATTTTCACTTTAGAGGGGGAAAAACAAAACAAAGCAATCAACCTATAAACATAAGTAGAATCATGTTCAAAGTACTTGATTCTTTAAAAACGGACTTTAGATCAGGTGCTGTGGCTCACACTTTTGATACCAGTACTTTGGGAGGTCGAGGCAAGTGGATCACGAGGTCAGGAGATCGAGACCATCCTAGCTAACACGGTGAAACCCCATCTCTACTAAGAATACAAAAAATTAACTAGGCGTGGCGGCGGACGCCTGTGGTCCTAGCTACTCGGGAGGCTGAGGCAGGAGAATCGCTTGAACCCGGGAGGCGGAGCTCGCAGTGAGCGGAGTTCGCGCCACTGCACTCCAGCCTGGGCAACAGAGCGGACTCTGTCTCAAATTAAAAAAAAAAAGAAATGAACTTTAATTTTTTTACAATCTCCTTTTACTAGTTGAATAATCTAAGCCTACTTGTGTGTGGTTGAAACAGCTATTTCTTATTACTCATTTTCTCTGTTTCCACTAATAAACAATGTGTAGAAATAGCGTGAAATTCATAGACGTCTTTCCTACTCCAACCTGCATTTCCCAGTGCAAATATGTTTGCTTTTGAGTTTTCTGAAATTTGATTCAGAATGAATTTATCTTGAATGACAGAAAACAGGGGTATGCTAAATAAACGTTAATCATAAGGAGACTCAAAAATAGAAAATGTATTTATAAAAGATGTATGTAATTCAACCTTTACTGGAAATATACCTAAGTACATTTCTAGGTCATGCAATAGAATCGAATCCTTCCAAATGACCACTTAATTTATCCCTTACTCTTCAAGAATAATACTGTGATTGCTTCACCCTTTGAAGGTAAAGTCGATGATAAACATAAAAGATTCAGGAATCTGAGCAAGTAGGCATTAAAAAAAAGTCAGTAAAAATGGTTATTCTTCGTTTTTATGCAGCTGTTTGATTTTTTTCTTTTGTTCAAATGATGGTATTGTTAAGTAGATACAGCCTGAGATGACATGATTGTATGAATATGTGTGAGAAGTAAACAGATATTCAGCTCTGAAGACAATGCTGCGTTTCTTACCCCATTTTGGCATGTAAAAGAGAACATTTTGACCTAGTACAGTCTGTGACATGACAATGACAATGTAAGTAATATTTGAGTTAACATGATAAGGCACAACTCCAGGCCACATCATTTTCAAAGTAACTCTTCTTAAATTTAATACAAAGAATAAGCACATCCATAGTACTGGGAAAACTTGTTATTATATCAAAAAATAAAATATCTACTTTATTTGTCTAATTTGCTTTGGATAGATTTATAGATCATTGCATAAAAATTCACCAAGCTCTTTGGGAAATACAAATGAAAATTCAACCTGAAAATCTGATATGTTTGTTTTAGAGTTGTTGCAAAGCAGTGGTTTTCAACTAAAGATGATTATTTTTTTCCCTCCAGGGGACATTTTGCAGTGCCTAGAAATATTTTTGTTTTTCACAACTGGGAAGGTGTGACTGTCATCTAGGGGGTAGCAACCTAGGATGCTGGTCAACATCCCAAAATATACAAAGCCCTCTCATAATTATTCAGCCAAAGATGTCAATCATGCTGAGACTGAGAAGCCCTTTCAGAAATAAATGTTGTTTTGTGGAATGTGAAGATGTGTCTCTCCTTGAAAACTCTGTTGTCATTGTGCTAGATGTCTCTATAATCTCTAAGTCAGAATTGTACCTCTATCAAATCTCTATGAATCTGTGTTGAGAAAACAATTACATGTCTCTTTGCTCTGTGACCAAATTATGATTTATTGGTATGATTTAACTACTGCTGCCAGCCAAATGTAAAAAAAAAAAAAAAAAAAAAGGTTTATTTGTAAGGAGTCCACTGTTTATGATTACGTGGGTAGGATGGATATAATGTAAGAGGGAGAAGAACAAAAGTAATAAAAACAGTAAATTTGAAAAGTACGTCCTAACATTTGGAAATGAATGACTAACTAACTTGCTTAGTTATGAATTTTGAAGTGATAGCAAGCATGCCCAGCAACAGTGCCCTGTTTGGAAACACAGTGAAGTAAAAATAAGTCGATAGACCCAGAATCTAACATCATAAGCTTTGATGTTCTAAGAAATAAAAAGATTAAAATCCACTGGCTAATATTGATAGGCTGGGGGACGCAGAGGGAAGAAATAGATCATGATTTCTCACTATCAGTATTCTACCCACTGTCAATGGAGCTCAATGGAGCACTCATGCAAATGATGCCAAAGGACATGCTTAAAGGCCTATATGAGGTATTTTCACCTTGATGAGTAAAAGGAGATAATGAAACAAGTGTCCATGTGTATGTTAGGTATGTTTTACATTATTCTTCTGGGTTTTCTTCTTTTTAAAATAAAGAGAAAGTTCACATTAGTGCTTTTAGTTTTCAATATGCTTTAGAACTTTTTTTAAACAATCAAAAAATAATATAAATGGTAATGTTGACCCAATTAGCAGAATGTTTTAAATTAAAGTTGTCTTTCTAAATAATACTCCTTATTGTGGAATCAAAAATAATCCATCATTCAATCTTCTGAGTGGGTCTTTATAAAATGAACTCCTTGTAAGTTAGCCTCCTACTACTGATAGGGCATCAAGGAGCAATTCATGTCCAACTTGTGTATGACCTGTGCAGTCCCATGGGACTCTGCACTCACTTTAATATTATGCTGACATTGTCTTGAAATTATTAATGATATTTGAGGAAAGAGCCCTGCATTTTTATTTTCCACTAGGCCCTATACATTTATATAGCCAGTCCTATGGGAAATATTTGGGAGAAAGGACAGTGAAGAGCTGTCTTTGCTCTCATGGACAGACACTGGTAGAGAAGTAACCATAAGGAAGGGTCTGAGTCCTGGTCCTAGCAGATGGGGTCCACTGTAGTCGGCATTACATCCATCCCATTAAAACAAGATTATTTATATGAAGCCATTGAAAAAAACAAAACCATGTCCTTTGCAGTAACATGGTTAGAACTGGAAGCTGTTATTCTAAGTGAAATAAATCAGAAACAGAAAACCAAATATCACATATTCTCATTTATAAGTGGGAACTAAACAATGGCACACATGAATGTAAAGATGGAAATAATAAACACTCTCAGGGCTCCACAAGGCAGGAGAATGGGAGGGAAGTGAGGGTTGAAAAATTACCCATTGGATACTACACTCAATATTGGGGTGATGAATACACTAAATGCCCAATCCCCACCATTACACTACATACCTGTGATGGTTAATACTGAGTGTCAACTTGATTGGATTGAAGGATGAAAAGTATTGATCCTGGGTGTGTCTGTGAGGGTGTTGCCAAAAGAGATTAACATCTAAGTCAGTGAACTGGAAGAGGCAGCCCCACCCTCAAACTGGGTGGGCACCATCTAACCAGCTGCCAGTGAGGCTAGAATATAAAGCAGGAAGAAAAATGTGAAAAGACAAGACTGGCCTAGCCACCCAGCTTACATCTTTCTCCCTTGCTGGATTCTTCCTGCCCTCAAACATCAGACTCCAAGTTCTTTAGTTTTGGAGCTGGGACTGGCTCTCCTCGCTCCTCAGCTTGCAGACGGCCTACTGGGACCTTGTGATCATGTGAGTTAATACTTAATATTAATACTTAATATTAACTCCCCTTTATAGAATATATATACACACATTACCTACTCTGTGTGTGTGTGTATATATATATATACACTACCTACTTATATATATCTATATAATTATATTTATTATATATAATTATATATTTTTATATAATTGTTTTATATAATTGTTATTACTTATATATAATTAAACATATAATTATATACATGTAATTATTTCTGTCCCTCTAGAGAACCCTGACTGATACAATACCCATGTAACAAACATGCCTATATATCCCCTGAATCTACAAACAACAATAACAATAACAAACACAGGGTGCTTAATCTGGGCACTATTGATAATTTAGTTGCCTTGTTGCAGGGGCTTTCCTGAACATTGTAGAACGTCCGGAAACATGCTTGACCTCCTTCCACCTCACGCAAGTAACAACAGCCTCCTCTCCTCCTCTATCCCCAGTGAATTTGTGGCTCAGGTTTGAAACCAGACCCACCTACTGGATGTATGGGCATACATACTGGATGGACCTGAAGTGGGAAACATAGTTGCAGTGTACTAAATACTTCCAAACACCTTTTCAACACAAGACTGGAGAGTAGTTGTATTTTAAGTAGCACCTATCTGTCGCCAGAAGATACATACGTAGCTGTAGGAGATGTGATGAGAATGTTATAATTCTAGAAATCAGATTTGAGCTAGCTATTTATTGCTTTTAATTTAATGGAAATTTTCTTTTGTTGCGTCCTCAAGTCTTCCAAGGAATCAAAATGTGCATCTACTAAGTAAAAGATGACATTTCAACCCTTGCAACTGAGTTTTGTTAGAAGGGTAAATATGGCTATAGAAATAAAACAATGTATATCAGCATAAAGAGGTATATATTTGAGGTATCAAATGAGTGCTAAGAGTGATGAATTCTAGAAAAGTTTAGAGATTTAGAAACTAGAGTGTCATCAGTTCTTCCAGTCTACCTGCACTCCTGCCCCCAAACTTCCAAGAAATGTTTGAGTCTTATGGGAAAAAAAAAAAAAAGGTATTTGAGGCTGAGCACGGTGGCTCATGCCTGTAATCCTAGCACTTCAGGAGGCCGAAGTGGGCAGATCTCCTGAGGTTAGGAGTTCGAGACTAACCTGGCCAACATAGTGCAATCCCATCTTTACTAAAAATGCAAAAGTTAGCCAGGCATGGTGGCGAGTGCCTGTAATCCCAGTTACTTGGAGGCTGAGGCAGGAGAATCGCTTAAACCCAGGAGGCAGAGGTTGCAGTAAGTTGAGGTCGCACCGCTGCACTCCAGCCTGGCAACAGAGTAAGACTCTGTCTAAAAAAAAAAAAAAAAAAAAAAAGAAAAATGAAAAAAAAAAGCATTTGAGTATGGTGGTAATAGTTCTTAAAGTTCTGCAGTCAAAGCAATATTTGTTTTTATTGAGGGTTGTATAAGTATGTGTTAGGGGCCATGTGGGTTTGCATGTATTTGTATGTGAAAGAAAGAGAGGGAGGAAGTAGATTAATGTCTTTCACACATGTCCAACAGAATCTAAGAAACAATGCTGTCTCATGATTTTGATATACATTGTGGACAAATTGAATATTTTTCTTTTGCCCATTCATTTATTCACTAGTGAATTTATTCCTTTATAATTTAATTGTCTGTTGTGTGTCAGATATGGTTCTAGGCATACAGTAATAATGGCAAAATATGTACTGACACTGTTGGAATGTTCCATATGCCTTTTAGATTAAACTGGTGTGTAGCAGAAGTAGCATTTGATTAGCATACCCAGAAAGAATCAAATTCAGTTCAATTTATGGCAGAAGAAATATCCAAATACATGGCATTTATTTTGTCATTTTTATGCTTTCTAATTGTCTCGTAAGACATAACTTAATGCATTCTATATTCATTAATATTGCAATTCCTAATTATCCACTCTTATTCCCAGAAAAAGAAAAAAAAAAAACAACAACTTTTTCTAATGGAATGTACTTCACCGCAAGTTAGGTGTTTACATTGAAGTGCAGCATCTGTTCATTTTTCTGAAAGTTACAGATAAATTTTCCCTAGTTTCAGACATTCATGTAAATTTCTCTTGAGCAATATTTTGATTGTTACATTGTATACATTGTGCTTACATTGTATTCCTGTTGTTTATTATATACATTATGATTCAGTAAATAAAGTTAGCTGAAAAAGATCTTCTGAAAATAAAAATACTGTCCACTCAATTTTTTTGTTTCAAACAGGTCTATATATCACATTCTAGGATTTCGTTTCTTTTTTTTTTTTTTTTTGAGAAGGAGTCTCTGTCTGTCGCCCATGCTGGAGTGCAGTGGCGCCATCTCGGCTCACTGCAAGCTCCGCCTCCCGGGTTCCCGCCATTCTCCTGCCTCGGCTTCCCAAGTAGCTGGGACTATGAGCGCCCGCCACCATGTCCGGCTGATTTTTTGTATTTTCATTAGCGATGGGGTTTCACTATATTAGCCAGGATGGTCTCGATTTCCTGACCTCGTGATATGCCCACCTCGGCCTCGAAAAGTGCTGGGATTACAGGCCTGAGGCACCACGCCCAGTCCAAGGATTTCTTACCCCTTGAACCATACATTAACAACATATGGAAGAATCTATATGGAGGGACAATGTTGGGGCTGTTTTACACACAGAACTGGTTTTCAACTAATGGTATCCGGAACCCAGAAATCACACCTCAGTTTATCCTGGGCCTGGGTTGAAGAGACAGTACTATCAGCTTGCTTACAAAAGTTTCTAAACACAGTTGAAATAACAATGTAAAATCATCTGAAAACAAATACATCTGTATCTTCTAAATAGAGTTTAAAAATATTTCTGCTTACTGTTTTTAATCTCGACAATGCACCAAGAATATGTATTATATTTCATCAAATAGTTGGTACAATAGTGATTCCACATAGTCCAATCATACTTTAGAGGTGCCATAGGGACGACGCTAGAATTCCTGTGGAAAATACAACGGCGAGTTCTGCATGCTACATCTCCAGCTTTTAATTGGCTTAATCTGAATATTACAAGCACACACATACACATACATGCATACACAAATGTCTAGTGTTTTAAGTGAAAATCAATATGAAATGATGATAAAGGTTTGAATAAATATTACAATATAATTTCAAATTAATTTGGAAATATGACATTATGAATATTTTAAATGACTTAAACATAATCAGAATCATTGGCGATGTAGTTGACTTTCTAGCTTATGTTAAAATAAAGCTGCTGGGAATCTGAAAGCTGAGTTCTTCACTGTATTTAGGATTATAAATTTGAGCGGATTTGGTAAACACTAGGCAATTATGTGTGTGTGCAAGTGCATCCACAAGTGCAAAAGTATCAATCATGAGTAACTTTTTAAATAGCAAAAGTGAAAAAATTACCAATCAAAAATTAGTATTGTAATCAAAACCGTATCAGAAAGAAAAGCCTTACCTTGACGTCTTTTATTTCAAAAGTTTACAAAAGGAAAATAAGGGGCCAGGCGCGGTGGCTCAGGGCTGTAATCCCAGGACTTTGGGAGGCCGAGGTGGGCGGATGACGAGGTCAGATGATCGAGATTATCCTGGCTAAATGAAACCCCATCTCTACTGAAAAAAAAAAAAAAAATAGCGGGTCGCGGTGGCGGCGCCTGTAGTCCCAGCTACTCGGGAGGCTGAGGCAGGAAAATGGCGGGAACTCGGGAGGCGGAGCTTGCAGTGAGCCGAGCTGGCGCCACTGCACTCCAGCCTGGGTGACAGAGCGAGACTCCGTCTGAAAAAAAAAAAAGGAAAATAAGGAAAGCATTCATTTCACGAAGGTAAGATAATATTAAAGTCCATAGTAGAGATGTACTTGTTAGAATGCACTTTTTAAATTTTATAAAGCTGCAAACAGAAAAATCGAAGAATGACAGTTATCTGTAAGTTATTGAACTCATGCGGTGTCTGATTCTGTGTTCGATATTCTGAAAACCTCATGGTTTGAATCTTTTTAAGCGTTCTGTCAAGCTGACACTTACCTCCATTTCACTAAGGAACGAAGACGTAAAGATATAACGGAAATGCCCAAGGTTAAAGATACAGTAAATACTAGATGTGGAGTTGAAATAAGTCCTACCAGAGTACCTACTCTTTATAAATAAATTATAATATTTATAATATACAAATATAATGAAGATTCTTTCAGGAGGTCAATGAAATAAAATTGTTTCTGGATAGGTTTTAAACAAAAAGTGTTCCTGCTGCTCCCAACCACCTTATATATGCTTTATATCTTCTGCGCCTTTAGAATTAAAGAAATATTTAGGCACTCCTGAAGAATCGAAAGGAGAAAATTACGGAAAAAAATATGAGAGAGGGTTTAATAGTAAGCAGTAGATTGTCGAGAGGTCTTGGTTGCAAAGATTTGTAGACTTAGCATAAGTGAGTGTATTTTAGAGAATAAGAAAATTAGAAGTGCTTGATTCCTCTCTGCTAGTTGCAGCTGGGGAATTGGAGCTTTTGCCTACATTGGCAATTGAGCAGATAGGTTGGAGGAAAAATTCCAAAAATGCCACTGCCTAACTAAACCAATTGCAAGAGAGCGGTACTTCTGAACATGGTACCTCTGTTATTCCCACCAGCTAATTCTGAGCCTTACTGAGAAGGCAAAAAGAATAACATAACCAATAAAAAACAATAAAAATATTACTGGTAAAAAATATAGTGTCTAAGTTGGAAGGGAGTGGTCCTGTGTTCTTTGAGATGTACATAAATATATAAAGTAATTTTATAGCTGTTAATTATATATTTTGCAATAAGCAAAGAACCAGCAAAGTGGTAGAAAGAGCAAGAGTGTATAAAACAATTAGGATGAAAAAACTCAGTCAATTAAACACACATAAGAAAAGCAGTGAGCAAAAATGAGACTGAAAAAGTGGTACAAAGAAGAACATAAAATGAGATGTTCAAAATTATCCATATAGATAAGAATTCACAATATATTACATGAAACAAAATTTCTTACTAACAGACTAATACGGTGAGGTTGAATAGAGAAAGAAAATCCAGCTGCGTGTTGTGTATAAAGACATATTGACAATATAAGGAAAGAGAAACACTGAAAGGTAAAGGATAAAAAATGCATGCTAGAGAAATGATAACAAAGGAAAGCTGGTTTAGCTTCAGTAATATAAAAATAAGTGACTTTCATAAGTGGAAATTATTATTAAAAAAATACTATCATATTAAATTCACAGCAATGAGATAAAGATTCAAAAATTATCTGCAAAAGATCACATAACTCCAAAATACATGGATAAAAATTTGATAGAAAATGGAAGAAAAAAATCAATAATCTAATTTTTTTTCTTTTTTCTTTTTTTTTTTTGAGAGGAAGTCTCACCCTGTCGCCCAGGCTGGAGTGCAGTGGCATGATCTCGGCCCGCTGCAACCTCTGCCTCCCAGGCTCAAGTAATTCTCGTGCCTCCACCTCCCAAGTAGCTGGCATTACAGACATGCACCACCATGCCCAGATAATTTTTGTATTTTTAGTAGAGACGGAGTTTTGCCATGTTGGCCAGGCTGGTCACGAACTTCTGGCCTCAAGTGATATGCCCTCCTTGGCCTCCCAAAGTGCTGGGATTACAGACATGAGCCACTGTGCCTGGCCCTAACTTTATTTTTTAAAACATATTTCTCTTTTATTAAGCAGATAAAAAAGCGGGCCTAGTGTGGTGGCTCACGCCTATAATCCCAGAACTTTGGGAGGCTGAGGTGCGCAGGTCTCGAGGTCAGGAGATCGAGACCATCCTGGCTAACACAGTGAAACCCTGTATCTACTAAAAATACACACACACACACAAAAAAGCAATTAGCAGGGCATGGTGGCAGGCGTCTGTAGTCCCAGCTACTCAGGAGGCTGAGGCAGGAGAAAGGCGTGAACCCGGGGAGCGGGGCTTGCAGTGAGCCGAGATCGCGCCACTGCCCTCCAGCCTGGGTGACAGCTAGACTCTGTCAAAAAAAAAAAAAAAAAGGCACATATAATAAAACCAACACAATAAAAATTAGAAATTATCTGCTGAATAAATGTGGAATACGACATCAAACAATTTGATAGTACATATTTTTCTTCAGCACAATTACAATATTGATTTTTAAAGGCTATTTGTTAATAGCTTTAAAAGGAGACTTTAAAATAGAAACAAAAATATAAAAAGTACACACACATTAAAAGAGGATTTAAGTCAATGGTTAGATGTACCAAATTCTCAACTAAGAAATATAAACTCAATTCAAATTTGTTAGAAATTTTACTTGGTTCATCATAGTATATGTTAAGTTAATTCTAAAATGTTTATGAAACAACTACAGCAAAAGACCATAAATACACCAAGTACTTTTGAGGGAGTAGAAATAAAATGGTTGGCTTGCTTTAAAATATTTTAGTTTATTGTGGAAATAGAGGTCGGATTTCTTAGACAACAATTGAAAACTCATATATATAATCTAGGGTTTAACTTCTTTTTCTTTTTTCTTTTCCTTTTTCTTTCTTTCTTTCTTTTTTTTTTTTTTTTCTTTGAGATAAGATCTCACTCTTTCACCCAGGCTGGAATGTGGTGGTCCAATTTCAGTTCACCACAATAATCTCCACCAGCCAAGCCCAAGAGATCCTCTCACCTCAGCCTCCTGTGTAGCTGAGACTACAGACACCTGACTAATTTTTGTATTTTTTGTAGAGATGAGGTCTCACCATGTTGCCCTGGCTGGTCTTGAACTCCTGGGCTCAAGTGATCCTCCCACCTCAGCCTCCCAAAGTGCTAGGATTACAGGCATAAGCCACTGTGCCAGGCCTAGGGATTAACCTTCTTGTCAACACAGGAAACATAGAAGCTATAAAAGAAAAAAAGCATATTTAGGTATATAAAATTTAAAACTTTTATAAGACAAAAGATATGACAATGAAAGCCAGGATATACACATAACAAAAACAATATTTGAAACTTAGGGATCAAATAAAAGGTTAATATGGTTATTGTATAAAAAGTGTGTGCAATTAAATCCAACTCAGAATATAAATGGGTAAATTATATGAAGAAATCACAGATAGCAAAATCAAATGGCCAGTTAATACATGATGTCAACTGGTGGGTCAATCTTCTTGATGGTTAAGGAAATAAAAATCAAATTGACAATAAAATATCGGTGTGCTTTCAGCCTACTACCAAAAAAGAAATAGTTCAATAACACTCACATTTGACAGAGATAATGAGGGGCTGAGGACTATTTGAAATAGCTAAAAGAAGAGAGTTTTAAAAAATTAAATTTTTACACAAGGATTTAAAAAACTACGTCGTGTGTCACACAAATGATTTTGCATCAAATAGCAGCATTTGCATCCACAACAACTACATGGGACAAGGAAAAATAAAATCAGAGGGAATGGAAAAAAAAAAAAACTTTAACCTTCACCATTCTATGACAAAACCAATGAGATAAAACTAGATATAAAGACTTAACAGCGAATCAGATCTAATTATAATATATTGTATTATACTTACTGAAAATAAAGATTAAGCATTCTTTTCAAATGTACATGAAACATTTAAACAGTGATTATATCTTTTCCTTTAAAAATCCATGTATTTCAAAAAGAAAAAATAGTACATAAAGCATTCTCTAATCTCACTGGAATAAAACTGGACATTGTATTAGTCCATTCTTGTGCTGCTATAAAGATCTCCCTGAGATTGGATAATTTATTAAGAAAAGAAGTTTAATTGGTTCCCAGTTCTACAAGTTGTACAATAAGCATGATGCTGGCATCTGCTCAGATTCTGAGGAGGCCTCAGGAAACTTACAGTCATGGCAGAAGGCACAGGGGAAAGGGGCTTGTCTTACATGGCTGAAGCAGGAGCAAGAGCTAGAGGGAGGTTGATGCCACATACTTCTAAAGGACCAGCTCTCCCAAGAACTCACTCACTATCACCAGAACAGCACTAAGGGGGAAATCCAACCCCATGATCCAATCACCTTCCATCAGGCTCCACCTCCAATACTGAGGATTTATGATTTGACATGAGATTTTGGTGAGGACACAGATACAAACCATATCAGACATGGATAACAAATCACAAATAAAAAAGCCCACTACACATGAAAATTGTTTGAAAAATTTATTTCAAATATCTTAGGTCAAAAGCAAATAAAAAATGAAATTTAATCTGGGATACAATTAAAGTAATTATCACAAGGACAATTGATATTTACAAAAGGTTATATTAAATTAAAAATAAAAATTAACATATAACTCAAAAGCTTAGGAAAAAGTACAAAATGAAGGTGGAAGAAAAAATAGAAATTAATAGATCAGCATCAAAATAGTGTTACATTTAGTACCTTAATGTTAAAGCCAGTTGTTTAAGTAAAACACTAGAATAATTAAACAGCCATGATAATCAGAAATAAGAAAACATATAACACAAATACACAATTATAATGAGAAAATAACCACCTGTATTTTAGACATTTAAAGAAGCTGAGCAACAACTTTGCTGAAAACTATAAAAATAAATTGGGCCGGGCGCGGTGGCTCAAGCCTGTATTCCCAGCACTTTGGGAGGCCGAGACGGGCGGATCACGAGGTCAGGAGATCGAGACCATCCTAGCTAACATGGTGAAACCCTGTCTCTACTAAAAAATACAAAAAACTAGCTGGGCGAGGTGGCGGGTGCTTGTAATCCCAGCTACTGGGGAGGCTGAGGCAGGAGAATGGCGTAAACCCGGGAGGCGGAGCTTGCAGTGAGCTGAGATCCGGCCACTACACTCCACCCTGGGCAACAGAGCGCGACTCCGTCTCAAAAAAATAAAATAAAATAAAATAAATAGATACCCTGAATGAAACAGACAATTGTGTATGAACATATATTCCTCTAAGAACTTCTAGTAAAATAAAAATAATAACTAGTTAAACCATTCTTTTAAAAAAGAGAATTTTTTAAATTCCACAAAACTCTCAACGTGCAGATAGTATTCACATTTTAAGATAGTATTGACACTTTAAGCAACATAAGTTTCTACAGCTATTCAAACTATTTCAGAAAAGAAAAAGAAATAATTTTTTATTTTTTTCTGAAGCTTGCCTAGCATAGATGCCCAAAGCCTTCAAGTTGTAAAAAAGTGGAAAACAATAAACCAATTAATTAATATGTCAGAAAAATGCCAAGCATTAACAAATGTAAACCAGAAATGCATTAAAACAATAATGACAAGGAGCAATTTTTTCTCCTCACCAATGCAAAATAGATTAATATTTGGCTAAGAAAATATACAAAATTTACATATCTGTCTATCCAATTTTAATAAAAATTTAACATCCATTCATAACAAAATAAAATTAATCAAATATGAACAAATAGTTCTGTAATGAAATTAAATTATTAGAAAATATGATAATGTGTATGAACAGACAGGTAAATGGGGAAAAATGGTACATCCAGAAATGCACCTAAATAGCTGTAGGAATTTAGTATATGGTAAAAGTCAGGAAGTAGATTGTTATAAATCGAGAATAGTTCTCTGGTAAAACAAACAAACTCGAATTCCCTATCCATTCCCAATGGAGAAAAACTTGAAAGGTAGAAAACAGAGTCATAAAAGTGACAGAAGAAATCATGAAGATGGCTTCGTAATCACACAGTGGATGAGACCTTCTGAACTATAACCAAATGGTGCAAAGCTAAAAATGACACGTTTGCCTAATGCAAATCGAACTGTTTCTGACCTTACAAAAATCAAAATATTCTACATGAGAATGCAAGTCATCAAAAGCAAGGACAATTTGTAAAATGGTAAAATTATTTGTAACACATAACTGAGACAATTATATAATTATAAAAACCTCCTTCAAATTATTAAGAAATAGAAACAGCAACCCAACTGTAAAAAATAGGCAAAAGGGTAAATAAATAGTTTACGGAAGTGCAGGCACAATTGGCTTTTAAACAAAGAAAACATGTTCAACCTCCTAATAACAAATAAATAAATGGAAAAAATCTGGTATGATGCTCCACCTATCAGATAGGCAGAAACACCAGTGCTGGGTATTGCTACATTGACAGTATGTAGTAGAAGATGCACTCTCATATACTGGTGATGGAATTGCAAAATGCTGCAAACACATCAAAGGCAAAATGTCTTTATTCCTTTTGTTTCCACCTTTATTTTAGGTTCAGGGGGTATATGTGCACTTTTGTTACATGGGTAAATTGCATGTTGCTGAGGCTTAGTATATGAATGATCCTGTCACCAAGTTAGTGAGCATAAGAGCCCATAAGTAATATCCCAACTTATGCCCCTCACCCACCCTCTCCCCTTAAACAGTCTGCAGTGCCAATTGTTCTCATCTTTGTGCACATGTATATTCAATGTTTAGCTCCCAATTATAGGTGAGAACATGTGGTATGGTATTTGGTTTCTATTCCTGCGTTAATTTACTTAGGATAATGGCCTCCAACTGCATCCATGTTGTTGCAAATAACATGATTTTAATATATTTTATGGCTGCATAGTAGCCCATGGTGTATACATACCACATTTTCTTTATCCAGCCCACCATTGATGAGCATCTTGGTTGAATGCATGTCTTTGCTACTTTGAATAGCATTGTGATGAACATACACATGCATGTTGCTTTTTGATGGAACAATGTATTTTCCTTTGGTATATACCAGTAGTGAGATTGCAGGTCAAGTGGTAGCTGTTTTAAGTTCTTCAAGAAATCTTCACACTGCTTTTCACAGTAGCTAGACTAATATACATTCCCACAGCAGTATTTCCTTTCTTTGCAGCATTGCCAGCATCTGTTATTTTTGACTTCTTGATAATTGCTACTGTGATTGGTGTGGGATGGTTTCCCATTGTGATTTTGATTTGCATTTCTCTAATGATTAGTGAGGATGAACATTTTTTCATATATTTGTTGGCCACATGTACATTCTTTTCAGAAGTTTCTGTTTATGTCCTTTACTCATTTTTCAGTGGGGTTATTTGTGTTATTTTGCTTGCTGGTTTAAATTCTTTACAGATTCTCGATATTAGGCCTTTGTTGAATGCATACTTTGTGAATACGTTTTTCCATTTTGTAGGTTGTCTGCCTGTTTGGTTAATAGTTTATTTTCTTGTGTAGAAACTCTTTTGTTTAATTAGGTCCACTTTCAATTTCTGTTTTTGTTGCAATTGTTTATGGGAACTTAGTCATAAATTCTTTGCCAAGGCCAATTTTTGAAATGGTGTTTCCTAGGTTTTCTTCTAGAGTTTTTATTGTTTTCAATCTTCATTTAAGTCTTTAATACATTTTGACTTATTTTTTGTATATGATGAAAGGTAGGAGTACAGTTTCAGTCTTCTGCATATGGCTAACCAGTTACTCCAGACCCATTTATTGAATAGGTAGTCCTTTCCCCATTGTTATTTTCAACCTAGAAGTAATGAATAAATTCCTGGAAACACACAGCCTCCTAAGATTGAACCAGAAAGAAATTACAGACCAATAACATGCTCCAAAATGGAATCAATAATGAAAAGCCAGCCATGCCAAAAAACAAAAACAAGAACATCCATGGACCAGAAAGATTCACAGCCAAATTCTACCAAATGTATAAAGAAAACCTAGTACAAATCCTACTGAAATTATTCCAAAACACCAAGGAGTAGGGGCTCCTCCATAAATCATTCTATGAAGCCAGCATTATTCTAATACCAAAGCCTGGCAAAGACACAATGGAAAAAAGAAAATTTCAGGCCAATATCCCTGCCAAAGATAAACCCAAAAATTCTCAATAAAATTGAGCATCCAGAAGCACATTAAGATTTAATTCATCATGAATCAATAGGCTTAATTCCTGAGATGCAAGTCTGGTTCAATATATGAAAATCAATAAATGTTATTCACCACATAAATTGGATTAGCAACAAAAATCTCATGATCATCTCAATAAACACAGAAAAGGCCTTCAGTAAAATTTAATGTCCCGTCATGTTAATAATCCTCAACAAATTAGACATTAAGGGAACCTCAAAATAATAACAGCCATCTATAACAAACCCACATTCAACACCATACTAAATGGAGAAAAGCTGGAAACATTCCCTTTGAGATATGGAACAGAACAAACATGCCCAGTTTCATCACTCCTACTCAACATATTATTGGAAGTCCTTGCCAGAGCAATCAGGCAAGAGAAAAAAATAAAATAAATTCAAATAGGAAGAGAGGAAGTTGAACTATCTCTCTTTGCAGACAATATGCTTCTGTACCTAGAAAACATCATAGACCCCACCACAAGGCTTTTAGAATGTATAAACAACTTCAGTAAATTTTAAGATACAAAATCAATGTACACAAATTAGTAGCATGTATATACACCAATAACATCCAAGCTTAGAGCCAAATCAAGAATGCAATATCATTTATAATAGACACAAAGAAAATGAAATACCTAGGAATACAGCTAACCAAAGAGATGAAAGTTCTCTACAAGGGGAGCTGCAAAACACTGCTGAAAGAAATCAGAGAGAACACAGACAAATGGAGAAACATTTCATGCTCATGAATAGGAAGAATTAATATCATTAAAATGGCCATACTGTCCAAAGCAATTTACAGACTCAATGTTATTCCTACCAAACTATCATTGTCATTTTTGAGAGAACTAGAAAAAACTATCCTAAAATTCATTTGAAACCAAAAAGGAGCCCACATCACCAAAGCAATGGAAAAGACACATAGACCAATGGAACAAGGTAGAGGACCCAGAAAAAAGTCACACACCTACAATTACTTGATTTTCAAAAAAAAAAAAATATTTCAAAACAACAAATACACCTTTAACTCAGGCAAAACCCATTGGGAAGTGTATAGTTAAATTATATTTACAGTTTTGAAATGATATATGAGCATATCAACAGAAGTAAAGACAGAGTAGAAGGGATTTAGGGATAAGCTGCATACAACTACAGAAAAGACAGGGAAATAATAAGGAAATCAGAAAAAACAAGCTCCAAAAATGCTGCCAAAGGAAAATGGAAGGATAATAACTATTATATATAGTATGTTTCTATTTATATACAAATATATGTATCTAGGTACCTATCATCTGTCCATCTATTATCTATCTATCCATAAATGCCAATAAAATATCACTGAAAAAAATATAAAAGAGTAGATCTTTATTTACCTTTTGAATTTTAATGTGTCACCTCATTAAAATTAGGAAGAAGGTCAATAAAATTCAGTCAAAACTTTTTCTATAATTTTTTTTCTAGATTGAGCAAATGAAATGCAATACAAATGATTTCTCTTTCAATGACATTAAAGATTATTGCTTGATGATAGTTATGCATCCAATTCTGCCAGGAATATGTTCCTCATATTTCACATGCTTTATTCCTAGAATTTCATATGGGAATAGGAAAACAGCAAGTGCAGATGTTGAATCAGAGATAGGGAGACCCAGAGTCACTTTGAGACATGTGAAACCATGGGTGAGCCTGCAGGCCTCTAGATCTTAGGGTTGACTTATCAAGCAGAGGAAGTGTGATTGTGTGACTTAGTCCTAGTCACATGTCCTCTCCAACAACTTCAGTTTCTCCATCCGATAATGAAGATCAGACCCCGCCCTCCACCCACACACATAGTCAAATCAATGTCGAGCTTGTACGGAAGCTGAGCAGTATCCCACTGAGTTGTAGCAGTCAGAGGCCCTGAGGAGGCACAGAAGAGCAGGAAAGAGCTGAATGTGAAAGCTCAGGAAGTCATTAGGCAGTGCAAATTTAAGCATAATAAATCAGAGAGTTGGGCCGGTTGTGGTGGCTCACGCCTGTAATCCCAGCACTTTGGGAGACCGAGGCAGGTGGATCACGAGGTCAGGAGATTGAGACCATCCTGGTCAACATGGTGAAACCCCGTCTCTACTGAAAATACCAAAAATTAGCCAGGTATGGTGGCAGCGCCTGTAGTCCCAGCTACTCGGGAGGCTGAGTCAGGAGAATGGTGTGAGCCCAGGAGGTGGAGCTTGCAGTGAACTGAGATCGCACCACTGCACTCCAGCCTGGGCAACAGAGCAAGATTCTGTCTCAAAAAAAAAAAAAAAGAAAAGAAAAAAAAAAAAGAAAATCACTACGTATTTCTTATATCACATGACTTTTCCTTCAATGCGTGTATTTTTTATCAACTTTTATTTCTTATTTTTGATATAATATATTCTTCTACATTAAGCAAATTAGTCATGGAGAATGTGTTTGAAAGCTGTTTTCTGCTTTCTATACTTCATGAATAAATGTAAAATATAGCAATCTAAAATGTAACATGTTACAAAAGTTATATTTATTAGTCACCTGAGAAATAGTTTATAAACATGTGCATGCAGGAGCCCAGTATTTTGTGTACTAAGAAGTAAATACTAATTTCTGAAAGACAGACAACTGTGAAAATATTTTTCTCTTATGATTGAGATCTCTTCACATCACTGATTTATTTGTAGCATAAAGATAAAGAATAATTTAAAATCCATATCAAATGAGAATCAACTGGATCTAGTTAAGGTGAAAAACAAAAAGTATTTAATAAATAAATTGTTTCAAGGGCACACAAAAAAAACAGGATAAAATTTTCGTGAGGTTTACTTCTTTTATTCATTTTATAAATTGAGTACTAACCTTCTTTGTGTATATACCACGTTCTTAGAAAACAATGGTTTCATTTCAAAGTGTGGGCTTTTTTTCATTTAAACTTGAATGTGGAAAACTTTTTAGGGCCTTATTTTCACAAAGATACTTCAGCAGAGTTAAATATATGATAAATATCCAACGAATTCCTATTTTACTCAGATATTTTTAAATGTGTAGCTTCTACATGAGGCCAATATGTCAATATTGTGATATGACTGGAGATCCACAATTTTGAGTCAAACTCCCCAACAGTTTCAATTTCTCTAAGAGTGGAGATGATAATATCATAGGTATATTGATGATTGATAAGATAGATAGATAGATAAGATGTACACATACATTAAAATCAATGTCAAGTACACAAGCAACTATAAAGAGAGGCTATATCAATAACAATCAAAAACTTGACAAGTATTTATTAAATACCAGTTATGTGTCGGCTATATTATAATAGTCACTATTATTTGGGCATAAATTAACATTTTACACAAAATATATGTCACTTTTTAAAGGTATTATCAGTGAGAATTTCCTTTTGGAAAGTTAAGGAATTTATTTGTATGAGAACTCTTAAGAATATCAATTGTGTTTTAGCAAATAAATTGTTCTTAGGCATCCAAATTCAAAGTAAAATGTGAAAGTTTTGATAATTCATTGAATTATAATCAACAAATTATGTCCAGAAGACATAAGGGAAGGAAAGAGCAAATTGGAAGCAGTAAGTATGGTAGTTGTTGAAGAAATAAGTAAATGCACGTTGGACTGAAATGTTAAGCATTGATTACTGGAAACAACATGGAAATTAATTAATTCATTTAGAATGTTGTTAAAATAATTCTGATTACAGAGGAACAGTGGATAAATTTTAGTATTTTTTTATTATATTTTAAGTTCTGGGAAACATGTACAGAACGTGCATGTTTGTTACATAGGTATGCACGTGCCATTTGCTGGGTTTTTTTTGCTGGTTTGCTGCACCCAGCAACCTGTCATCTACTTTAGGTATTCTCCTAATGCTATCCCTCCCCTAGCCCCCAACACCCAACAGGCCCCAGTGTGTGATGTTCCCCTCCCTGTGTCCATGTATTCTCATTGTTCAGCTCCCACTTATGAGTGAGAACATGTGGTGTTTGATTTTCTGTTTCTGTGTTAGTTTGCTGAGAATGATGGTTTTCAGCTTCATCCATGTCCCTACAAAGGATATGAACTCATCCTTTTCTGTGGCTCCATAGTATTCCATGGTGTATATGTTCCCATATCATTAATGGGCATTTTGGTTGGTTCCAAGTCTTTGCTATTGTGAATAGTGCTGCAATAAACATATATGTGCATGTGTCTTTATGGTAGAATGATTTATAATCCTTTGTGTATATACCCAGTAATGGGATTGCTGGGTCAAATGGTATTTCTTGTTGTAGATCCTTGAGGAATCACCACACTGTCTTCCACAATGGTTGAACTAATTTCAACCGTTAAGTGTTGCTATTTCTCCACATCCTCTCTAGCATCTGTTGTTTCCTGACATTTTAAATAATCGCCATTCTAACTGGTGTGAGATGGTATCTCACTGTGGTTTTGATTCGCATTTCTCTAATGACCAGTGACTATGAGCTTCTTTTCATCTGCTTGTTGGCCTCATAAATGTCTTCTTTTGAGAAGTGTATGTTCATGTCCTTCTCCCACTTTTTGATGGGGTTGTTTTTTTCTTGTAAATTTGTTTAAGTTCCTTGTACATTCTGGATATTAGTCCTTTGTCAGATGGATAGATTGCAAAAGCTTTCTCCATTCCGTAGGTTGCCTATTCACTCTGATGATAGTTTCTTTTGCTGTGCAGAAACTCTTTAGCTTGGAGTTGCTGGCAAGATGGCCAAACATGAATAGCTCCGATCTGCAGCTCCCAGTGAGATCAATGCAGAAGATGGGTGATTTCTCTATTTCCAACTGTGGTACTGGGCTCATCTCTTTGGGACTGGTTAGACAGTGGGTGCAGCCCACAGAGGGCAAGCCAAAGCAGGGTGGGGCATCACCTCACCCTCTGGGAAGCACAAGGGTTTGGGGAACTCCCTCCCTTAGCCAAAGGAAGCCATGAGGGACTGTGCCATGAGGAGTGGCGCACTCCAGCCCAGATACTGTGCTCTTCCCACAGTCTTCAGAACCCACAGACCAGGAGATTCCCTTGGGTGCCTACACCACCAGGGCCATGAGTTTCAAGCACAAACTGAGTGGCCATTCGGAGAGACACTGAGCTAGGTGCAGGAGTTTTTATTTTGTTGTTGTTGTTGTTGTTTTCTTTTTTTTTTTTTTTTTTTTTTTTTGCCAAGCATCACCTGGAATGATAACAAGATAGAACCATTCACTTCCCTGGGGCTGAAGCTTCACCAGGGAGCCAACTGGTCTAGCTCAGCAGATCCCACTTCCACGCAGCCCAGCAAGCTAAGAGCCACTGGCTTGAAATTCTCGCTGCCAGTACAGCAGTCAAAAGTTGACCTGGAATGCTTGAGTTTGGTGGGAAGAGGGGTGTCCGCCATTACTGAGGCTTGAATAGGCAGTTTTTCTCTCACAGTGTAAGCAAAACCAATAGAAAGTTCAAACTGGGCAGAGCTCACCACAGCTCGGCAAAACCTCTGTAGCTAGCCTGCCTCTCTAGATTTCTCCTCTCTGAGCAGGGCATCTCTGAAAGAAAGGCAGCAGCCCCAGTCAGGGGCTTATAGATAAAACTCCCATCTCAATGGGACAGAGCACCTGGGGGAAGGGACAGCTGTGGGAGCAGCTTCAGCAGACTTAAACATTTCTGCCTGCCAGTTCTGAGGAGCAGCGGATCTCTCAGCATAGTACTCAAGGTCTGCTAAGGGACAGATTGCCTCCCCAAGTAGGTCCTCCCCCTGTCTCCTGACTGGCAGACATCTCCCAGAAGTGGTTGACAGACACCTCATACAGAAGAGCTCCAGCTGGCATCTGGTAGGTGCCCCTCTGGGATGAAGTTTCCAGAGGAAGGAACAGGCAGCAATCTTTTCTGTTCTGCAGCCTCTGCTGGTGATACCCATGCAAACAGGGTCTAGAGTGGACCTCCAGCAAACTCCAGCAGACCTGCAGCAGAGGGCCATGACTGTTAGAAGGATAACTAACAAACAGAAAGGAATAGCATCAATGTCAATAAAAAGGATGTCCACATAGAAATCTCATTTGAAGGTGACCAACATCAAAGACCGAAGGTAGATAAATCCACAATGATGAGGAAAAACCAGCACAAAAAGGCTGAAAATTCGAAAAACCAGAACCTCATCTCCTCCAAAAGATGGGAACTCCTCACTGATTTGCTTTCTAAGAAACTGATTTGCTTTCCAGGAAACTGATTTGCTTTCCAGGAAACTGATTTGCTTTCCAGGCTCACCAGGGCGAGTATTAAAGGACCAGCCAGTAGGCAAGGCTAGGAGCAAAACTGCAAATTTATTTTTTTGGTCACCTAGCTTCAGGGAAGAAGGTGTGGAGGGTGAGGTCTGTCGGCCTCCCACAAAGGAGGCCGAGAGAGTTGCCCGGTGGAGCTCTCTGGCTGCACAGTTCCTGCAGTCCCTACAGGAGTGGG
This sequence comes from Colobus angolensis palliatus, assembly GCF_000951035.1. Lineage (NCBI taxonomy): Eukaryota > Metazoa > Chordata > Mammalia > Primates > Cercopithecidae > Colobus > Colobus angolensis. Next base: position 9,782,910 of record NW_012120598.1, on the reverse strand, counting down.
GGCTGAGGAACTGAGTGCAGCGCCCGGCGGGGAGAGGCTTTTATGTCCTGGGCCTGGGAGTGGGCGGGCAGTGGGCGGGACATAGGCGGGTCGTGGGTGGGCCGTAGGCATGGCTAGGCGGGTTCTGGTTTTTCTCCATCAGAGGTCGGGTTGCGCCTGCGCAGTGGACCTGTGTCTTTCCCGGGCACGGGAAAGTTGACGGTGAAGAACCCGGAACTGTGCCATCTTGCCTCCGTTCGTCCAAACACCAGCAAGGGAACAAAACTGGACAGAGAATGAATTTGATGAATTAACATAAGTAGGCTTCAGAAGGTGGGTAATAATAAACTCCTCTGAGCTAAAGGAGCATGTTCTAACCCAATGCAAGGAAGCTAGGAACCTTGAAAAAGGTTAGAGTAATTGCTAACTAGAAAAACCCATTTAGAGAAGAACATAAATGACATGATGGAGCTGAAAAACACCACATGAGAACTTTGTGAAGCATACACAAATATCAATAGCCAAATTGATCAAGCCAAAGAAAGGAGATCACAGAGTGAAGATCAACTTAATGAAATAAAGCGTGAAGACAATGATAGAGAAAAAAGAATGAAAAGGAGTGAATAAAGCCTCCAAGAAATATGGATCTGCATGAAAAGACCAACCCTAAGTTTGATTGGTGTACCTGAAAGTGATGGGGAGAATGAAACCAAGTAGGAAAACTCTCTTAGGATATTACCTAGGAGAACTTCCCCAACCTAGCAAGACAGGCCAACATTCAAATTCAGGAAATACGGAGAACACCACAAAGATACTCCTTGAGAAGAGCAACCCCAAGACATATAATCATCAGATTCACTAAGGTTGAAATGAAGGAAAAAATGTTAAGGGCAGCCAGAGAGAAAGGTCGGGTTATCTGCAAATGGAAGTCCATCAGACTAACGCTGGATCTCTCTGCAGAAACCCTACAGCCAGAAGAGAGTGGGGGTCAATATTCAACATTCTTAAAGAACATAATTTTCAACCCAGAATTTCATATCCAGCCAAACTAACCTTCATAAGTGAAGGAGAAATAAAATCCTTTACGGACAAGCAAATGCTGAGTGATTTTGTTTCTACCAGGCCTGCCTTATAAGAACTCCTGAAGAAAGCACTAAATATGGAAAGGAAAAACTCATACCAGCCACTGCAAAACCATACCAAATTGTAAAGACCATCAACACTATGAAGAAACTGCATCAACTAATGGGCAGAATAACCAGTTAGCATCATAATGACAGGATCAAATTCACACATAACAATATTAACTTTAAATGTAAATGGGATATATGCCCCAATTAAAAGACAAAGACTGGCAAATTGGATAAAGAGTCAAGACCCATTGGTGTGTTGTATTCAGGAGACCCATCTCACATGCAAAGACAAACATAGGCTCAAAATAAAGGGATGGAGGAATATTTACCTAGCAAATGAAAAGAAAAAAAAAGTAGGGGCTGCAATCTTAGTCTCTGATAAAACAGACTTTAAACCAACAAAGATCAAAAGAAACAAAAAAGGGCATTACATAATGGTAAAGTGATCAATGCAACAAGAAGAACTAACTATCCTAAATATATAGGCACCCAATACAGGAGCACCAAGGTTCATAAAACAAGTTCTTAGAGACCCACAAAGAGATTTAGACTCCCACACAATAATAGTGGGAGATTTTAACACCCCACTGTCAATATTAGACAGATCAACAAAACATAAAATTAACAAGGATATTCAGGAGTTAAACTCAGCTTTGACCAAGTGGACCCAACAGACATCTGCAGGACTCTCCACCCCAAAACAACGGAATATACATTCTTCTCAGCACTACATCGCACTTATTCTGAAATTGACCACATAATTAAAAGTGAAACATGCCTCAGCAAATGCAAAACAATAGAAATCATAACAAACAGTCTCTCAGACCACAGTGCAATCAAATTAGAACTCAGGATAAAGAAACTGAGCTCTACATGGAAAGTGAACAACCTGCTCCCTGATTTCTATGGGATAAATAACAAAATTAAGGCAGGAATAAAGAAGTTCTTTGAAACTAATGAAAACAAAGACACAATATACCAAAATCTCTGGGACACAACTAAAGCAGTGTTTAGAGGGAAATTTATAGCACTAAATGTCCACAGGAGAAAGCAGGAAAGATCTAAAATTGACACCTTAACACCACAATTAAAATAACTAGAGAAGCAAGAGCAAACAAATTCAAAATGTAGCAGAAGACAAGAAATAACTAAGATCAGAGCAGAACTGAAGAAGATAGAGACACGAAAAACACTTCAAAAAAATCAACAAATCCAGGAGGTGGTTTTTTGAAAAGATCAACAAAATAGATAGGACACTAGCCAGACTAATAAAGAAGAAAAGAGAGAACAATCAAATAGACACAATTAAAAAATGATAAAGGGGATATCACCACTGATCCCACAGAGACACAAACTACCAGCAGAGTATACTATAAACACCTCAATGCAAATAAACAAACTAGAAAATCTAGAAGAAATGGCTAAATTCCTGGACACATATGCCCTCCCAAGACTAAACCATGAACAAGTCAAATCCCTGAATATACCAATAAGAAGTTCTGAAATCAAGGCAGCAATTAATAGCCTACCAACCAAAAAAATCCCAGGACCAGACGGATTCAGAGCCAAATTCTACCAGAAGTACAAAGAGGTGCTGGCACCATTCCTTCTGAAACCATTCCAGACAATAGAAAAAGAGAGACTCCTCCCTAATCATTTCACAAAGCCAGCATCATCCAGATACCAAAACCTGGCAGAGACACAAGAAAAACAGAAAATTTCAGGTCAATATCCCTGATGAACATCGATGCAAAACTCCTCAATAAAATACTGGTAAACCAAATCCAGCAGCACATCAAAAATCTAATCCACCATGTTCAAGTTGGCTTAATCACTGAGATGCAAGTCTAGTTCAATATATGTAAATCAATAAATGTAATTCGTCACATAAACAGAACCAATGACAAAAAAATCACATGATTATCTCAATAGAGGCAGAAAAGGCCCTCGATAAAATTTAACACCTCTTCATGCTAAAAACTCGATAAACTAGGTATTGATAGAACATATCTCAAAATAATAAGAGCTATTTATGACAAACTTACAGCCAATATCATACAGAATGGGCAAAAGTTGGAAGCATTCCCTTTGAAAACTGGCACAAGACAAGGATGCCTTCCCTCACCACTCCTATTCAATTTCAGTATTTTTGAAGGCATTTCACACAATAGCAGTGTTAATATATGTGCAAATGTAACAATAATAAGTTAGTAAGCTACTAACCAGATGCACAGAATTTTGGCATAGAAGGTTGGGAATTACCATTGCTAACATAAAGTTAGCTTAGAGTATAATGTAAATTACAAACAACTTTCGTCACCACAATATAAGTTAAGCTTAATGGTGGAACAAATTTTAAGTAGTCACTATCTTTAAGAACTTTAATAAAACAATAAATAATACATAAAATACATTAAAATTTACATATTATATATTTTGAGCTAGTTTATCTAGTGAAAATATATAAACAAATTACTGGATACTGTGATGTGTGCATGTTTATGTGTGTGTGTGTAAGCCTTCTTGTATATCCATCATATGTTAACAAATATTTTGCCTAATCCACATATTTTGACAAGATAGCATAACACAATAATATGATATTTTATCTATATAAAGTTTCTGAAATACAGATAAAAACTACTATCTTGATGTAAATTTGAGCAGAAATTCCTTCAGATTGAGCTCTTGGAAAGCTTCCTTCTGTGGTTACAATCAATCAATGAAGAACATTCTCCAGTTGGAGTGCACATAACTGAGATCTCTACATATGTAATGAAATAACAACCAAATGCACATTTGTGATTCTCTACACAAGTGTATATTCATCACCATAAGTTTTACACTTTAATACTCATTGTGTGATTTTCAAGACTGACTTCTGAGAAGAAGATAAAAAAGAAATTGCTCTAATAGAACATTTATTCTGGAACAAGGTAAGGGTTATTGGTTTTTTGCTTCTTTTTCATTCATATTCATTCTTTTTCATTCATGAATATTCATTCATATTCATTCTTTTTCATTCATGAATATTCATTCACATTCATATTCTTTACCAAGCCACCTCTACTTTTCCCAAGCCTCTTGTTTTTCTGTGAGGTCTTCTTTATGGCAAGTAGTCTAGCCATAGAAGGCTAGTCAAATATCTAGCATGGCATTTGCAATGTCACGGGTTTCCTTTCTCCTCTGAAGAATCTAATGAAAGGGAAAGGCATTCTTTAGTACAAACATTTCTAATCTATTTAATTATAACAATAAAGTGAATCGTGCTGGAATAAGTGAGAGACAGGACTAGCTGGATTTCCTAGGCTGACTAAGAATTCCTAAGCCTAGCTGGGGAAGGTGACCGCACCTACCTTTAAACATGGGGCTTGTAACTCAGTTCACACCTGAGCAATCAGGTAGTAAAGAGGGCTCACTAAAATACAAATTAGGCTAAAAGCGGGAGGTAAAGAAATAATCAAATCATCTATCATCTGAGAGCACAAGGGGAGCGACAATGATTGGTATATGAACCCAGGCATTCGAGCAGGAAGTGGCAACCCCCTTTGGCTCCTTCCCATTGTATGGGAGCTCTGTTTTCACTCTATTAAATCTTGCAACTGCACACTCTTCTGGTCCATGTTTGTTCCGACTCGTGCTGAGCTTTCACTTGCCATCCGCCACTGCTGATGACTGTCATCGTAGACCCGCCGCTGACGTCCATCACCCCAGATCCCACAAGGTGTCCGCTGCGCTCCTGATGCAGCCAGGCGCCCAATGCCACTCCCAACTGGGCTAAAGGCTCACCATTGTTCCTGCACAGCTGAGTGCCCAGGTTCATCTTAATCAAGCTGAACACTGGTTGCTGGGTTCCAAGGTTCTCTTCCATGACCCATGGCTTCTAATAGAGCTATAACACTCACCGCATGGCCCAAGGTTCCATTCCTTGGAATCTGTGAGGCCAAGAACCCCAGGTCAGAGAACAAAAGACTTGCCACCATCTTGGGAGCAGCCTGCCCCATTTTCCAAAGGTTCCACCCCATCTTGGGAACTCTAAGAACAAAGACCGTCCAGTAACATAAGCACATCTAATTCACCCATAACTTCTATTATAAAATACTTAATAACATAATCACTTTGTACTATCTTAAAAAGTACAGTGCTATACAATTTGGAAATAAACTTTAGTTTCTCAGTTTACTTAACAGTTCACTTTGTTTTTACTTAAAATATCCTCTAAAATCTCTATGATTCAGAGATGCTGAGTATTATATTTCAGCTGGAAAGAATTTAAAACTATTTATGAAAATCTCTTTAAATAAATTTAGTAAGTTCAATTGCCAAAATGAAAAAGGTTGCAAAATTAACAGCTTACATGCTTATTCTATGAATAATTTTAGCTTTGTCTTCAAGGGCTATGTTTTAAACATCATTTTGTGGATACTCAGCAATCCATTTTGATTTAGTCATTTATTGGTGATTACCTCTTGATTCATCAAAGTAGAAATCCTGGTTGGTTCTGGAGTGCTTAACTTATGCAAAATTTGGGTAAGTCAAAAAGGACCATTCTTGCAGCATGGTTACCATGGTTCCTCACACACTGCCCTTCAGAGAGCAATTTGAGTTCTCTTACCACACTAACAGAATACACAACTAATATTTACACAGTGCTGGGCACTACAGAGAACCTTTTCCATGGATTATCCAGTTTACTCCTTACAGCCAACCTAGAAACTGAGAATTCCGATCAGTTCTATTTTACAGGTTAAGAAACACAGCCAAGTGGTAGTTATTCTGAGATAGTCTTGTAAGGAACAGCTTTATTTTATTCGTCAATGTAGCTTCAATACTTATTCCAGTGTCTGTTAAATGGTAGACAGCAGAAAGGAATTCTCCAAAGAGCTAAATAAGCAAAGAACTAAATAAACAAGGATATCTTTCATGTCCTCTGATCCTACACCCATTCTATGTGCCCATAGCTCCCTTGGTATTTCAGTTGTATATCTTTCCTGGGGCTCTTACTGTACTTTTTTCTTGCATCTCCAATAAATGTAGACTATATGCCCTATAATGACTCAATGAATAACTTACTTCTCCTCCTAAATTGAGGAAAGTGGAACTCAAATGCACTCTTGGAAGTTGTTTTTGTTTTGTACTGGAGCAACCACAAACTAACTGATAAAGTATCCCTGTGCTTAGCAAACCCCACTACTCAATTTCAAACTTATGAATATTTTCTAATAGTAAGAAATGAAAGTAAGAAAAATTAAAAACATATCTCCATTTCCAACTCCAAAAATTAATGCTCACTCCTATCAGATCTCAAAATGATGCCTCAGCCTGGCTAGGAAAAACGGTGATAAAAATACTAAGGTATGGTGGAAAAATACTGAGGTAGAACCTTCAATATTAAAAGAACATTGTATTGTCTGAGTTAATCAATAATATTCTAAGGAGAAACTTTCTCAGTTATTCAACTGTTATCTAAGCAGAATTCCTCATTCCATTAATGTTTTAGAATGGGATTTGAGGTTTATAAGTAAAGGTTATAATTTAAATGCAGCTTTCTAATACATTTAACATTTAGTGGCTTCCTATGATAAGATATAGGGAAACAACAGTAAAATGCATTACTTTTCCAGCTTTACTTATTTAGGGAAAAAGAAGAGAAGTGATGCATCTTCAGGAATTGGGGGCCTGAAAATAATTGGCATTGATAGTAAATCTAGTAGCCATATATTGGTAGACTGACATATAGGGAATTGTTTCTTTCAGATCAAAACTTCAATTTCTTTTGACACATCAAAGTTATTAATTTATGTTCAATTTAGTTTTAAGTCTAGCTTTAGTTTTGTATTGGGGTCTTTTTAAAATTTACAATTTATGAAAGATCTGTAGCCCTATTCTCATCCTGTTAATTCAACAGGAGCTACTTACGGTGTCTTATTTTCCGTGCATTAAAGATGGATGGAGATCTACTCCCTGTCTAAATGTTAACTGCATCAGAAGGTGATGTGTGCAATTCAAATTAAAAGAGACTCCATTGTCAGTTTATTTCTGTGTGACTGGAAGATAAAGTAGAAATAACTTAAAATTCATTTGTATTTTGAGAATTTTACAAGAGTGGCTAATTTAACTCTCAAGATAACATCATATGAAATACATACTGGTTCTCTCTCTCTTTCTTGCCATCTCCCTTGCCCCATTTTAGTTTAAGTTTAGGAAAGTGAAACTTTAAAACTTTAATTATGTCGATAATTACTCAGAGCTTTGTCTGCCTGATTCCAAAGTCACTAGTTTATTTTCTTTATTTAAGAAAATGAGGAGTTTCATAAATTAGATACCCTGCACTGGGAGCCCCTTCTTATAGACTGAATTGAGGAAAATAGCACAACCTGCTTTGAGAGAATAACTCCTCTTTAATATAACTGATTAATTCTTCTCTTTTGAAGACAAAAAAGGGATTAAATCAAGATTCAACAGAGAATTCTGATAACAATTTGCATCTTTTACCTGTCCAATCATTGATAGTATGCTTTTATCTGTTATTATGTATGTAAAATATATCATTAAATTGTACTTATATAAAACACGAATTGTGACCTAAACTTCTACTAAACTTTGTCTCCCATCATCTCTTTAAACAGTATTTGGTGAATATAATCTGACTTGCTCCCTCATGGAAACTCCTATAGATGGATTGGCCTTTCTGCTCTCTTATAGGAAATAAACAAATGTATGATTCTCATTGTCTCAAGAAGTCTGACTTCAGGACATTAAATGTTCAGTTCAAGATGTGAATCAATACTGTGAATTGTATTTAATGTAAAATCTTCCTCCCTTTTAAGATAAGAACTTGATTGAATTTGAAAGTCTACTCCATAAGACAAGAAGATTTAAGGGTCAGACTGTTGGGTTCAGTGATTTGCATTTATTTTCCTTTTTGTTCGCTCCCTTCCCCAAATTAGCTAGCTAGTATATCTGTGCACCAGTGTTGGTTAAGTGGGAAGTGGGACCAGCCACAGGAAAGGGAACAGGGAACCTTTTATTTGATTGGGTCTCATTATGACTTGGATACACTCTCACAGAATCTGGCAAACGTTTCTTTTGAAATCTCATTCTTAGGCTCCTCTCTCCTGCAGTTATCTCATTTTGAATGGAAACATCTCTGCATCTTTAATAAAAGTGGTTATGTACAACACTCCTTAGCCCTAGCCCCCTGCAGCTTCTTTTTGTTGAGATTTCCCACCTATCTAGGTAGCTTTATTGGACAGGACAGGAGATAACTGCTCCCCAGATTACTCCCTCCTACATGGCATCTATCTGAGTCATGAGAAAAACATACCTTTTGTCTCACCACTCTGGAGTATCAGGGCAGTCCAGGGTGTTAAGACTCTCTTGGCCCTGCCTTACTAGAAGTCCACAGACCAGAATGATCCCAAATGCAGATGGAGCTGCTGAAGCTCTAGAGAATCCCGCTGCCCTTTAACTGAAGACAGGAGTATCACTCCCTTCTCCTTCCTGGGAGATGGGATGGAAATAACAGTGTTCCTTTCTGCAAAATAGCCTCCCACAATCATTCAGCTTTTCTGATTTTTTAAATGTTAGTTGAAAGAGAAAGCAATGCTTAAGAGTCATGAGATAAGTTTGGATGTGTTTTTGTTGTTGTTGTTAACTATGCATGTTGATTTGTCTATTTTGGACTCTCATAAAGGATATTGGCACCTCAATTGAAACTTAGACCACAAGAGTTAAATTTAAGCATTCTATTACAGGTATTTGATAATTTTACCATTTGTCAAGATACCATAGCTAGCCATAAAAAACATGGAAAAAGCAGGGAGTAAACGCTGTATCTGAAGCCTGTTTCATGCTAATGTGAAGGATAATAAAATATTAGATCTCAAACCTATATGTAAATATTAAAACAGGCACTATATAGGCCAGGCAAACAAATAACACTCTGGGTGTATTTAATAGGAAGAAATATGATACAGACAATTAGAAACTTGCATGGTAGTTTGGAAGAGCTGGGGAATCCAAGTCCCAAGAAACACCTGACATATTATCTCAACTGCTGGTAGAGCCAAAGTGAACAATTTGCTCATCTGGAAACATAGAGCAAAATCTGACGTTTAATGTCAATAGATCTCCTAGTACTTGCCTACCTGGAGAATGCACTAAAGAATAATGGCTTTCTTTCTTTTCTTTTTTTTTTTTTTAATTTTTGAGACAGAGTCTTGCTCTGTCTCCCAGGCTGGAGTGCAAAGACGTGATCTTGGCTCACTGCAACCTCCGCCTCCTGGGTTCAAGAGATTTTCCTGCCTCAACCTCCCAAGTAGGTGGGATTACAGGCACCCACTATCATGCCCAGCTAATTTTTGTATTTTCAGTAGAGACGAGGTTTCACCATGTTGACCAGGCTGGTCTCCAACTCCCAGTGTCCCCTGATTAACCCTCGGCCTCCCAAAGTGTTAGGATTACAGGTGTAATCCTAACAGGTGAGCCATTGCACCAGCAGAAATGATGGCTCTCAATGCCTCTCATCAGCAAAGCCTAACTTACAGCACAACTAAAAGGGATTACCCTGTGTTCCCCAGGGAAGAGTGTAGGAGGGGGTGAAAATAGTGCTGAGTGAACAACAGACATTCCCACACAGAGATGAACATAACTTAAGTTGCTAAAACCTAGCAAAGATAAAGTGGAAAAAATTCTTAAAACTAAGTTTGGCAGTAGGAGTGAAAAATTATAAATCATCTCAGCAACATGTGACCTCAAATAAACATAGGAATTAACAAATACTCTGTAAAAATACTGCCATACTTTGATATGAAAGAACACCGAACACTGAATTTGCCTGCAGCTCTGGGGGCTCCCGTGGCTTTCTTCTTTATCGGAGCCAGGCCTACACACCAGCAACCATGTCCAAGGGACCTGCAGTTGGTATTGATCTTGGCACCACCTACTCTTGTATGGGTGTGTTCCAGCATGGAAAAGTAGAGATAATTGCCAATAATCAGGGAAACCAAACCACTCCAAGCTATGTTGCCTTTACGGACACGGAACGGTTGATCAGTGATGCTGCAAAGAATCAAGTTGCAATGAACCCCACCAACACAGTTTTTGATGCCAAACGTCTCATTGGATGCAGATTTTATGATGCTGTTGTCCAGTCTGATATGAAGCATTGGCCCTTCATGGTGGTGAATGATGCTGGCAGGCCCAAGATCCAAGTAGAATACAAGGGAGAGACCAAAAGCTTCTATTCAGAGGAAGTATCCTCTATGGTTCTGGCAAAAATGAAGGAAATTGCAGAAGCCTACCTTGGGAAGACTGTTACCAATGCTGTGGTCACAGTGCCAGCTTACTTTAATGAGTCTCAGCGTCAGACTACCAAACATGCTGTATGTAACTATTGCTGGTCTCAATGTAGTTAGAATTATTAATGAGCCAACTGCTGCTGCTGTTGCTTACAGGTTAAACAAAAAGGTTGCAGCAGAAAGAAACATGCTGATCTTTGCCCTGGTAGGTGGCACTCTCTAAGTGTCAGCCCTCACTATTGAGGATGGAATCTTTGAGATCAAGTTTAAAGCCAGAGACACCCACTTGGGTGGAGAAGATTTTGACAACCGAATGGTCAACCGTTTTATTGCTGAGTTCAAGCGCAAGCATAAGAAGGACATCAGTGAGAACAAGAGAGCTGTAAGACGCCTCTGTACTGCTTGTGAACGTGCTAAGCATACTCTCTTGCAGCACCCAGGCCAGTATTGAGATCGATTCTCTCTATGAAGGAATCGACTTCTATACCTCCATTACCCATGCCCAATTTGAAGAATTGAATACTGACCTGTTCCATGGCACCCTGACCCAGTAGAGAAAGTCCTTCGAGATGCCAAACTAGACAAGTCACAGATTCATGATATTGTCCTGGTTGGTGGTTATACTCTTATCCCCAAGATTCAGAAGCTTCTCCAAGACTTCTTCAATGGAAAAGAACTGAATAAGAGCATCAACCCTGATGAAGCTGTTGCATATGGTATAGCTGTCCAGGCAGCCACTGTGTCTGGAGACAAGTCTGAAAATGTTCAAGATTTGCTGCTCTTTGATGTCACTCCTCTTTCCCTTGGTATTGAAACTGCTGGTGGCATCATGACCGTCCTCATCAAGCGTAATACCACCATTCCTACCAAGCAGACACAGACCTTCACTACCTATTCTGACAACCAGCCTGGTCTACTTATTCAGGTTTATGAAGGTGAGTGTGCCATGACCAAGGATAACAACTTGCTTGGCAAGTTTGAACTCACGGGCATACCTCCTGCACCCCGAGGTGTTCCTCAGATTGAAGTCATTTTTGACATTGATGCCAATGGTATCCTCAATGTCTCTGCTGTGGATAAGAATACAGGAAAAGAGAATAAGCTTACTGTTACTAATGACAAGGGTCATTTGAGCAAGGAAGATATTGAACATATGTTTCAGGAAGCTGAGAAGTACAAAGCTGAAGATGAGAAGCAGAGGGACAAGGTGTCATCCAAGAATTCACTTGAGTCTTATGCATTCAACATGAAAGCAACTGTCGAAGATGAGAAACTTCAAGGCAAGATTAACGATGAGGACAAACAGAAGATTCTGGACAAGTGTAATGAAATTATCAACGGACTAGATAAGAATCAGACTGCTGAGAAGGAAGCATTTGAACATCAGCAGAAAGAGCTGGAGAAAGTTCGCAACCCCATCATCACCAAGCTGTACCAGAGTGCAGAAGCCATGCCAGGAGGAATGCCTGGGGGATTCCCTGGTAGTGGAGCTCCTCCCTCTGGTGGTGCTTCCTCAGGGCCCACCATTAAAGAGGTTGATTAAGCCAGCCCAAGTATAGATGTAGCATTGTTCCACAAATTTAAAACATTTGAAAGAGCTAAATTTGCAGCAAATTCTGTGGCAGTTTTAAAAAGTTAAGCTGCTATAGTAAGTCACTGGACATTCTCAATACTTGAATATGGAACATGCACAGGGGAAGGAAATAACATTGCACTTTATAAACACTGTATTGTAAGTGGAATTAAATAAAACTATTTAAAATTGGCACCAAAAAAAGAAAGAACATAGAATTGAGTTAGTTCTAAGAAAGTCCATGTACGTGTGGATACATAGATACAATTATCTAAAGGATAATTGCTGTGGATGTCAATCTAGATAATTGTAGAGGATGTCAATCTACCGTCTTCAAAAACATATGAACTGAATTAACCAATTATCCTAGTACTTTTCAATTTTCCAGTAAAAGTGACCTTCCTTTAGAGAAAGCACATAATCAGATTTATTTTTTATGAATCTGAGATATAACGAAGAGCAGTGCATTGTAACGGGCTTAAACTCATCTTCTTTTAATCTTTTTTGTTGAAAATATTTAATTTGTTGTTACTTATTCTGCTCAATATGTGGACTTAAATATTTTTCCTTGTTTTTATTTATTTTTTTATTATTATTATATTTTAAGTTCTAGGGTACATGTGCATAACGTGCAGGTTTGTTACATATGTATACTTGTGCCATGTTGGTGTGCTGCACCCATCAACTCATCAGCACCCACCAACTCGTCCTTTACATCAGGTATAACTCCCAATGCAATCCCTCCCCCCTCCCCCCTCCCCATAATAGGCCCCGGCGTGTGATATTCCCCTTCCCGAGTCCAAGTGATCTCATTGTTCAGTTCCCACCTATGAGTGAGAACATGCAGTGTTTGGTTTTGTTTTTATACTTTAAGTTCTGGGATACATTGTCTCAGCCCAAAATCTCGGCAAAGTCTCAGGATACAAAATCTATGTGCAAAAATTACAAGTATTCCTGTACACCAATAATTGACAAACGGATAGCAAAATCATGAGCACACTCCCATTCATGATTGCTACAAAGAGAATAAAATACCTAGGAATACAACTTACAAGGGATGTGAAGGACCTCTTCAAGGAGATCTATAAACCACAGCTCAAAGAAATAAGAGAGTACACAAACAAAATGGAAAACATTCCATGCTCGTGGATAGGAAGAGTCAATATCGTGAAAATGGCCATACTCCCCAAAGTAATTTACAGATTCAATGCGATTCCCATCAAGCTACTATTGACTTTCTTCACAGAATTAGAAAAAACTACTTTAACTTTCATATGGAAGCAAAAAAGAGCTCATATAGCCAAGACAATCCTAAGCAAAAAGAACAAAGCTAGAGGCATCACACTACCTAACTTCAAACTATATGACAAGGCTACAGTAAGCAAAACAGCATGGTACTGGTGCCAAAACAGAGATGTAGACCAATGGAACAGAACAGAGGCCTTAAAAATAACACCACACATTTACAACCATCTGATCTTTGACAAACTTGATGAAAACAAGCAATGGGGAAAGGATTCCCTATTTAGTAAGTGGTGTTGGGAAAACTGGCTAGCCATATGCAGAAAATTGAAACTGGACCCCTTTCTTACACCTTATACAAAAATTAACTCAAGATAGATTAAAGATTTAAATGTAAGACCTAAAACAGTAACAACCCTAGAAGAAAACCTAGGCAATACCATTCAGGATGTAGGTATGATCAAAGACTTCATGACTAAAACACCAAAAGCAATTGCAACAGAAACCAAAATTGACAAATGGGATCTAATTAAACTAAAGAGCTTCTGCACGGCAAAATAAACTATCATCAGAGTGAGAAGGCAACCTACAGAATGGGAGAAAATGTATGCAATCCACCCATCTGACAAAGGGCTAATACGCAGAATCTACAAGGAACTTAAATTTACATGAAAAAAAGCAAACAACCCCATCAAAAAGTGGCTGAAGGATATGAACAGACACTTTTCAAAAGAAGAAATTTATGGAGCCAACAAACAAATGGAAAAAGTTCATCATCACTGATCATTAGAAAAATGCAAATCAAAACCAAAATGAGATACCATCTCACATCCATTAGAATGGTGATCACTAAAAAGTCAGGAAACAGTATTTTATTGACGATTTTTGTGTCAATGTTCATCAGGGATATTGGTCTAAAATTCTTTTTTTGTTGTGTCTCTGCAAGGCTTTGGTATCAGGTTGATGTTGACCTCATAAAATGAGTTAGGGAGGATTCCCTCTTTTTCTATTGATTGGAATAACTTCAGAAGGAACGGTACCAGCTCCTCCTTATACCTCTGGTAGAATTTGGCAGTGAATCCCTCTGGTACTGGACTTTTTTGGTTGGTAAGCTATTAATTATTGCCTCAATTTCAGAGCCTGTTATTGGTCTATTCAGGGATTCAACTTCTTCCTGGTTTAGTCTTGGGAGAGTGTATGTGTCCAGGAATTTTTCCATTACTTCTAGGTTTTCTAGTTTATTTACATAGAGGTGTTTATAGTATTCTATAAAATACTGGCAAACCAAATCCAGCAGCACATCAAAAAGCTTATCCACCATGACCAAGTGGGCTTCATCCCTGGGATGCAAGGCTGGTTCAACATACGCAAAATCAATAAACGTAATCCAGCATAGAAACAGAACCAAAGATAAAAACCACATGATTATCTCAATAGATGCAGAAAAGGTCTTTGACAAAATTCAACAGTCCTTCATGCTAAAAACTCTCAATAAATTTGGTGTTGATGGAACATATCTCAAAATAATAAGAGCTAATTATGACAAACCCACAGACAATATCATACTGAATGGACAAAAACTGGAAGCATTCCCCTTGAAAACTGGCACAAGACAGATGCCCTCTCTCACCACTCCTATTCAACATAGTGTTGGAAGTTCTGGCCAGGGCAATCAGGCAAGAGAAAGAAATCAAGGGTATTCAGTTAGGAAAAGAGGAAGTCAAATTGTTCCTGTTTGCAGATAACATGATTGTATATTTAGAAAACCCCATCATCTCAGCCCAAAATCTCTTTAAGCTGATAAGCAACTTCAGCAAAGTCTCAGGACACAAAATCAATGTGCAAAATTCACCAGCATTCTTATACACCAATAACAGACAAAGAGCCAAATCATGAGTGAACTCCCATTCACAATTGCTTCAAAGAAAATAAAATACCTAGGATTCCAACTTTCAAGGGATGTGAAGTACCTCTTCAAGGAGAACTACAAACCACTGCCCAACGAAATAGAAGAGGACACAAACAAATGGAAGAACGTTCCATGCTCATGGAAAGGAAGAATTAATATCATGAAAATGGCCATACTGCCCAAGGTAATTTATAGATTCAATGCCATTCCCATTAAGCTACCAATGACTTTCTTCACAGAATTGGAAAAATCTACTTTAAAATTCATATGGAACCAAAAAAGAGCCCACATTGCCAAGACAGTCCTAAGCCAAAAGAACAAAACAGGAAGCATCACACTACCTGACTTCAAACTATAATACAAGGCTACAGTAACCCAAACAGCATGGTACTGGTACCAAAACAGAGATATAGACCAATGGAATAGAACAGAGCCCTCAGAAATAATACCACACTTCTACAGCCATCTGATCTTTGACAAACCTGACAACAAGAAATGGGGAAAGGATTCCCTATGTAATAAATGGTGCTGGGAAAACTGGCTAGCCATAAGTAGAAAGCTGAAACTGGATCCCTTCCTTACACCTTATACAAAAATTAATTCAAGATGGAATTGAGACTTAAATGTTAGACCTAAAACCATTAAAACCCTAGAAGAAAACCTAGGCAATACCATTCAGGACACAGGCATGGGCAAGGACTTCATGTCTAAAACACCAAAAGCAACTGCAACAAAAGCCAACATTGACAAATGGGATCTAATTAAACTAAGGAGCTTCTGCACAGCAAAAGAAACTACCATCAGAGTGAATAGGCAACCTACAGAATGGGAGAAAAACAAATTTACAAGAAAAAAGCAACCCCATCAAAAAGTGGGCAAAGGACATGAAGAGACACTTCTCAAAGGAAGACATTTATGCAGCCAACAGACACATGAAAAAATGCTCATCATCACTTGCCATCAGAGAAATGCAAATCAAAACCA
>NW_012120598.1:9721284-9766428 GCF_000951035.1 Colobus angolensis palliatus | reverse complement strand
CCATCATTCTCAGCAAACTATCGCAAGAACAGAAAACCAAACACCGCATGTTCTCACTCATAGGTGGGAATTGAACAATGAGATCACTTGGACACAGGAAGGGGAACATCACATACTGGGGCCTGTTGTGGGGTGGGATGCGAGGGGAAGGATAACATTAAGAGATATATCTAATGTAAATGATGAGTTAATGGGTGCAGCACACCAACATGGCACATGTATACATATGTAACAAACTTGCACGTTGTCCACATGTATCCTAGAACTTAAAGTATAATAAAAAATAAAAAAAAAAACAAAGTCAGGAAACAAAAGATGCTGGAGAGGATGTGGAGAAATAGGAATGCTTTTATACTGTTGGTGGGAGTGTAAATTAGTTCAACCATTGTGGAGGATAATGTGACAATTCCTCAAAGATCTAGAACTAGAATTACCGACCCAGCAATCCCATTACTGGGTATATACCCAAAGGATTATAAATCATTCATTTATTTTTTTTTATACTCACCAAACACTTCAGCAAAGGTCTCAAGCAAGTAAAAAAATATTTTAACAAAAAATGACATAAAAACTTGCTCCCGATAGCAGTGCTTGTATGTTAGTTGCCTGTCTATTAACTGGCAGCCCATAGCAGATATTCTTTAAAGCACACCAAAGTAATACAATGGCAGAGACATCTAACAATTTAACATAGTGCACACTTCATTAACTTTATCAAGGAGCCACTGACATACATCACAGTACATTCCGGAGTGTTTACTTTACACAGAAACACACATAAAAGAAAAAGAAATGACAAATGTCATTTAAGAAATGAGACATTCTGATTTTTAAAAGTTATTGCCCTGCAGAAGAATCACTTGAACCCAGGAGGTGAAGGTTGCAGTGAACTGAGATCGCACCATTGCATTCCAGCCTGGGTGACAACAGTGAAACTCCATATCAATAATAATAACAATAATAAATAAAAGCAATTGCCCTGAAAGCAAAATATTTTGTATTCTATTGTATTGTTCACAATATTAAACCCAGAAACTTGAATTTGGCAAGTGTAAAGCCAAGTGTAACGTATTATTTATTGCTCCCCTCAGACTGGTGTAGGGACTTAGATTTCACCTAAAATGCTAATAGTGCTGTTTCTTCAAACATTGTAAACTGGGCTTCCAAGTAAAAAAATGTGTTTTCTTGGGTGACTGCTATCCTTTAAAAAAAAAAAAACAGGGAATATATCTGCAATTGAAAACAAAACAAAACAAAACAAAACATTGATTCTGACAGATTTTAAGCATTTTTTGCCAAGAGCTATATTTTGTATCAATGTGTATGTAGAATAACATTATAAGAGTTAAAAAAAAACCCTATTATTTCAAGTTATGCTTTTTAACTGATGGCAATTTCAAAGAATAGTAAATAACAACAAAAAAAAACTTTCTAAGCACTGTATGTCCTTTTATTTTATTCTCTCATTTTGCTAGTTTCTTCTGTTTGTTATTAGTTTCCATAATTCACTTCTAGCAGGTCCTTTCCTTCCTCCCATCCTTTGCAAAAGTGGTGGGATTTATCTCTGGTTATTGTATTAGGCAGGTTCTCCAGAGGAACAGTAACATTTGGATGTATGTATATACTACTCCACTTACTATGAAGTCATGTCCTGACAAATTCATCATGAATTGATAATATCCTGTCAAAAATACATTTAAAACACCTAACTTATGGGACATCATAGCTTAGCCTAGCCTATCTAAACATGTTCAGAACACTTAGCCAACAGTTAGGCAATATCATGTAACACAAAGCATATTTTATGAAACAGTGCTGAATATCTCATGTAATTTATTGAAAACTGTACTAAAAGTGAAAAACAAGATGATCGTATGGTATTTCAGTCCATTCTCACGCTGCTATAAAGAGCTACCTGAGACTGGGTAATTTATGAAGAAAAGAGGTTTAATTGATTCACAGTTCTCAGGCTGTACAGGAGGCATGGTTGGGAGGCCTCAGGAAACTTACAATCATGGCGGAAGGTGGAGGAGAAGAAAGCAGGTCTTACCGTGGCAGAGCAGGAGAGAGAGAGCGAAGAGGGAGGTGCTACACACACTTTGAAAAAACAGATCTCATGGGAACTCACTCATTATCCTAAAAACAGCAAGGGAGAAATCCGCCCCCATTATCCAGTCCCCTCCCACCAGGCCCCTCCTCCAACACTGAAGACCATAATTCAACATGAGATTTGGGTGGGGACATAGAGCCAAACTGTATCATATGGGTACTCCCAGCATGATTTCTACTGAAAGTGTACTGCTTTTGCATCATTAGAAAGTTGAAAAATCATTAAATCAAATTGTCCATAAGTCCATGTTTTTTGTAGGTATGTATGTACGTACGTATTTGTTTATTATAAGGAATTAGCTCACCTGATTATGGAGGCTGAGAAGTTCAAACTCAGAAGAGCTGAGGATATAGCTGTCCTTGGTCTGAAGGTCTGAGAACCAGTAAAGCCAATGATGTAGTTCCAATCTGAGTCTGAGTGTGAAAGCAGGAGAAGACTAATATCCCAGATCAAAGACAGCCAGATGGACAGAAATAATTTTTTATTATTCAGTCTTTCATTGTACTCAGGCCTTCAATGGATTGTAAGAGGCCCACCTGCATTGGGGAAGGGAATGTGCCTAACTATCTACTGATTCAAATGTTAATCTCATCCGGAAACAGCCTCACAGAAACATCCAGATGTTTAACCAAATATCTCGGCAGCCTACAACCCAATTAAGTTGACACACAAAATTAAGTATCACAGTCACCCATATAAAAATACTTGCATTTGTCTGAAAGAGCATTGAATATTAAAATTAAAGTTGTTGGGGGAGTCTGTCAGCCTGACAGTTGACTAAGTGGTGTTTGTGAAGTCAAGCACCTTGTTGTCCCTGTAGTGGATAAATTGAGAACCAGCATAATTTATCATGAGATGAAGTATGATGTTGCCACCTTTTGTACAGTTTAACTCTGAAGTTGTAATATAATTCCAAAAGTTACATTCCCTGTGTTCTCCTCACATCTGGGAGATGAAGGAATAAAAGCATTAAACGTAAGTGTAAGGCTTCTACTTATACTTTAAGTACAATAAAAGCCTTAAGTATAAGACTTTTATTTGAAGGAACTGTCTGAAGCATACATAGAATCCGTAATAATTATTAGCACTTACAGACACATTGTTCAGTAAATATTTAGTGAGTGTCTATTATGTTCCAACCACTATTCTAGGATCTAGCCATAGGGTAGCCCAGAGTAGAGAATGGCTTTGAGGAG
The DNA here is from genome assembly GCF_000951035.1 of Colobus angolensis palliatus. Taxonomy (NCBI): domain Eukaryota; kingdom Metazoa; phylum Chordata; class Mammalia; order Primates; family Cercopithecidae; genus Colobus; species Colobus angolensis. Next base: position 9,763,122 of record NW_012120598.1, on the reverse strand, counting down.
ACTGGAGTCTTGCCACACATTTTCTGTAATGAAATAAGTTTAATTAAAGTGAAAAATACCACAACTATCATCATATTCTGATGAGTTGACAGCTGTATATAAGGCACCAAGGTTAAATAATATTTGACCATTACTATTTTTTACAATGTCAGGTTTTAAAATAATCCTAATTCAAACAGTCTTCACTTCTATATCAGGGGAAAAGCAGAGCAGTAAATCACATGTCCTCTTAAGTCCTTTGAACTGGATCACTATACTTTTGTCTACCACTTACAGGTTACTTAATTCTAAAGACCAAGGGCCTTTTCTGTCACCAATACATCACAGAAACCTGGTGTTGGGAGTTCAGTATCCATCATCTCTCCATCTTGTGACTCAAACCTATTTAACAATACATGAGAAAGTTTGGCCCTGTGCTAAATCAACACTTCCTGACAGGGGTATAAATAAATTCTGGGGTTGGGAAGCTTTGTCAGCTTCTACACACATGACTTGTGTTGCAGTGGGGACTAGGAGAGCCTTGTCAGCAATTTGTCTGACCTGATCTATTCAGATATGACTATACTTCCTCAGCTTATCTGTGAGATGGGAAAAATCCTACCAGGTAAGGTTATATTTACAACCAAAAATTAAATCACCAACTATTGCATAGAATCTAGAAATGGAGAAATAGCATCTGTGGAATAGTGGTGTTAGTATGAAATGCAGATGGGACAGTGAAGGCTGCAGGTGATGAGGTTCTCTAGTTACATTGAAGAAGTGACAGCAGGACTCTTGCAGTTGTCAGGACTAAAAATAACCCCCACTCCAGAATATTTAAGCAGGACAGAGAAGCTTCAAAACTAGCTCCTTCATTTCATAGGAAGAGTTCCAACTAGCATATAAACATCTGCCGAAAGTGATTTTTAGGTTATTTATGCCAGTGATTGAAATGAAAAAAGAATTGACTGTAACTCTGTCTACAAACATTAAGGGGTAATGCATGGACAATTGCTTAGATTATGTAATTTATATTCCCAGTTATAGATAAAATGTTGCTCCTGGTTTTTGTTTTATGGTTCACACATACACATACAGGTACATATATACATTTACATTCATATGTGTCAATTCAAATATTTAAAATATAATGTGACTTGCACCAGTATCCCAGAATGTCAACCACTTGATTGATTTATAATCTAGTTAATTCTACATGAACAATAATAGTTGAATTTCAGAGATGATGGCATTGTTTTCATAGCAGATGACATTTTTGTTTTATTAAGCACCATAGTTCAGACTTCTGTGAGTCTGAACAATGTGTCTGCAGTTACAAATCAACAGTTATTTCAGATTATTTTCAAATGTATTTCAGGACTCCTCTCTGGTTTCTTGATGTTTATGGGGTTTTGTTTTGTTTTGTTCTGTTCTGTATTGTTTTTCTGGCCAGCTTACTTATCTAATTTCATGAAGACTTCTGTATATTTACTTTGTATTGACATACAGCTGAGCAATGACAAAAAGAGGTAAAAATATCTTAAATATCCACCAAAGCATGTTTTTACATATTGACAAAAATAGGGACTGGAGAAATAACGGCATGCAGATCAATTCGTGGCTTAGATATCTGAAATGTTTATTTTTACTGGTAAGCAGCCCAAGAATAGGAGAGCCGTGTCAGAATCTTTGTTCAATAAAAGGGATCGTGATCCAAATCAAACACTGTCTCATATTTTCAACAAAGCTATATGACTTTTACAATGTAAGCATTAAGTCTCATTTATTTGTAATGTCTATTGGTGATCATTGTTTGGTCATGACACACATATGAACTCACATATAGCTGAGGGTCAAAATACTAGACTGTATTTTTGAAAGGAGCAGAGGCCTCAACTGTATTGTTCACACTTATTTTACAGACTGATGTATCAACCAGGGAATGACTCTCAGGCACAGTTACTTTCTCAGTGCTTCTCAGATGCTTCTTAGAGTCAAGGTTGAAACCAGTAGGCTACAGTAATGCTTCCAAATTTTTAATATGCATACAAACCAGCTGAGTATCTTGGTAAAATGTAGATTCTGATTTAGTAGTATTGGTTGGTTCATGAGAGTAAGAATTTCTACAAAGTTCGTTGGTGATGCCAAAATCACTGTTTCATACACTGCATGTTGTACAGTGGGGATCAACAAATATGGCAGCAATAATTGAAAGCTCAGCATAATGCCACACTTTAAACCATAGCTATATTGTCCAATATTCTTTTGAACAATGCAATACAGAAATCTCAGCATTTCCAATTGCAAATAGATGTATATTATAGTTGTTTGTATTTTCCAATGGAGATTTATTATGCATTGCCAAATTGGCCTTTAACTGGTTATGCTACCTATACTCATTTTCCCAAGATCTAATTGTTAATAAATATGCATTATGAATAACAGTTAATGAAAACCTATAAGTGTTTAAATATATTACAAAGCCCATTACGCTAAATATGCTGTAAGGTAAAAATATAACAAAAATTAATTGGTGTATTATAATAAGAGCAGACTTTTGGGTAGTTGTTCGGGAGTATACTCCCTGAACAACTATTACATAAAATTATTACATAAAACATTTAAAAAATTATTGCTAATCAAGATGTTGTATATTATTTCTCTTTGTATTTTCAGAAATGTACAACTATTATATATTTCTAAGTGAATTCTGAAGCATCTTAATCATTTTATGAATGAAGAAACCATTAGGCATCACATCAAATCTAGAATTTTTCCTCACATTGATAGCTTTACAGTTACAATCGTCCAAATCCACCAAGGGTTTGCTTTGATTTCATATTGTGGGAACATCTATTTGGTGCAATACAGGAAATAACAAATGTGGTAGTCTGCTCTCATCTATTTCTTAAAATATTTTTTACCCCATATTATGTTTTCCTAGGAGCAAGGCCAAAGTTCTCATTTGTTGCATTTTGGCAATGTGCATTTGGCAAGTTCATTTTATTGCTTGGTTATGACAAGATGTGTTCAGAAAAGTGGTGAAGTTTCATGCTATTTGTGCAGAATTCCTTCTTTGTTAGTGGTGTGTGCAAAGCCATCTGTTCTCTTTAGAGCAGCAGTGATGACTTGTGTAGGACAGTAAGCACTTGTCAGCGCCTGGAAGACGGTCCTCTGCATAAATCATTATCCTGTCTTTATGTCTCACAAGCAGTGAACCCTTTTTAGGCTGCATTTCTGGCTGAGGTTGGCATACACTGGGGGAAGAGTATCAGAGTCAAGGAGAGTTGCTTATTAAATTACTCATCTCACTTTTACAGAACAGCTGCTAAACCAAACTGGCTAAAATATCTTCGTTATCGACAGCATATGTTTGAATACAGATGCTCACTCTTAGCAATTCAAAGAGCTGAGGCCGTGGAGGTTGATAAATGTTCAGCTTTTAGATACGAAGCAGAGGTTAAACGGATATGTCAAGATGCTTAGCTTGCCCTGCTCTACTTTTAGCTGAAGAATAAATGGTGGCTAACTTACGGCTAGGCTATCATCTAACCCTAGCATGTGAAAAACATAGTGAAAGTATTCATCTATTGCTTTTAATGATGTATTGGCCCCATTTTATTGTATTAGTTTTTTAAATGACAAAACCCCCTTAAAATACTATTCAAATCAGGACAAATCATAGAGTGATATATTTATTCATGCAATAATATGTGCAAGTACATAAATCCCTAATATAATTTCTTGTGAGGCTTACCATATTGGAGGCAGACAGTTCAGTACAAAGGACTGCTTACTAAAGGCTAATGCATTAAATTATATAACTGTCACAAGATATGGCAATTTGCCTTCTAGAACATGAAATCAGACCACTAGCAAATTCTCATGGGTCACCGAATATCCATCAAATTACAGCAACTTTTAGTCATGCTTTATCTTGATAGTGTTTGTATCAGTGACCTAGAGATGAAAGGTTTTATAACTCATTACAAATCCCCAATCAATCAAGTGATTCTGATTTGAGGAAAGAAGCTTCATTTTCTTTTTTTATTTTCAGTCAATTCCTAAGTTAATTCCTGAGTTGATTTTAGCTGCAAAATGAAGGATAAAGAAAACCTAGTTTTCACTTTGAACTGTTTTTTTTCCTACATAAAGAATTGGCTCAGTTAAAAATTATCATTATTCTTAGCAAATTAAGAAAACATTGAAAATTATGCTGGTATAGGCTGTTTGACTTAAAATTCTTTCTCCTGATAGGTCTTTATTAAATGCATTCGATGGGAGGTCCTTATTTTTAATACTTATGGTTGCGTAAGTATTGAAATCTACAGCAATTCACTAGGGCATATATAAACCCATGCAGTATGTAATATATTCTTTGATTAGGTAGATACTTAATCATTCTTATCCATATTTACTGCTCAATCCACAATATCACTGCTAATTTAAACCAAATCCTGCATCTGATTTCTTTTACACAGTCAGATTCAGTTCATTCTCAATTCTTAGTATTAAGAGAAAGGGGAAAAAATAAAGCTCAGGGAAAGTTAAAAATAATCCAAGACTGCATTATTCTTCAAAGGAATTCTTAAGCCATTCTTTCAAATATTGTGAGAAATTCTTTTGTGAATTTATCATATGTGCAAGTTACTGATATTACAGAATATGTGGGAATGTGACCTAATACTAGCAAGAAAAATCAACGTAGAAAATTAGAGTGACAAGGGTCCATTCTTCTGTTAAAATATTGAAAACTGGATCACTTTCAAGAAATTGCAATGTGAAACAAATTGTCCCAAAGTAGGCATAAGATGTGAAGAGGCATAAAGTTTTACAGAATTTTTAAAAAATAATAATCTGTGTAATTTGGAAAATGTCACTTAAAAACATGAGGCATGGATGAGATTCTTTTACTTTTCTTATTTTTTAGGTCTGTTGAAAGAATTCCAGATATTTGCAAAGAAAGTACTTTTGATTTAAAAAATATGTACAAATGGGAAGAATTTTACCTATTCTATACCTACCTTCATTCTAACTATTATATAGACATATTCTTAATGATTACATGATGGAGTTGGCTACTCATTGCTTCTACTATTCTTTTCTAGACTAGAAAAGTACCCTCATTGGCTATATTGGCTATTGGCAATGTTCGTTTAGCCTGCTCTGTGAATCACTTTTGTTCTAACTCTTCTCTTAATTCCTGAAGGCTGTCTACAATCTGTCTTCTGATGACTGAAATTTTGTGTTTTATACATTTATTTTCCCTTATATTACACTTACCTATTATTTTACAATATTTTTTAAGGAATGCAAATACAAAATTATTTTTTCTCATATTCTCCACAATACATCATTTTTTATAATTAAAAATATTAAATTTATGAACTAGATACACTATGTTTTCATGACAATTATTACATGATTGCAAAAATAACCTTTCTAAAATTTACTATATAATATTCTGTTTTACAGATACACGGTAAGTTCAGGTATCACTTCTCCATTGTTAGAGGGTTTTTTCTTTTACTTTTTTAGTTTTGCATTTTTATAATAGTAGAATCATGAATGAACATCTAAGAGACTAAATCTTCATCTGCCTTTGCAAACATTACTTTAGGGTTTCTTTTAAATTAGTGCATTAGTTTTCCACTTCATTGAATCTATCATTTCAAGGCTTGTCCATTTAATTTAAACTAATTCAATGTCATTTTTGAAATCCCATCTTCACTGACTTCTCTGAAGAATTGATTCCACTCAGTGAGTTGGCCTTCTTGAGTCTCTCAACTCTTTCACTTTCAGTGGTTAATGTTTGATCTAGGCATGCATACTTCATTTAAGCAGATGCACAGGTAACAACTTCCTTTCATCTCAAACTCTAGGGTTGCTCTCTATGTTAAATGAAAACCAACACTATGATTCTTAGTATAATAAAATATTGCCTCAAATTTTTGTCATTGTGGAGCTTCATCTTTCCTAATAATTCACCTCCTGGTCTCTAAATACTAGCATCTACTATATTTTGTTTAGTCTTATGAATATATTCATGATTATCCTGACACACTTTCTTTTTTCTTTATCTTCTTTGTCTTTCCTGATTAGTTTATTTTCCACTTTTTTGGGATTATTTGATAGGCAAATCTTATAGACAGAAATGTGCGTAAGTTATAAACATACAGCTGGAGGAATGTGGCAGGCAGAATAAAAGATGATCCCCAAGATCCCCACAGCTATGTGCCTTCTCTTGAGTATAAGCAGGACTTGTCAACTTGAAGAGATTCACTCCTGGGATTACATTATTTTAAATGACAAAGCTGATATTAAGGTCCAAAATCAGTTGACTTTGTGTCCAAAGGAGATTATTTCAGGTGAGATAACCTAATCAAATGAGCCTCTGAAGAGAGTCCAGACCTTCCCCAAAGGGAGAGCTTTGAGGTCAGGGAGATTTTCCTACTGCCCTAAAGATTCAAAGAGCCAGTCTTCAAAGGGCCTTTGGGAACTGTGGGAGGCTTTTTGAACAGCAACCTCCAGTTGACTCTTAAAAAGAAAGTGGAGACCCGAATGCTCCATCTGCAAGGAACTGAATGCTGCCAGCATCCATGTGACCTGGGAAGAGCACCTGGAGCTCCAGAAAGGAACACAGTCCACCCAACACCTTGACTGCAGCAAGACCTGGGAAAAGGACCCTGAAAAGTGACCCAACTAAGTCATGCTTGGACTGCTGGCCAAAGAAAACTGGAAGATAAGAAATCTACGTTGTATCGGACCACTTAGTTAATGGGATATTGTTACATAGCAATAAAACATTAATATAACACACAGGTAACAAACACTCAGATCAAACCACCTGAGAGTTTCAGCACTACAGGAGCCCTTCTCTTGCCCTTTAGTTGCTACACCCCTAGACATACTAATAATGATCCTGATTAATAACACAAAGGAATTTTGTCTATTTTTAAACTTTATATGATTGTAATCATATGCTATACACTTTTTATGTTAATCTTCTTTCACTCAGTATTTGAAATATTTCTTCATTTTCTGTGTACAACAGTTCATTCATCCTCACTGCGATATGGTATTTTATTTTGTGGATGCAGAACAATTTATTCATTTGGCAATTGAGAGGAATTTTGGATGTTTCTAATTTGGGATTGTCGAACATATTATTCTTTTTCATGTCTTGTTTGTGAACATATTGTGTGTTTCTGTTGTATATCTAGGATTTAAATGCCTGGATCATAGGGTTTGCACATTTTCAGTTTTGCTAAGCAATAACCAACAATTTTCCAAAAAGTCAGAACAATGTACATCCTTAAATCCTTTTGTCTTATTGAACTGTAGGAATTCTTTACATGTGTTGGATATTCTTATTTTATTGTATCTCCAAATACTTTCTCTCAATGGCTTTCCTTTTCATTCATTCAAAGTTGAATTTTGGTTAATAGAAGTATTGAATTTTAGTGCAGTCTGCTTTACCTCTTTCTTTCAAATTTAGTGCTCTTTGTGCCCCACTCAAATATCATTTGCCCACTCAATGTCTCAAAGATATTATTATATAATTATTTTCTAAATTCTCATTTTTTTGGTTTACATTTAGATAAAAAATCGACCAAATATTTTGAGGGGAGTAGTATAGTGGAAAGTAAAGTTCAGGAAATATTTTATTTTCTGTATGAATACCCAATATATCTAGCCCCAATTATTGATTGACAGCATACCTCCCCATTGTGCCAGTGTCACCACTCTCATTGTCAGGGAGCTGTTTATGTAGGTGTATGGTTCTGCAATGTATTCTGATTCACTTTTCTACCTATGTATGTACCATGCTATCTCAATTACTATAATTGTCTAATAAATAATTTGTCTATTTATTTCTTCTTCGAGATGGACTTGTTTATCCTTGGTCTTTGCAGGTCTATATAAATTTAGATGGGAACTTGTTTATACACACACACACACACACACGATACAAAACTTGCTGGAATGTTAATTGGACTATCATCGAAACTGCTTATTAATGCATGCAAACATGACATGTTTATATCATTGAGTTTTCCCATCCCTGAATTTTTTGTAGTCTAATTTTACCCAGATATTTTTAAACTTTTATTTCTTTTTTTTCTTTCCTTAATGTTAGGGAGGGACTAAGCAGAAGTCAAAAACAGGTGCTTAGTCAGAAAGTAAGACTTAGGCATAAGAGAAAAAACCCCAGTTGAAGATCTGATCTTCAGCTTCTACAGAATAAACTCCCTTTAGAAACTTCAATAATAATAATAATAAAGAAACAAATAATTAGAGAAGTTTCTCCTATTTGTATGTTAAAGAAGAAGACACCATCTGATAAAATGACTTCAGGGGGTTGCCATGACCTCCTAGGGTTATTTTCTGTTTGCACACAAGGACTAGTTCCCTTCCTTTCTAGTTCCTTAGTCAGCTTGCTTAGTTTCCTTTGCTTTTTTTCTTTCTTTATTGTTCACTTTTAAAGTAAACTAACCAAAATTTCCCCTGATATCTACCAAAAATTTGGTCCTTTCTACCAAATTGCTCCGCTCCAGCCATCAAAAAGCTTCTTAGTACACAGCATGCCTTTAAAATTTCATAAGAAATTCACCCTAACTCCAAACCACCTCCCAGCAGAGCTGCCCACCTATTATTTTGTTATTCCTGGAAATATCATATTTTTTGATGACAGAGTAAGGGGAAATAATATTTTTAAATATATATAGCATGTTTGTTGCTAGAAGATGGAAATACAAATAATTGGTTTACTTATGTAGTTTTCCAGAGTTTCTGGTGATCTTTTCAACTCTTCTTAATTATAAGAGTTTGTCATTACAATTCTAGATTTTCTACAATAAATTGATGGCATCCACAATTAATTGCTATATTAATTTTTTCTTTCTAATTATTTGCCTTTATTTTCTTCATATTTTATAGTATGAATTCCAGTAAAATCTTGAACATAAGTGCTGATGGCAGGTATTTTTTTTTCCTCATTTCTAATTTCCAAAGAATACATGCAATTTTAAAAAATTATGTATTGTTTTTCTTTAATTATATGTGTGTGCATATGTGCATGTGTGTTTTTTAACAACTTAAGAGAGTTTCCTTCTATCCCAGTTTGCTAAGAGTTTGTATCATAAATACATGTTGAATTTCATCTTTAATATTTCTGTATCTGTTTATATAAAATTATATCTTTTTTTGCTATTTTGTTAATAAAGGGGGGTTGATTTTCAAATATTAAGACATTTTTATAACTGAAATAAGCCCCAGTTGATCTTCATATTATCCTGCTTGAGTATAGATGCAGGGAATTTTTTTATTACAGTTTAATAGTATCAAACCACAAAATTACAACAAATTTAATTTTAAGCTGTGATTGGCTTTTATTTCTGATTCTGGAATGAAGCAATACCTCAATCTATAAAATAGAAAAAATGTTCCAGTGGGCTGGGCAGAAGAGACTGGATTTATAGATAGAAGAGCATTGCAGAAAGCAGAAACAGGAAGCAATTAATTAGATTGGTCCTTTCAAAGTTATTTTCCTTATAGGGTTAAAACAGAGGAGACTTCCTTATTACGGTGACTCCAATTGACTAGAATCTCCTATTTTTTTGCGATTTCAAAGTTCGATTTAATTACATCGCACTTAGCACAACTGACTCCATTCTGGTTTGGGGTGGTCAGCTGGGCATAGTGCAGGAGGCTAGTCCAAACGATGACCTCTGATAAACCTTAACAATGACATATCTTTTTCTGCTTTGTAACTTAAATCTCTCTGTGTCCTTCACTTTGATGTGCAGCTCTTGTAAACAGTCTATGGTTGTGTTTATTTTTAATCAAGGCTGACCATCTTTGATCTTTATTCTTAGTATTTAGTTCATATTTAGATGATTAATTAAGATATATTTTGCATTTATGTCTTCCTTTCTAATTTTTTAATTTTACTTATCCCTTTTTATTTCTTTCACCATTTATTATTTTGCACTAATAAAAAATTCTATTTTTTATCTTTGCAAACTCGTTATAGAAGTATTTAAAATTTTAAGAGTTAAACTAGAGATTATATTCTGCATCTTTGATTTATTATTACTTTTTCAAAATAATATTATTCTGAAATTTAATCAATCACTTGTTGATTCTCAGTTGTTTGCTTTTAATACAATTTTATTTCCAGAATATTTTCCACTTCACAATTGCTTTAAGATTTAATTATCAAGATTCAAAATTAGTAATCACCAGAGACCAGAACTCAAACTTCCCTCTGAGCCTTCCTTCAGATGTTTGGAATAAAAATAATTGTTTTACTAGAAAATGATCTTCAGACTAAAAGCAGGGAAAGAAGGGCTAGGAGTGACAAAGACCAAGGCCATAAAAAGGTGTTTGTTGTGAAATTCAGACATAGCTAATTCCAACTAGCTTCTAGAAGTTTAAAAAAGTCATCTAAGCAAAGAAAACCCAGAGAAAGGAATCAGAAATATTTTTTAAATTTTTAACTTAATTGCTCCTATTCTTGATACATTCTGAACTTCCCACGACAGTTTCTTACTTTTCCTTATTTAGGTTATCCTTTTCAACTCCCTGCATGCACTAAATACTGCTTCTTCAATAATGTCTTTGCCATTTCTACTTACTACACCAGTGATATTTTCAAAATAATCATTTTTCTATTTTCCTAAAAATAATTCATGTGCATGCAGTATCTACTTTAATTGAATTTTGTAAATTTCTAATTGCACATATCTTATCAATCAACAATATAATGTACTGTGTCAAAATTACTAATCATCCTGAATTTATCTAGAATGGAAATTCCAAAATTTTCCAACCGAGAATAGTGGCAAAGGGGACATTCTCCCTAATAGTTGTGGTGGTGGTCGTGGTGGTAGATGCTTGTTTTCTAAAATTTAGTATTGAATAACCGGCCCCTTATAGTTTTAGTTTTACATTTTTGCATTTAATAAACTTTAAAAGGTTTCCTTTAAAATAAAAATGTGGTTGTAAACCAAGAACTACTTACTAATAATTTTAGGATCTCACAATATCCACCGTACTAAGATTTCAAGCTGAGTTTTCAGCAAATTAGGGTAAAAATGATTCAAAATTCTAAATGCTATCTTAGATTAAAACTTGAATACAACTGAATTTCTGTGTCAGGTACTAATTTTATCTCTGAATTCCTGTCCCTGACTGTGCCAATTATCTCTTTTGTACTTATTATAGATCTATAGAAAAATTGCCTAATACATTCAGATAACACAAAATTCCCGTAATGTTTTAAAATGAAATTGTGTGCACTTTGCATCTTTTGTAAGTTGAGGTTAAAGTATGATAATATCTGTAATTGGCATATGAAAGCAAGTGAATTAAAGCATTTATTTCTTTCCAATTACAGGTGTAAAATGGCTTCCCATGGAAAAGTAATAAACAATATTATATAGCAAAAAAATTGAAAGTTGTATTGATAGTGAGAATTAAATTTGCTTTTACAGGACATTTATTGTGCATTTAACAGAAGATATTAAACCAAACACATTAAATTAGAAAAGATCACAAGGACTTTAAAGAGGATGCAAACTTTAGCAAAATATTTAGATGTAAAGCCTGTTTCTTTCAACATTAATAATTTATCGTGTTTCAAAAAATGTATTTAGTTTTGCTCTGCAAGTATTGGTCCAAGTTTTTCATAACTTATCTAAGCTATAAGTATGAATTATTCATCAAAATGGGAATTAAAATTCATAGCATTCCCCTGACATGACCAAACACTATATTTGAATCCATAGCATACCACAGAAATGGCCAATATTACATTTTATGAGACTGATAACTTACTTTTTTTTTTTAAACAACTGTAAAAGTAACTATTATTTTAAAAGGGGGTATTTTTACTAGAATGTTATTACATATCCTGGTAAAGATCTCCCCAACTTTTTTCATTATTTCCTGCTACAACGTTCTTCCCCATGTGCATAATATAAAGAATAGCAGGTTAATGCTAATAGATGTCATCAAAAAACAAGAAAAAGAAAAATTTCTGCCTTAATGCTTTAGGTAAAACTATAAAGATAGCATTTGATTGTTATTCTCATGATAAAGACATTAGGACAGGCTACGTATTAGCAAGAGAAATTATTTCCATCACATAAATCTGTGATATAAACACAATTTATAAGGTGTAGGAAATTCTACGTATGTTTAATTACTTTTACCCCGAGGCCTCAATTCACCAATTGTCTTAATTTTCAGCCTAGACAAATTATGCTTGTTTGTTCTCAATTTCATTCAATTTTGGGCAGGATGTTTTGATCCTCTCCAAAAAACTTAAAAATTGAAAAATACCACAGTACAATTTCAATTCCTTCCATTTCAATGAATCTCAGATTGGAACCTCAGGGTGGAATTTGCCTCCAATTCTGGATGTCTTTCTCATAATATGGGATTTTTTTTATCGTTTTGGAAAACCAAAATAAATAATCTGGGCCGGGTGCGGTGGCTCACACCTGTAATCTCAGCACTTTGGGAGGCCAAGGTGTGTGGATCACCTGAGGTCAGGAGTTTGAGACCAGCCTGGCCAACATGGTGAAACCACGTCTCTAGTAAAATTACAAAACTTAGCCAGGCATGGTGGTGGGTACCTGTAATCCCAGCTACTGGGGAGGCTGAAGCAGAAGAATCACTTGATCTTGGGAGGCAGAGGTTGCAGTGAGCCAAGATCGTGCCATTCCACTCCAGCCTGGGCGACAAGACCAAAACTCAGTATCAAATATATACATATGATTACCTTACTTTTACAAACAATAAAAAATGTAAGTTTGCATCTTTTGGCACAAGAGGTCTTGCTGTACTTAAGCCTTTAGAGACATCTGAATGTATTACAAGGAAACTGTGCTTTATACTAGATGAAGAGGTAGTTTGTTATCCTGTAAGTTTACAAATGTTTATAGACATGTAAAGTTTCCTTTATGTTTGAAAATTCAAAGTTGTCCAAGGAAACATATGAGTTTTCTGTCTTCCTTTATTCTTTTTTTTTTTTTTTTTTTTGAGACGGAGTCTCGCTCTGTCGCCCAGGGTGGAGTGCAGTGGCCGGATCTCAGCTCACTGCAAGCTCCGCCTCCCGGGTTTAGCCATTCTCCTGCCTCAGCCTCCCGAGTAGCTGGGACTACAGGCGCCCGCCACCTCGCCCGGCTAGTTTTTTGTGTTTTTTAGTAGAGACGGGGTTTCACCGTGTTAGCCAAGATGGTCTCGATCTCCTGACCTCGTGATCCGCCCGTCTCGGCCTCCCAAAGTGCTGGGAATACAGGCTTGAGCCACCGCGCCCGGCCTGTCTTCCTTTATTCTTATAAAACAGGGACAAGAGTAAAAATATAGTATGAGGATATTGAACTTACTATTTTTAAAGACTTTTAAGAGTCCATGACTGTAGCATTTGCCTAATCACCATGGCCTTGTTTTGTTGGCTTGTTTGTTTTGCAAGTGAATAATCAAGTAAAGATGTTTATTGGTCTGCTCATTGTGTAATATATTTTGTAATTCGGGACTTTTAAAAATCTTTACTGAGAACTATAATTTGTGTATGCATGAACTGAAAACCACAAATTAAGCTGCTGCTTTTATTGTGATGTGACATAGAAATTCAGAGTATAATATGGGGACAGGGGCTTCATTTCTCCAATCTAGAGTTATCACCTATGTCTCTTCTGGGATAAGCTATTTCATATAGAAATCACTTTAACAGAAGTATCTTTCTGATGTCACTCCTGGAGAGACTCATCCACATGTGTGGGGTTCTTTCTTCAGTCAGTAACCCTGACCTTATTTTCCTGAGTATTAAAGTTCATTACAATTCCAATCTCTCTCTCTCTCTCTCTCTCTGTGTGTGTGTGTGTGTGTGTGTGTGTGTCTCTCTCTTCCTCTAATTTATCTCTTCTTATTGTTACTTTCCAGTGAAGCATAATATAAAATTATCCATTTAAAGTTTATAGGCTCTAGGAAGACCTTCTTTGAATCCTCATTCTACAAATTATCAGATAAGTGTTCTAGAGAAAGATCTGACTTTTGTTTTCTCATCCGTGAAACCAAAATACAGGCCATGACATATGAGTTTGTTTTGAGGAAGGAGACGTTCAATGCATTGTCCCTAGCATGATACCTAAAAACAAGAACTGGTTAATGAATGATAGATTCATACTTAACCTCCCTGTCTTATATTTTCATCACAGAAAATTTGTTATACCTATGTTATATGGTGTCAAAATTGTAATGAAGTGGTATAAAATACGGTAAGAGAGGATATCTAAATTTTTAGATGAACGTTTTGCAGTAAAGTTTTCATATTCAAAGACATAGAATATAGATTTGTTCTGTAATGAATGACAAATTTTCCAATTAATTTGAGAAGATACCAATTTAAGCCTCTAAGTAGTAAGACATCCTTCAACTCTTTACAACAGCATTTTGAAACTAAAGATCAGTTTGTTGCTAGAATATGTTTTGCCAGTTTTTAAAAAGATTAGAATCGTGATAAAAAGAAGAATGAAAAGGATTTAGTTACCTTTATTCTATATTGAAGAGGGTGAGCAAAGAACTAAAATCATAAGGAAGAATAAAGAGGACTTAATAAAAATAGTTTTCAAAGTCATATTAGGGGTTACTCTCAGTCAAAGAAAAATGTTTACAATGAGTATAAAAGTCTCTGATACTAACCCCTAGAGAAAATACATTTACTGTTAGCAAATTCTACCTGCATTTTATGGATGATCAAACTTATGTTTAGAGTTTAAGTTGTTTACACAAAGTAATAATAGTAGGTAACAGCAGAGCTAGATCTATAACTCAGATCTCTTAATATGTTGTCCTTTTTTTTCGTGCTCCATCATGACACTAATAGCAAAGTCACTAAACCAGCCTCTCACTGTCCTCGGAGCTAAAACAGCAATCCAAGTTCAAGAAACATAGATTGAAATAATACAATATCAGTCATTTCTCAACCTATGTTCCAAATAACAGCAGGTCCTATGAGAGGCTTAATGGAAAGCAACGACAGTGGCTTTGAATTCTAAAATATTTAGAAAACACAATTATTCTTCCCCACTGTGTGCATTTAGTGTGTTAAGGGAGAAGGGACATCCTGAAGTAAATAAAACCATTCAAATTGTTATAACTCCTTGTTATTACAATTAACACACTTTTGTTTATGTTCATGCAAATATTGAATGAACAACCTAGACACTATTCTATTAAAGAATATGCCTTGAGTAATGGAGCTCTTTGCCAATTCCCCATGGTTTGTGAGAACCAAACAGGAGATCAGATTCAGAAACAATTATCATTTCTCTGACTTCCAGTCCTAATAATGATTTTCCCTCACATTTGGAGTTTTCCTTGAACCCATAAACTAGAATATTAGGGCCCTAGACTTTAATTTAATTTGCTGAAATACTTTTATTGCAAATATTCATGTGATTTATTATGAATAAGATGCACCATCTTGAAACCATTTAACAAGTTAGGCTTAAAGCACATGTGTCATGATTTGTGTATTATATTTAGAAGCAACAATTTAGAACAAGTCTGTGGGGACTTATAAATGTGAGAACCTCCTGGCCGAGCCATAAAACTAATCCTCACTGATTTTTAAAATGTATTTTCTATTTGAACCATTAGTATATAGAGTTTATCTTCACATGGTACAGTTTATCTGAGTATTTTCGGGTGTCTGTCAGATCACGGTGTAATAATTTAACATCACTTAAGTACAGCCCCTCTAGTGTACTGAAGGTGATGTTCCTTTTGGCTTAACTGGACTTTTGGTGCAGCTGAATAAATCTTAAATCTAAAATCAGGACTCTGTGGTTCAAGTCCTTGCTAAGTCAAGCATTAATTAATGACTTAGTGTCTCAGTTTATCATTGGTTAACGCTTTACAAACTCACTAAGTAATGAGTATCAAACAGATTTGATATGTAAAAGTTCTAATTCTCCAACAAACATAAGTTGGCATTTTCATTATAATTTTATGCAGACATGACCCTTCCATGTTCTGTGAATACCCTGAGAGAAACTCTAACTTTTTTGAGCAACCTAATCCCATATTTATTGCCAGAATCTGAAGGCGTACTAAAAATACCAACAAAAATGAGTTAGAAATCAAACAAGAAGACTGATTAAGGCACATTTCCTAGGACACATGCTTGAAAAGAACGATTTCCCATTAACATTTGTATGTCCACCTGAAACCAAATGTAAATGCATCCATAAGTGCTCAGTGAATTTCTGTTGAACTGGACTGTCGAAGGATTGTTTATAACAAGCTTTCAAAATACTGTAAAATTAACAACTTCAGTGACAGTCTTTTCTTTCTGATATTTACTACATTTTTTTAAGTTTAGGTTACCTGTTCTTTTTTCACCTATATGGATTTCATCAAAGGAGTATGAAACATTGTAACAGCATGTATAGAGTCTTTGTCCTTTTAAAGGTATTACATATGTACAAGTTTGGTCATTTGTATGTGATTCTCTTGCCTCAGCCTCCTGTGTACCTGGAATTGTGCCTGGCTAATTTTTGTATCTTTAGTAGAGACGGGGTTTCACCAAGTTGGCCAGAATGGTCTCAAACTCCTGACCTCAAGTGATCCACTCACCTGGGCCTCCAAAAGTACTGAGATTACAGACATGAGCCACGGTGCCCAGCCGAGATCATAGATATTAAGGATCTGATCACTTATGAGGAGTCATAAAGTGTTATCTCCATGCAGATAGATTTATTCAAATGCACAAAATATATATTTTACCTAGTGGAAAAAATGGTCTATATATATATGTATATGTTGTCCAATACATTAGTAGTTATGTGTGATTATTTAAATTACATTATTAAAAATTAAATAAAATGTAAAAATCAATTTATCAGTTGCACAAATGACATCTTAAGTGCTCAATAGCTATATATGGCTAGTGGCTACTGTATTGGAGAGCATCAATTATAGAACAGTTCTGTCATAGCAGAAAGCTCTATTAGATAGTGCTGGTGTTGTTAGAAAAAAAAATATCACTTTCATTCAGTAATCAGGTGGTAAATTCTAATTCTAGTATAGAAACATTTTAAAAATCTTTATCATTTAAGTTTCTACTCATTTATTAATAGCATACATTGTGCATTGTGATGGAGAAGAGGAAGAGAAAAGTGGGATATAGTGATATTGTGATATATACATCCAATAACCTCCATTTGTCTTTATGTGCATGAAGTAAAGTATGATGCCCTCTCTCACAACTCCTGTTCAACATAGTGTTGGAATTTCTGGCTAGGGAAATCAGGCAAGAGAAAGAAATAAAGAGTATTCAAATAGGAAGAGAGGAAGTCAAATTGTCTCTGTTTGCAGAAGACATGATTGTATATTTAGAAAACCCTATTGTCTCATCCCCAAAACTCCTTAAGCTGATAAACAACTTCAGCAAAGTCTCAGGATACAAAATCAATGTGCAAAAATCACAGGCATTCCTATACACTAATAATAGAAAAGCAGACAGCCATATCATGAGTGAACTCTCATTCACAATAGCCACAAAGAAAATAAAATACCTAGGAATCCAACTTACAAGAGATGTGAAGGATCTTTTCAAGGAGAAGTGTAAACCACTGCTCAAGGAAATAAGAGCAGACACAAAGGAAAAACATTCCATGCTCATGGATAGGAAGAATCAATACTGTGAAAATGGTCATACTCCCCCAAATAATTTATAGATTCAATGCTATTCCCATCAAGCTGCCATTGGCTTTCTTTGCAGAATTGTAAAAAACTACCTTAAATTTCATATGAAACCAAAAAAGAGCCTATATAGCCAAGACAATCCTAAGCAAAAAGAACAAAGCTGGAGGCATCACGCTGCCTGACTTCAAACTATACTATAAAGCTACAGTAGCCAAAACAGCATGATACTGGTACCAAAACAGATATATAGGCCAATGGAACAAAACAGAGACCTCAGAAATAACATTTACATCTTCAACCATCTGATCTTCAACAAACCTGACAAAAGTAAGTAATGGGGGAAACCCTATTTAATAAATGGGGTTGGAAAAACTGGCTAGCCAAATGCAGAAAACAGAAACTGGATCCCATCCTTATATATTATACAAAAATTAATTCAAGATGTATTAAAGATTTAAACATAAGACCTAAAACCATAAAAATCCTAGAAGAAAACCTAGGCAATATCTTTCAGGACATAAGCATGGGCAAAAACTTCATAACTAAAACACCAAAAGCGAAGGCAACAAAAGCCAAAATTGACCAATGGGATGTAATCAAACTAAAGAGCTTCTGCACAACAAAAGAAACTATCATCAGAATGAACAGGCAACCCATAGAATGGAAGAAAATTTTTGGAAGCTACCCATTTGACAAAGATCTAATATCTAGAATCTACCAGGAAGTTAAACAAATTTACAAGAAAAAATAGCCACATCCAAAAGTGGGTGAAGGATATGAACAGATACGTCTCAAAAGAAGGCATTTATGCAGCCAAGAAACATGTGAATAAAAGCTCATCATCACTGGTCATTAGAGAAATGCATTTGCATTAGAGAAATGCAAATCGAAACTACAATGAGATACCATCTCACACCTTTTAAAATGGCACTTATTAAAAAGTCAGGAAACAACAAGTGCTGGTGAGGCTGGGGAAAAATAGAAATGCTTTCACACTGTTGGTGGGAGTATAATTAGTTCAACCATTTTTTAAGACAATATGGCAATTCCTCAAGGATCTAGAACCAGAAATACCATTTCACCCAGCAATCCCATTACCAGGTATATACCCAAAGGATTATAAATCATTCTACTATAAAGATGCATGCACACGTATGTTTATTGCAGCACTATTTACAACAGCAAAGACTTGGAACCAACACAAATGCCCATCAATGATAGCCTGGTTAAAGAAACTGTGGCACATATATACCATGGAATACTATGCAACCATAAAATAGAATGAGTTCATGTCCTTTGCAGGGACATGGATGAAGCTGGAAGCCATCATTCTCAGCCAACTAACACAGGAACAGAAAACCAAACATCTCGTGTTCTCACTCATAAGTTAGAGTTGAACAATGGGAACACATGGACACAGGGAGGGGAACATCACACACCAGGGCCTGTTGGAGGGTGAGATAAGGGAAGGGAGAGCATTAGGACAAATACCTAATGCATGTGTGGTTTAAAACCTAGATGATGGTTGATAGGTGCAGCAAACCACCTTGGCACATGTGTACCCATGCAACAATCCTGCACGTTCTGCACATATATCCCAGAACTTAAAGTGAAAGAAAAAATGAAAATGAAATACGCTTAAGATGGCATGAAAAAAAAAATGAAACTAATATTACATACATGACAGGACAAGGATCAAATATTCATTCTATAAAAGTTTTTTTCTTCTATGTGATTTGCTACATTTTCATACTGTTTGTGCATTAAGCTTATAGTTAGAAAAACAAAATAATTTAAACCAATTTAAAAGGATTACGTATTATTCTTACTAAAATTGATTTCCTGACCTACCACATCCTTCTTTACTTAGTAGAGATTTTTCTTTGTTAGTTTTAGCATTTTATCTAAACCTAGTATCTGCTCCATTATTAAACTGCTTGATGTAACATTGTATTTAGCTACCTAAAGACAGTTGCATACTTAGAAATTCTCTTTTCAAAATGGGAGACACTGAGGTTGTACAATTATTTCAGTCTGCCTGCTCAATGTCACATTTATGAAGATTTCAGCACTATTTTTTTAGTATGTCCTGGCCTGCTAAAATAGCTAGGCAAATTTTTCTTGATATTTGAGATGATGACATGCTTTCAGCTCTTCTGGTTTAGGTGAAAAAGTAAAGGACAATAGAAAAAGCATAGCGATTATCCTATTGCCTGTATGTGCGCACACACACACGTTACATATGTAAAATATTTTTCTCTTTTTTGTGTTTAATATGTTACAACCTTGGAGAATTGAACGTATTCTGTTCCTGTCTTGTCAGTGTCTAGTTATCCTAGTGTTATTATAATGAATAACACTTAAGTCACTAGTCTATTGAAATCATTGTTCAACATAATCTTAACAAATCCTTGAAAAACGGTGACCTTAATCATTGGATGAATTGCTAACTTTAAACTCAAAGTGTTTTCATAAGAACACTTGTTGGGTTTGTTGAGTGTTCTGCCTTTCACATCGCTGGCATCTTAACTTTCTACAATTGGAAATAATGTGGGTAGTTGATGCATTGCCCTTGTCACCTCTATCCACACTGAGGTTTTTCTTCTCTTGTTATCATTTGTCTTCATTCTTCAAGACAGTTCTTTATCCAAGTAGCTGTCTTTCACTTCTCTCCATAACGATTGACCTTGTAGATTTAGTTTTCTATCTGGTCATTTAGGAAACGATTTGTACTGTAGGAAAATTATGTCCCCAATTTTCTCTGACAACTGTATTATTTTATCAAGCAAAGCACTATCAGGTTTGTCAGATGTGCCTGTCTTTCTATGATTCAGGCTGATTTTCTTTAAACAATTTATCACTCTCTGAATGATCTGTTTTCTCAATTCTGATCAGCATTTCCTGTTATTTTCAGTGTACCTAAATTCTGACAGAAAATAAAGCTTTCAATTTCTTTTTTAAGGAAAATACTAGATTTTTCTCAAATAATGTATTTCTCATATCTTTTGAATTTGTTATTGGAAAAACTCTATGTTTTATTGGCAAAGGGCTTCAGAGTGGATAACACAGTTTTACATGCATTATCTCATTGAGATTTACACTTTTTATATGGGTTACAAGATAGTAGTAAAAGAGGACTTCAGTTTTGTTAAAAGATGATTTTCAAAAAATGTCAAAATAATTTTCAGGAAAAAATATGTAAAATGAACCCATGTTAAAATTTTATTTAATTTAATGAAGAGATCACTCTTACATTTTGGTTAACTTAAATGCTTATATTATATTTGGTTCAAAAAAGCAACCAAAAGGTAGAAACACTTATAGATTGGGAATATTGAAATGAATATGTATATAAGGGCAAAGTTGAGTTTTCCACAAAGTGGAAGAGAAAATTTGAACCTCAACTAGAATCAGAAGAATTTGCATGTTAACCGGCTATGTACAAATTAGTTATAAAAGAGCTCAAAGACAACAAAAGACTAGACTCAGATAACTCAGAAGGGTAAGCTGTAGGTTATTCCAAAAAAAAATGTTTTTTCTACAGTTTTTATGAATTAAAGAGTTGTTCTACAGTTTTTATAAATTAAATAGCAATGTTTGATAATAATAGTAACTTTCAATTACAGGCATATAGATATTAAAGCAACTACTAATATAGAGTGAACTAAATTTATTGTAAGTTTTTACATCCAAATAAGGTATAAAGTCTGTAAGTTTTACTATATTTTTTCATTAACAGAATTCATGTCAACAGTGTGAGTCTAGAAAATGTTCAAGTTAAGAGCTTTATAAATCATATACTATGGCATCCTGATGTGTTCCAAATGGGCAAACAGGAGGGCCATGAGAAATTGGTTCCCAGAATCTACAGGACACCCTGGTAGAGCCTGGGTGCAGGTAAAGATAGTAGGCTTGTCACCACTAATAACACGCAATCTACTTTGGGAATCAGAGTGACTCAAAAGAAGCACAATCTGAGGTTGCATCCCACAGACCTTGCAGGTGATGCATACAATAGAAAGACCCAAAACTTGATGTTGTGTGCCTGTGGCTAAGAACTTGCACAATCCCTGCATTCTTTTCAGCAGCTAATTGTGACACTTGACTTTACCCTTTATAAGTAAGAGGCCTATGGAGCTGTGGAGGAGACGCTGGGGCCCAGGTGCCTAGGCAGTACAGTATGGATCTCAAGGTACAGAGGTAGGAGTTGGGGATAGAGGTGAGAAGATAGAAGGGTTAAAACAAATGGTGACCTGAAGTCTGTACCTTCGTATATGTAAGACTTCTCTTCATTTGCAGCTATTATATTTTTAAGTGATATACACTTTAGCATCATGAAGATTTCCTTATGACAACATACTTGTTGTACCTTGTCAATTGTAAAGTTTTGATTTGTAAAAGTTTGATTTGATTGGAAAATACTTCAAGTCCCATAAGACATTCAAATATGCCCTTGGTGTAGAAGAAAAAGGTAAAAGCTGTGAGTTGTGTGAATATAATTACAAATACTTTACATGGTTCAAAAATATTTCTTGTCAATAGGAATTGCTAAGTCACTTCACTGATATATGTTCACTTCACGTGACATTATTAGATCTGATTCTTGGATCAATGAGGGTCTGATACATATAATCATCTGTCATGAAAATCTATTACTTTTACTAGTATATACCATGGAATTATAGTGAAGAGTATAGAGAGAATCTTTCTTCTATAATTTATCTCTGTGTGACCCTGGGCAACGCATTTAATATTTATAAGACAGATTTCTCATATGTAAAATGAGAATTAAAATAATACCTGCTTTATAAATTTGTTATGACAATTGAATAAGTAATCCATGTAAAGCACAAAGTAAAGCTTGAAAAACTCTTTGCTCTATGAATTAGGTATTTCATTTACTTACTTATTTTGTAAATCTCATCTGCTTCAGGGACATGAAGGAGAAGATAGCATTTTAAGGACTCCTTTGAAAGGACACCTTTTAATCTCTCTCCTAATGGGTACCCCATTACACTTAGGTGAGCAGTTGATATGAAGACAGACAAAATTAAGAATAAAAAATGTTTGAACAGCTATTTGACAATAATGATATGTAATACATTCACTATAATTTAAAAACACACTCTGTAATAAGTTGCCAAAATGTTTATTATGAATAATAAAAAGTAGCAGAGGCACTGATCAATTCTTATCACTACCAAGTCTTTATGAAGAGGGAAATGACAGATTTCTCAAATTCCTTCACTTCTAATGTTTCAAAATTGAACTTTAAAAAAAAGTTTTGGCTGGGTGATGTGGCTCACACCCATAATCCCAGCACTTTGGGAAGATGAGGCAGGAGAATCTCTTGACCTCAGGAGTTTAAGTTTACAGTGAGCTGTGATCATGCTACTGCACTCCAGCTTGGAGGTATACTACTAGCTGTTAACTCTAAGGGTTGTTTATACAACAGATTCTAAAACTCATTTATCCAGCATAACTGAGACCTTATACCCTTTGAATAGCAACTCCTCATTATTCCCACTTGCCAGTCCCTGCAACTACTATTGTATTATTTGCTTCAATGAATTTGACTATTTTAAATACCATATATAAGTAGAATCAAGCAATATTAAGTGTGGGCAAGGTGAGGTAGCAGAGAAATTGGAACTCTTGTAGAATGTTGGTAGTGGGAATGTAAAATGGTGGCAGTTCCTCAAAACATTTAAAATAAAATGACTATATATTCCAGCAATCCCACTTCTAGGTATCTATCTGAAATAATTAAGATTTGGACTGAAAGAGATAATCTGCACTTCCATATTCATTCCAGAACTATTCACAATAGCCAAGATTTAGAAACAAACCAACTGTCCATCGGCTGATCAATGCATAAAAGAAAATGTGGTATATACATACAATGAATTTTATTCAGTTTTTAAAAAGAAGGAAACCCAACCATATGCCACAACATGGATGAACCTGAAGGACATTTGCTAAATAAACTGAGCTTGGAAAAAATACGTTTCTTCTGCCTAAATAACAATGGAACAGTGAAACCTCTAAATCATCTAAGGGAGTTCAGTCCACCTTCATC
Source organism: Colobus angolensis palliatus (assembly GCF_000951035.1). Taxonomy (NCBI): domain Eukaryota; kingdom Metazoa; phylum Chordata; class Mammalia; order Primates; family Cercopithecidae; genus Colobus; species Colobus angolensis. Next base: position 9,739,343 of record NW_012120598.1, on the reverse strand, counting down.
CTCCATTCATTTTACAAGGTGGTGAAAAGGGACCTGCTTAACTGTCAGACATGGAACATTGTTCAGAAAGACATTTGCTTTAGCCTTATGCCTTTGAAACACTGAAGGATCCCCAAACTCATTGTCAAAGAAAAAAAAAAAAAAACAGAAAGGGAGGTTATACTGCGTTTCCTACTGTTAAAACATTTCCCAAATAAAATATTAAGCACTTGAGTGTCATTACGGATTAATCTTTAATGACATTTTTCTGAGCACTGTGATGACCTGGAATGAATCTGTAGTAACATGACCTGGGGATCCCATAGGCATGGGACCTTTGAGATCTACGCAAGATTCATAACCAGAGGATGGTCCCAAGGGGTCTATCAAAGTATCCATTACAGCAATTATTTGATACCCAATGTAATACTGCATTTTTAACAAACAATGTCCAGTGTATTTGTGTTTCCCATGAGATCTGTGTCCACACTTTTAGAAAGTAGACTTTAATACCATGAATTGAACTAACAGTCTTTATTTGCAATCCTGTTATCCATTTGAAACTCACACGGAAACCTTCTCACACAGGGGCGAAATATACTTTTGTATTTCCTTTAATCTTGATTGATTTTTATTTAAAATGTCTTCATGTCTGCCCTTAACAATTTTCATTATTCTATGCACTTTTTTTGAGCTTTCAAATTTGATAATGTAATGAATCGCAACTGTTCTTAAGATAGTCTCATTACTTAATTCTTTTTGCTTTTATATTGATTTACATGCTGCTGCTCTTTTGAATTTGGTCTATTTTCTAGGTGGCATTCATAAGTCATGGCCACATACTTGCTTCTTAATGAAATGTTTTCATTTTTACTTTACTTCCAAAATGAAATGTTTTCATGTTTACTTTATTTCTTGCAACCTACATGCTCTTTTCTCCTTTTAGCTTATTCACCTTATTATGTTTTTATGATTTGCCATGTGGTTGTCATAAAGTTCAATTTCTTTACTTTCTTAATTTTGCTAGTAATTTACCACTTAATTCAAACATATCTTGAGCAGTTATGGTCACATATACCTAACTTCGCTTTATATTTTTTCTTCTGGTATCTGAGCAAGTTAAAAACAACTAAGATTTTCTTAATTCCATGAGAAAGAAACATTTAGGAAATGTGTATAATTATCACCATGTTAGTATGCATGCCAAAGAAGTGAGAGCTTTGGGTATGAAAACTATAATCATAAAGATACAGAAATAATATTTAAAACATATGAATTCCATTTTTCAGACTTTGAGATTAGAATGCTTTATTTGCATAGAGTTTTGTATATCAAGATTGCTCTGTCAAACTCAATTTTATTGTTTAAACTCTTTAGTCTTTTATGTTTATGTCACTCTTTTTGATGTTTTCTAAACTACTGACACACACACACACACAAACACATATATTTAGCTATAAATATTTACCCTTAAGTTAACTCATCGGTTATTCTACTTCCATTACATTCTCATATAAATGTGGATCTTGTTTCCATAACTCTGTATTTTTCAGACATGTAAAATGTCCATTCATGACCAGCTTCAATCACTAGGTTGCAGGATAAAACATTTCAAGAAAGCACCAGTTATATTAGATATTCCGTTAAATGTCTACATCTGTGCCCATTATTTTAGGGCAGAAAAATACTTCAATAGAAAGCAGGCAATATTCAGTAACTAATTTTGTAAGATTTTAGACTTACTTTACTATTATCTACCAATTCCAAATATGTCTATGACATAAAGCACCTGGAGATGAATATTTAATATGGTTTCAAATTCCCATCAAGGCCACTAAACGACTGACCTAACTAAACTAACCAAAATACTGACGTTTTCCAACAATTGGTCTAGGTTGTATTGGGTATACCTTCATTATCCTTTTTTAAGTTTAGTTTCATATGTATATGTATCTTTTCGAATTAGAATTGTTACATACTGAGATATAGAAAATACTTAAGATTAGCTGTGGCTTTCTTTTGGGATAGGAGGGACAGAAAATGATTGAAGAAGGTTCTGATATTGGAAACTATTTCAGAAAGATAAATTAAACATGTATTTATGTGTCTAAAACATAAAATGTGGTATAAAATTTCATAATATGTAGGAAAGGTACAATAGTTATTGAAAATAGCTCCACTTGAAAAGTACAAATAAAGAAACTACACTAGATTAATTTCTTCAAATTGCAAATGTGAAGCTAAATTTATTTTAGCAATAAAGATTTTTATATTATTAACCACTTTGTATTATCTATGTTGTGGCTATATTCTATCCCTTTTGCTAAACAAACTTTTACTGAATACTGAATTTTGGATTAATTGCTTACCAATCAAAACAATTGAAAAGGAATATAATCTATTACATGAAGAGATGAATTAGCTATTTCCTGACACACCATTTTGTGTAGGCATTTTGGAATGCATAATAAATGCCACAGAAAAATAGAAGAGAGAACAAAAAACTACATTTAGTTTCTATGTCATGACTTCACAGTGTTAATGCTGCAATTAATTCAGTGTTAATGACAACGAGTTTTTTTGGTGTGTTCTTCCCCCCTACATGTGAGAAGCTGGCTAAACTCTTGCAAGATTGGGAGTGAAGGGGATCTATTTCAAAACCAGGCCTTTTCCAGTTATCCAGGCATAAATAGTTCTAGGATCTTCATTATGAAAAAAAAAAAAACACAGAAACTCAAGTTTTTATAGACTACCGTGGCTTATGCAATCAGTAGTCGCTAGCCGAGCACGCTTCCCCTATTATTGTGCTGCCCATGGCAACCACCTGTTCTGTGTGGATGATCGAGAGTATAGAAGCATGAAGGAGATATGTCCTAGCGTAGTGTGGGCGTTGGGGAATTGGATAGCCCCTTCCTTTTGCTGTAATTGAATGCCACATATCTAAATCAGTATATACTACCGTGAAGACACAAACATCTCTTCACTAGGAGTTTGTCACACATTTTGAAAAGTGGTTACAATGTACAAATACCATTTGCAACAAGATTTTAAAAATAGGTTATTATCAAAGTAATGTTCATATTATGGTGATGCTGACTGCGTGACACAGGCAGCTCGCAGGCTTTTGGAACTTTTTTCTGTCTCTTTAAGTATGCACTCTGGTTAATATAAGAAAATGATAATTCATTTTAAAAATAAAAGACATACTTTTTATTGTTGCTTTCTTGCATCCAAATTATGGTAAATAAACATGATATTCTTCAGTACACTGCAACTATTATCAGTAATTTTCTGTATGTATTGCATAGTCACTCTGTGCTTCAGACTTTTTCCAGCTAATATTTAAGAGGATGACAGTATTTCATTTTGACTGTATTTCCAACACTCATGATACATATTTATTCATCAAGTATTTAAATTAAACTAAGACATATGCTGCCAACAGAAACTAGTAATTCTTTTTGTCAAGTCTGTGACATGTTTTTGAGCATTCACTTAATATTTTTATGGACACAGTGTTAAACCCTAAACAAGTCATCATAAAATGCTTATGAATTTAGACTGGATATACTGGGAAATGTGCTTTGAGCTGAGAAAGGGATGCTCAGATGCCAAACTGGCTGCTGAGCTAAAATTGAGTGGAAAGCAGTGCTAGGACCTTATCTTGTCACTGTGGTTTGTTAAATCTCAAATCCCAGGTTTGGACTTTTCTATCCTTCTCCAAGTCAGTAGAATAGAAAGGGAAACATCACTGATACGCTTTTAGTTTTGGTTTTGGTCTTTGTTTTTTACAACGAAAAATTCAGTATAATGAAAAGAGAAGGCCCAGAATCCAGACAGCACTATTTCATGGGAAGGGCAGCGGGGGACTGAGGCGAGGGTAGAACATGGCAACTGGCCTGCAGCTACACATCTAAATAGCAACTCATTAGGGTTTAAGGTAACACAGATGTGTGCAGCAGAGTATAAATGGATTTAATATCTCAACAATTAACAAAAACATACTTCTTATTCGCTTACTACCAAGGCAAAATGTACATATGTAAGAGTGTTTTTAGGAAATGGTCATGTAAAACACATTTCTTACTGATCTGTAACATCTTCTTCAGTATATCAACGAGCTCAGTAAAATAGCCCCATCTGTTTATCTATCCATCTATCAATCACCTAATCTGTCATCTATCTACCTAACTTCTGATAAAAGTTCAATACAATATGTTGGAGGGAAAACTTGTAAAGAAGATGGTTATTTCCAGTACAACTAGAGTATTCATGTGTAAAAAGTTTTTAAATGTATCTTATATTTATCCAGTGGCTATTATAAAATATACTATGCCAAATGTTTCATATAAACCACCCATTACATTGAGACAACAGTGTCGTGAAATGCATAACATTTTTAGAATTTACAAACAAGGAAATTGAGAATAAAAAGGGTCTAGGAAATGTCATCAAAATTACACAACTAATAGATATTACCAGTATATATGATGATTTCTTACTCTTTTGTTGTTGTTGTTGTTTGTTGTTTTTTTGAGATGGAGTTTCACTCTTGTTTCCCAGGCTGGAGTGCAATGGCGTGATCTCGGCTCACTGCAATCTTGCCTCCAGGGTTTAAGTGATTCTCCTGCCTCAGCCTCCCGAGTAGCTGGGATTACAGGCATGTGCCACCACGCCCGGCTAATTTTGTATTTTTAGTAGAGACTGGGCTTCACCCTGTTTGTCAGACTGGTCTCCAACTCTCGACATCAGGTGATACGCCCGCCTCAGCCTCCCAAAGTGCCGGGATTACAGAAGTGAGCGACCGTGCCCGACCCTTCACCCATCCTTTTTCTACTTGATAATGCCCTATCCAGTTTTAAAATGTAGCCATTAGAGAAATTAAAGATTCTTTGAATTGTGAACATACAGATTTAATTTTCTACTTAACACAATTGCTAATATCTATTTCTTTTCTTACAGAAGTTTGTTCTAGGAGACAGAAGAAAGAACTAGTGACTGGGAGGAAGGTGTTAACGGAACCTCACCACATTATGCAGGAAAAGTGGTGTCGGTAAAAGGAGGCTCTAGGTAATTAAGATGAACTTTATCAATGGACAGAATGCATAGATGGAAAAATAAATTAATGAAAAGGATCAGAGATATGCATTATAATTAGGAGAAAAAGGACAAATTTCATTCTTGAAAGATGTATTCCAATAATATTAAGTTTAAAAATCACTTGCAAAATTTTTTAAATTAGGATTTAACAACAGTAATTAAAACGTATTCAGGAATTTGAATGATTTTCAAAAGGAATTGTGAGAGTCTCATGTCTGGACTGGTTGTAAATAAACCAAAGTTATTTTTCTTCCACCACTATGAAACACTATCCATTTGCCTTGACAGAATATACTTAAAAAAAAAATTCAAAGACAAAACATGGAAAAAGGAAGGGCATTAAATATCTATGGCAAATAGAACATCATTTTCACATGATCATATGAATTTGCTTTAGAATTATTTGAAAAACATGCAATAAATAGCACTTTTAAGAAGCTGAAAAAGGGAATTTAGAAATTCCTTTTGTTGTTCAAAGGCTGAAGCTCCAGATGTTTGAACTGTAGCCAGTAAACCCCACCAAACACAAGCTCTCCCCTTCTTTTGCCTGATGTGCTGGTTTCAAAGAGAGAACTTGTATCACTAAATCATGAGTATGGTGAAATGTTGGAATCTCTATTTTGTTATTGCTGAAGTCCAAGTGAAAAAGCGAATTGTCTTAGCTGTAGATATTTTTTATATGCATTAATTTTAGGGAAAAAATAAAGTCTGGCTGGTAAAGAGGATGAAATGGAAAAGGGGCTTACAGAAGGGCTTTATCATTTATAAAATAACAAAGTAAAATGATAAACTGAGAATACTGTAAACTAATATGTGTTTTGAAACAGGGGAGGGAAATAGACCATGTGCTCCAAGTACACTGAGGTTAAGATCTTCAAGGATTCACATTATACCTCGTATTCATTTTCTCACTCAAGATTCCAAGTTATTTTAGAAATTGTTTATGCCTTTGCATAAAAACACTCAAAGTAATTTAAGAAACTGCAGCATTAGTGAAAAATATATGTTGCAGCATATTTTTTATAAACGTCAATAAATCATTTCTTTCTTCCATTCTTAGCTGTGCTGAGCTGACTCTGAATATTAAATCTACTTATGAAGAGGATGACTGATGTCACTTTAGCTCCTGAGAACAGGGCTGGGTAACTTGGGCTCCCTCTGGTGTCAGCCTCGTCCCTTTTTCAGTAGCTAAAAAAAATAGAAAAAAAAGATCATCATTTTAAAAAATCAACTTCTGTAATAAAAACGATCATAAAATAGTAAGAATAACTTATATTTTATACTATCTCTCATAATGAGTGAGCATGACTTTAAGTTAATTTGAAACAAGGAAATGTGCATTCTTATGATGGATGTTTAATATTCAGAGACTGTTTTTTCTTGGAAATAAGAACATAAGATAAAAGTAATTCAGAAATATCCTTTAGTAATTTTGTCATAAAAGTATGTAAACTCCAAAGAAACATGTTGTTTATTGCTAAAACAAAATTAAAATACAAAACAAAAACTTAACTATTTATATTGATATTTAATATTAAGGTGAGCTACTTGGCATCACTATTAACTATGTTTAATCAAAATATTAGTACAAAAACTACACCATGTTTAACCATGAATACTTGCACCTTACAAATAAACAAAACTTTCATTTAGGTATAGAGATAATTTTAATAAATGCTAGATAAAATCACTAGCTTTATAAGGTTTATAAACCTTATTAAAGGCTGTTAGGTGATTTAGAAAAGTAAAAAAAAAAAAAAGAGAGAGGTAACAGTTTAAAACTATAAGGAAAACACTCTATTTTTGGATACTTCACTTTGTTTATTTCATTAAACTCTATGATCTGAGTGTGTCTTAGAATTTACAATCCAGGAGGCCGGGCGCGGTGGCTCACGCCTGTAATCCCAGCACTTTGGCAGGCTGAGGTGGGCGGATCACGAGGTCAGGAGTTCAAGATCAGCCTGACTAATATGGTGAAACCCCGTCTCTACTAAAAATACAAAAATTAGCTTGGCGTGGCGCGCCTGTAGTCCTAGCTACTGGGAGGCGGAGGTTGCAGTGAGCTGAGATGGCACCATTGCACTCCAGCCTGGGCGCCAGAGTGAGACTCCGTCTCAAAAAAAAAAAAAAAGAGAATTTACAAACACGGAAATGTGTTTAAATTTAAATTTACATGCCTTTGTTATATTCATGCTATGGAATTAGTTCTGAACATTTCAACAGCAATTTCTATTCAAAGACTTAGGCATGGAAATATATTTACTCAATATTTATTTTTATTATTTTTCATACTGCCAAGTTGTAGAATATAAAGGTTCATTACTTTCATTGTTTCCATAAACCATATTACTATGCATTTAATATTCAATAAATGTTTATTATTTATATTTAAAAAGTATATATTATGAGTCTCTGCTTTGTGTATACTTACATAATTACTTATATATAAATATACACACATGAATATAAATTAGATATAGCTATATGCTTATTTAAATGACATGTTTATATAAATTAGTTACATTTATACAAATTATAATTATATATATAATTATAAATATTTGTATAAACTATATATGAGATAAATAAAATAATACTAGCCACTGAAATTTATTATATGTGATTATCATCCAGGTGGTGTTATTTTTAAAGTAAATAAAATTAAATAAAATATTTTACAGAACAGAATTTAATTATTTAAATACAAAGTATAATTGTCTAGAAAGAATATAATTGTCTTTTGAGAATGAGGCCATCATTAGCACACATATACTCCAACTTGAAAGTAGAAAATAAATTTATAGAATACAAATAAGAAAACACAGAAAAGATAATGATTAGAACATGACCAAGTGCATGATGAAGAAACAAGTAAATAATTTTGGAATATTTTACCCAGAGACAAGACATACTAGCATAGGGGTAGTTTCATAATGGTTCACTTATTTATTTATTTATTTATTTATTTATTTATTCATTCATTCATTCATTCATCAGTTTTAAAATATGTATTGAGCACCTATTATGCAATACACATATTTTCTGTTGCTATAAGATTTTACAATGTTATCTAATTCATTACATGCTGATGGAAAGGAGGAATGAAACATTCATTTTATTTCTCAAGAGAGAAAACAAAAAGCAGAAATATATTTTAAAAACTAAAATATATCTGTTAGTATAGGTATGTAAGCAGTGCTTTAGTTCTGCCTGGTGTAGTTAAATCTAGAAAGCTTAATCAGGCAGGAACTGTTACTGGGTTAAAACAGATATGAAAACAAATTCAGGATCAGTACAGACATGGGAACAAGTTTAGGATTTGGCAAGAATGAGAAGGTCACAGTTGGCAACTGTGACACATAACCAGCATCGGGGAGTCGGGTACCGAGTGTGCATTCTACCAAAAGGTAAGAAAGGGTGATGTTAGATCATTAAGAACTGCAGGCTTCATAATAATCTTGAGCTAAAATACAGCTGCATGCTACTTGTAGAAATTTTAGTAAAAAAGAAGAATCATTTTCTTTCTTTGTTTCACAGATATTAATTTCCTAGACATGGAGATAGAGTTTAGGGGCAAGAAACCAGCCTCAAGGACAGAGTGGAGTAGTGCATAGCCTTTTGAGTGAAAAATTTATGGTTATTAGAGGCTGGGAATGGTGGATGAGAGATTCTATAGGGAGATTGCAGGCATGAGCCACCATGCCAGGCCTTGATTTCTTTTCTGGCTAGTTTGTTATTAGTTTATAGAAAAGTTTTTTAAATTTTATCAAATGCTTTTCTTCTGCAACTGTTGAGATGATCATACAGTTTTTGTTCTCCATTCTATTGATGTGATGTATACATTTATTGATTTGCATATGTTAAACCATACATACATGTGTGTTATAAACCCCATTATCATAGTGTGTTATCTTTTTGATGTTTTGCTGGATTCAATTTGCCAGTAATTTTTTTTTTAAGATTTGTGCATCTGTGCTCATCAGGGATGTTGGCCTACAATTTTCTTTTCTATGTGAATCCTTACCTGGTTTTGGTATTAAGGTAATGCTGGATTTGCAGAATAAATTAGACATAAAAATTCTCTCTTCTTTAATTTTTTGGGGTAGTTTTAGAAGAAATCAAGTTAGTTCTTTAAATGTTGATAGAATTCAGCAGGAAAGCCATGCCATCTTGTCCAGTGTTTTCTTTGTTGAAAGAATTATTATCACTGATTCAATCTCATTACTCATATAATAATCTGGTCAAGTTTTCTATTCCTTTTTGGCTCAGTTTTTATAGGGTATGTGTGTCCAGAAATTTTTCCATTTCCTCTAGGTTTTCCAGTTGTTAGTGTATAGTTGTTCATAATAATCTCTAATGATTATTTTTATTCCTGTAGTATCTGTTGTAATGTCTTCTTTTTCATTTCTGATTTTATTTATTTAGGTCTTCTCTCTTTTTTTCTTAGTCTATATAATTGTTTGCCAATTTTGTTTATCTTTCCAAAAACTTATTATGTTATTAATTTTTATATGATTTTTATATCTGTTTCCTTTAATTCAGCTCTTAGCTTTATTCTTTCTTTCCTTCTACTAACTTTGGGTTTGAGTTCTTCTTGCTTTTCTAGTTCATTGTGGTGCATCATTAGGTTATTTGAAATCTTTCTACTTTTTTGACATATTTATTATTATGAATTGCTTCTGCTGAATCCCATAGGTTTTTGTATGTCATCTTGCTGTTTGCATTTGTTTTTAAGAGATTTTAAAATATTATTCCTAAATTCCGTATAGACCCCATTGGCTGTTCAGAGCATGTTATTTAATTTCCATGTATTTATACAGTTCACAAAGTTCCTCTGTTTATTAATTTCTAGTTTTATTTCACTGCGGTCAGATAATATACCTGATATGATTTCAATCATTTAAAATTTTTTTGAGACTTGTTTTGTAGCCTAACATATGGTCTATCCTAGAGAACATTTCATGTGATAAGAAATAAATATATTCTGTAGCTTTTGGATGACATGTTCTGTGAATGTCTGTTAGGTTCATTTGGTCTACGGTGTAGTTTAACTGATGTTTCTTTGTTGATTTTTCTATTTAAATGATCTGTCCAATGCTGAAAGTGGAGTATTGAAGTTCCCAACTGTTCTTATGTGGTTTTCTAGCTTTCTCTGTAGCTCTAATAATATTTGCTTTATATAATCTGGGTGCTCCAGTATTGGATGCATGTATATTACCATTGTTATATCCTCTAGCTGGATGGATTTCCTTATTATTATATAATAAACTTTACCGTGTCTATTTATGTTTTTTGACTTCTACACATTTTTGGTTTTTGTCTGCATGGATTATCTTTCTCCATCCCTTTACTTTTAGTCTGTGTATGTCTTTACAGATGTTTCTTGTAGGCAGCATACAGTTGGGTCTTTTTTAAATTTATTCAGCAAATCCATGTGCTTTAATTGGAGAACTGATACTGATTATGTTCAAGATTGTTATTGATAGACAAGAACTTACTTCTGTCATTTTGTTAATTGTTTTATATATCTTTTGTTCTTTTCTTCTTCTCTTATTGTTTACCTTTACGGTTTGGTGGTTTTCTTGAGTGTTAACATTTGATTCCTTCATTTGTGCATCTGCTCTGCAAATGTATTTTATAATTTGTGTGTTTTCAACATGGTAGACATTGTTCTTTCACTTCCAGATGTAAGATTCCCTTAACAATTTCTTACAGGGCTGTTCTAGTGGTGATAAATTTTCCTAGTTTTTGCTTATCTGGGAAATAATTTTTCCTCTTTCATTTCTGAAGAATAGTTTTGTGAGATATAGAATTCTTGACTGGCAATTTTTTTTGAACTTTGAATATATCATCCTATTTTCTCCTGGATGATGAGGTTTCTGCTGAGAAGTATGCCATTAGTCTCAAAGGGATTCCCTTCATGTTTGACTTCATGTTATTCTCTTGCTGTTTTTAGAATTCTCTTTCAGTTTACTTTTCAAAGCTTAAGTATGATGGACCTTTTTTGTTTGTTTGTTTGTTTTTTGTTTTTCCTGAGACAGAGTCTCACTCTGTCATCCAGGCTGGAGTGCTCTGGCATACTCTCAGTTCACTGCGACCTCTGCCTTCCAGGTTCACACTATTCTCATGCCTCAGCCTCCCAAGTAGCTCGGATTACAGGCAAGCGCCACCATGCCTGACTAATGTGTGTGTGTGTGTGTGTGTGCATGTGTGTGTGTGTGTATTTAGTAGAGATGCAAGACAGGGTTTCACCATGTTGCCCAGGTTGGTCTCGAACTCCTGAGTTCAGGTGATCCACCTGCCTTGGCCTTCCAAAGTGCTGACATTACAGGCATAAGCCACTGCACCTAGCCTGAAGTGCCTTTAAAAGGATCTTTTTAGGTGGAAAATATTTGATGCATTTTTAAGGTTTCTTTACCTGAACATCTGCTTTCTTTCTCCAAGACTTGGCAAGATTTTTAGCTATTATTTCATTAAATAAGTTTGCTATGACTTTTTCAATCCAATCTCTTCACTTTCTGAGATTCCCAAAATGCCCACTTAATGGTGTCTCACATGTCATATACGGTTTCTGCATTCTTTTTCTCCTTTTCTCTCTTTCTCTCTCTCCTTCCTTCCTTCCTTCCTTCCTTCCTTCCTTCCTTCCTTCCTTCCTTCCTTCCTTCCTTCCTTCCTTCCTTCCTTCCTTCCTTCCTTCCTGTCTCTTTCTCTCTTTCTTTCTTTTCTTTCTTTCTTTCTTTTTTTTTTTTGCCTGACTGGATTATTTCAAAAGACCTGTCTTCAAGTTCCCAAAATCTTTTCTGCTTGTTCTACTCATTGTTGAAACTATACTTGTATTTTTATTATTTTATTCATTAAATTCTTTAGTTCCAATATTTCTGTTGGTCCCTTTATATGATATATATATCATATATATATATATATATCTTTATCAAAGTTCTAACTCATGTCATGATCATTTTCCTAATTTCTTTGTATTGTCTATGTGTGTTTTCTTTATTGTATTGCATATCATTAAGATCACCATTTTGAATTTCTTTTTAGGCGTTTTATAGCTGTTCCTCTCTTTAGTGTCTCTTATAGGAGAGTTATTGTGTTTCATTGGAGAAGTCATGTTTCTTTGATTTTTCATGTTTATTGTGTCTCTTTGCTGATATGTGTGCATCTGGTGTAATCACTGCTTACTTTAATGTTATGGAGTCACCTTCATAGAAGAAGACCTTTTCTGTAGATATATCTATAACATTAGTTTGGTAAGGTGCCTAACTTTGTTTTGAGTGGGCATGGTACTGTAGTATCTATATTATTTCTTCAATTGTAATCAATATCAGCAGTGTCTTTAAGATTTTTAGTGGCTTAGGTTGTAGTTGCTTGTGGAGCTGTGGGGCAGTTTTGTTGGTGATAGAGATGCTGGGTAGGTGGATCCTTGAGCCCATGGGAAGCATGTGACTTTTCTGTTGCTTGAGAGGTTGGGGCCAATGTCAGTGGCAATGGCTTCAATCAGGTGGCTCTGATTCTTGGGAACATGTGCTTTAGCTCCCTATGTCCTGGGGGCAGCCTTCCTAATGCACTAGACCACCTGTTCCCTGGTGTGTAGGGCCATGCATCAACTAGAATGCCAGGGACTCAGCTGTATCAATAGGTCTAGCTAGTATAGCAGTGCAGCAGGGGGCCTCAGGAATATGGAGATGCAGGGGCTATTGAGCCAAGGCAGAGTGTAATGTCTGGTGGCTGTACTCTCAAAATGGTGCCATGCTGCAGCAGTTTGGGTCTTGGGGGTGGGGAAGACCTATATTGACTTTCCTTTATAAGACAATGTAGTCATGTGGACTCCAGTTCTGCATACTAGACTGAGGGTCTGTGAGGGCTGAGAGGATTATCTGTAGCCAGGATTGCAGGCATTTGTGGTAGAAATGTAGATGCTAGGGATCTCCAACTCAACTTTTCCTCTCAGTGAGATGTTGCTCTTGGCTCTGAGCCTATCTTAGCTGGCTGCTTCACCTTCTTCTTTCTCCTGCCATTGTGAGCTTCTGTACCTCACAGGGTCTGTGCCACTTCTTTGCTGAGTTTTGTTGTTCTCCTTTACATTCTCAATTTTACCTGTGGTTATTTGGGTCCTTCTTTGTGAAGGAGGAAAGTGCTGGGTGCCTCTAGTCAGCCATCTTGATGGCACAGAGCTTTCTGTTTATACCTGTGGCAGAAAAATGTTTTATTATTTTTGATTTGGGACAAGGTAGCATAGTGAAAAAGTTGCCTCTCAATCTACACATGACTTTAGGCATGTCACTTAGTATTTCTGTGCTTCAGTTTGAAGCCTCTGTTCTTGGATGTGTTCTGAAAATTCTTGCATCTGTGGAATTCTATGATCCTAGGGCATGCTCTTTAGGTGCTTTCATTGGTTACATCATTTAAAAGGCCAGTATATAACACACGGATTGCCTAGAGGGCTGCATCTGCTTTGTGAACATTCATGCCAACTTTCTCAGAAAACATTCCGAAACAGTATGGCATGTGGTCCATGCTCTTTGCTCTTTGATCTGCACTTCATTCATTTCAGAATTCACCACTTTATTCTTATCTTTTAGAAACAGAAAATGCACTCAGGAGATATAAAGAATTTCCCTGTAGGATAGAATGACTCAAGTACAGCACGTTTTTTGTTAAGCTAGTATATTTTCAATAATTCCTAGAAATAATAAGTAGTTTCACTGCAGAGCTGCATATTTTACTATTACTAAATTGATTTATGTTCATTATTATTCAACACTTACTGAAATTCCAGCTGTGTACCAGGTGCTTTCAGAACACAAAGTTAGTCACATATCCAATACAGTGGGCAAAATATCCATCTTAATTACACAGGTACTTTCAATCAACACAAACACTGACAGCCTTCACAAACATAGTGATCATTTCTCATCATGAATGAAGTTTGTAAGGTAGTGGTATGTAGCAACATAGCTTATTATCAGTTTATTCTCTCGGTTTATTATCACACAAAATTTATTTATAATTGCTTTTAAAGACTATTCGAACAAAGTACCAATAATATATTTGGGGGACATTTTCAAACTTTTTTTAGAATTTGAATACAATAAATAATATAGTTGGATGCTGTAAATGTAATTTATGCTAGTGTCTCTTTAATTGTGTTTGCAATAATCACAGGGAAGTGTTCTGTTTCGATAATTACTTCACTGGGTGAAGGTCAGCAATTTGGCTCATGAGCACTTCAGAAAATGACTCAAAATGTTGCAGGAAGAGAATTTCCTACAAATACCCAGATCAAAAAAAAAAAAAAATTCAGTTAAGTGCGTCTTTCATACTGTTTCCACCAGAATATATTAAAGATTTCCTCCAACTATTTATTCTCCTTTAGGTTGTTCATAAAAGCATCACTGTTGGTAAAGAGAGAGCCAATTTTTTTTAACGTGTTCAGTGTATTATGTCATACACTTTTAGAAATTATAAATGCTATGACTTAGGAGAAATTAAATATATGCTGAATATATGCATAATAAAGATACACTATCATTAATACTTATTTAACAGTATACTGGTTATTATTGTTTATTTGTAAGTTGTTGACATTCTTCTTAATTGTTTACATCCAAAAATAATTTTTTCTAAAATGATTACTTATGTCACTTAACACAATATGTACACATATTCCATTTTGTGCGCAAAGCTACAAATGTTGCAATGAAAATATAACAAAATATGTAAGGGGGTATTTACCTTTATCAGGGAACTTATAAGCATGCTGTCTCCCTTTGTGTATGTGCATGTGTGTGTGTGTATGTGTGTGTATGTGTGTATGTAAGTCATAATTAATGTCTCTAAATGTTATGACTGTCAGAGATAAGCAAACTAATATTTTGAACTTTTAAAATTGTAAGCTATCAACCTAGAATTTTTGTAGATGGTTTTTCTCATTTTGGCCTCTAAGTACACTGTATTAGTCTGGTCTCACGCTGCTAACAAAGACATCCCTGAGACTGGGAAATGTGTAAAGAAAATAGGTTTAATTGACTCACAGTTTTGCATGGCTGGTGAGGTCTCAGGAAAATTACAATTATGGTGGAAGGGGAAGCAAAGATGTCTTTCCTCATGTGGTGACAGGAGAGAGAATGAGAGCAGCGTGAAGGAGGATGCCCCTTAGAAAACCATCAGATCTCGTGAGAACTCACTCACTATCTCCAGAACAGTATATGGAAACTGCCCCCGTGATTTAATTATCTCCACCGGTCCCACCCTTGACCTACATGGATTATTGCAATTCAAGATGAAATTTTTGGTAGGGGCACAGCCAAACCATATCATACATCAAAATTGTAATCTGTGGGAAAATTTTTAATTTTTTTCTACATTTTCCTTTTTGAAAACATCTTTGTTTTCCTAAGAACATTCAGGAAGTAGCTTATGATTGCATTATCGTTAAAAGAGATGTTTTAAACTGATTGAAAAAAAGGCCCTTGCACTCAGGGATGCCTGGGTCCAAATTACATCTCTGACACACAGTGGCTCTGTGATCTTATCAAATCTCCTCCACTACATGAGAGTAACAACGTTACTTCTAATGTTGGGAAAAATAAATTGGATGATGTGTTTAAAAGGCTTAAATTAGTACCCAACACATGTCACCTATTCAAATTTACCAAATTGAATGTGGATGTCAGTAAGTTATTTAGATTTAGATATGGCACATAGATTATATTATACTATAAAACATTAATATATTTAATAGAGGCATTCCTTCTGTAATTACCTTTTACCTAGGTCCTTTTTTCTCATTTGTATTAGAGCCATCATAGTAAGAGTTTAGTCACTTTAATTATAGGCAATTCAAATTTAAATTTTACTTTCAGTTGGCATCTATTAAGCACCCACAATCAATAAAGTGATTTTACATGTTACAAACAAAACCAAAACAGGGTCTATTTAATAGAAGTGATAGTACCTTGCTTTCTGAACTACCTAATAGCAGAAAACATATCTCTTTTCTCTTTTTGCATTATGCTTAAAGAGTTGGTTACAACCAATTACCTATTATTTATTGAGCATCTATTTGTTGACTAGGCACCTTTAGAAAAAATTCAACTTGTTCTTTGGGATTTTTAGCCAATAAATTGTCAAAGCCTGTGATGATTTGGCTCAGTTTTACATTTTTAAATAAGATTTTGGCATTTGTAGCTATAGTCACTCTAGTAATTAGAGATGAAAGCTGAATTAAGAAGATAAGAATCTATTAATATATAATAATGGCATCAGGGTTACCAATAAATAAAACTGTTCTTCTAAATTATTAGCATAGAATTTAACTTAAAAAATGTCTTAACAGGCAATATTCTCACACTTCATTTAGGACATAAATTATAGAATTATGTTATGCGTGATTGGGAAATTAATCTAACATTTTTTTCTTTTTTAAGCATTCTGTAGCAGAAAAATCATTACCCTGAATACAAGTTATAGGTTTCCTACTGAAGCTCTATGAAATTGAGCAGGTCATTTAATCTTTCTCTGGGTTAATTTTTTCCTTTGTAGATTTAGAGTCAAACTTAAATGTTATATTTAAAATCTCTCATACTGTACCTATGACTAAGTGGCAATAGGGTACAAATGATGACGGTAAAGAGAACAAAATTTTAAATTTCCTACTTTTATTTGATTCTTAGTGAAAGAAAACTTGTGTATAAGATAATTATAAAAAATATTATGACTTTTCATTTTAAAGTAAAAAACGTCTTACAAATCTAAATAATGTATTCAATTAAATGGAGTAAAGATGGAAACATTGGATTGGACAATATTTTGGCCTGTGTGATATTGAATAAGCCTAATTTTACCATACTTAGGAGTTGCTGTGATACTTTTTGTTAAGGACATCACCTATAATTTGAAGAAGATGTACTTAAAGGTCAAATTTTCTGAGCATTGATTTTTCTTTCTTGTATGAACAATGAATTTTGAAGTTACATTTTATGACCACTCTTTAATATTGCCATTTGCTAATTTCAAGGTGCATTAGGTATAATTATTCTTTTAATAAAGGCAGCAGTAAAAAGTATATTTGAGTAGCAGGCTTCACTGAAGTTGCCATATTCCTAGTTTCTCCCTACAATATTTTCCATCTCTGCTCTGCAACCAGTGTTAACACCATTTTCTCGGTACCATAAGATTTTCATATACAACTGCTCTATTTCAAGATAAGTTAAAAAAGAGACCCTCAATGTTGCTTTAGATCTGATAAATCAAATAACTATATGATAAATCAAATAACACAAAGAACTCTGTGATAAATCATATAACTCTTTGATTAATTTCAGAATGACTGTAGCCCTTCATTACAAGTTTTGTAACATAAGTTAGGAGCACTGCTATGTTCACACTTCTGGGATGCTTGTTGAAGGCAATTCATTAGTGGTACAATAGAAATAGCTATGAGAACAATGAAGGGAATCAGCCCTAAACTAGCATGAAATCCAGAGAGGCATGGTGGTAGTATGAGTCCTTGTCAAATATCAGAATACATGACTTGAAGTGGTAAGAAAGAGATAAGGTCAAAATCAAAGATAGGAAAGAGAGTATAAAACTGACCTGTAAATATGACATCCTGAAAGGAGATGAGTAACCAAGATACAAAACCATTAATGGAGTAGAGAAACCAAGAAAGACAATGAAGTTTGGCTCACACCTGTAATCCCAGCACTTTGGGAGACTGAGGCGGGCAGGTCACCTGAGGTCAGGAGTTCAGGACCAACCTGGTCAACATGGTGAAACTCCGTTTCTGCTAAAAAATACAAAAATTAGCCAGGTGTGGTGGCAGGCGCCTGTAATCCCCAGCTACTCAGGAGGCTGAGACAGAAGAATTGCTTGAACCTGGGAGGCGAAGGTTGCAGTGAGCTGAGATCATGCCACTGCACTCCCGTCTGGGCAACAAGAGTGAAATTCCATCTTAAAAAAAAAAAAAAGAGAAG
>NW_012120598.1:9710904-9721234 GCF_000951035.1 Colobus angolensis palliatus | reverse complement strand
AAGGAAGGAAGGAAGGAAGGAAGGAAGGAAGGAAGGAAGGAAGGAAGGGAGGAAGGAAGGAAGGAGAGAAATGAGGTTTTAAGTGAGTCTGGAGAAATTCCATAGAGAGATTGCAGGTTCCCATAGATGCTTTCTTTCTGGTTTACCCAGTGCTACGGTTGGAATATTTGTGTCCCACCAAAAGTTGTATGTTAAAACTCTATGACCAAAGTGATAATATTCGGAGGTGGGACCTTTAGGAGATGATGATGTCATGAGGGCAGATCCCTAATGAACGGGATCATTGCTCTTATAAAGAGGCCCCAGCCAATAGTCCTGTCCCTTCCACCGAGTGAGGACACACCAAGTGAGTGTATAATTAGAAGGATAAGCCTTCCTGGAAAATACGTTTGTCTTTATTTTTAAAAATAAAGTAAGACGTTAGTAGTTTTAAAACTACAGTTCATTCTCAGGACTTTCCTTTCCTATCACTGTTTTAAAACCATGCTATTGCTACTGACAAATATTTGTTTATAAGATTGTGAGGCACTATCCGGTAAGTAGAACTGAGCAGACTAGTCTTCTCACAAGTTGTTTAGGTTTATACCTAAGACATTTCATATAAATAATATAGGTAAAGGCCCACAAATAGAGGTACTCTAACCCAGGCATTTTTCCCTTTGGTTGCCCCCAGATGATATAATTTGAGAAAACAAACTATCCAAAATTAAATTTCCACACTATTATTGTCTTTATTTAGGTCATAAGAGGTCATATCATAACCTGTATGGGATCAAATTTTGCTCTTAAAAGAGATTATACTATTCAAAATGTTTCTGAGAAGGCTGGGCACAGTGGCTTATGCCTGTAATCCTAGCACTTTGGGAGGACGAGGGAGGTGGATCACTTGAGGTCCAGAGTTCAAGACCCTAACCTGGCCAATATGGTAAAACTTGTCTCTACTAAAAATTCAAAAATTAGCTGGGTGTGGTGGCATGCACCTGTAGTCCCAAATACTTGGAAGGCTGAAGAGGAAAATTGCTTGAACCTGGGAGGTGGAGACTGCAGTGAGCCAAGATCGTGCCACTGCACTCCAGACTGGATGACAGAGCAAGACTCCGTCAGAAATACACACACACACACACCTATATATACACACACACACACATATATATACACACACATATATATGTGTATATATATGGTCATACGTTTTTGCAAAACTATTTTCTAGTAGTCTAAGAATGTAATCTATATTATCTTCAAAGCTCTGTGGATAGAGATATTCACACTGTGGTTTATTCATCATAATAATTAAAATTACAGATAAATGTTTAATGTCTTAGTATGTATAAGATATATATAAAAACTATATGTATGTATATTTTGAATATATATTTCTTATATATAAGAAATGTGAATAGATTCTTATATATAAGAAATATATATATTCAAATATATATATATTTCTGAGAAGAATATGGGGTGAGACAGGCTTTGGTTTTGGAGAAGCAAGCAAATTGTTCATTTTCTAGAGATTCAGGGAGCTGTTCTCATACTCGGCCTAAGAAAGGACAGTTTAGAGAGTTTAGAGTAGAGTTCTTGAGTCTGACATTTTGGACTGTATAATTAACTGTTGTGGAGGGCTCCTGTGTGCATGAGATGTTTAGCAACATCTCCGGCCTCTTCCCACTGGATGCGAGGAGCACCTTCCTCTCAGTCATGGCAATCACAAAAAGTCTCTAAATACTGTCACATTTCAAGGGGCATGAAACCCAATCTTGAAGCTCTGGGTTAGAGAAACTCTTCTTTGGGATGTAATTGGTGCCTAAAAATTTCATGGGACCAAGAAAGGAATCCATGAAGGGACTCTGTATAGGGAATCAACGTAGCCAATAGTCTCCAAGACAACCGGTAGGTATTCATTACTCAATACTGGGTTTCCCTCTAATAAGTTATTGTGTCTCTGTTATTTTCAATCTTTCCATAAGTTGTAATAAACATCTTTGCGACCTGGCACGGTGGCTCCCACCTCTAATCCCAGCACTTTGGGAGGCCGAGGTGGGTGTAACACGATGTCAGGAGATCGAGACCATCCTGGCTAACACGGAATCCCGTCTCTACTAAAAATACGAAAAATTAGCCGGGCATGGTGGCGGCGCCTGTAGTCCCAGCTACTCGGGAGGCTGAGGCAGGAGAATGGCGGGAACCCGGGAGGCAGAGCTTGCAGTGAGACGAGATCGGGACACTGCACGCCAGCCTGGGCGACAGAGCGAGACTCCGTCTCAAAAAATAAAATAAAATAAATAAAATAAAAATAATATAAATAAATAAATAAATAAAAAGTGTCTTTGCTTGAGCCCTGTCCTCAGGACAGGAAGGCAGGCAGATGTGTATAGGCTTCAAGTGAAGTGATACAGAAGGAAAATACAGCCTGGGGAAGCCTATTATAATATGGCCAAAAATAAGGGACAGCCTGGGGAAGCCTATTAAATATGGCCAGAGAGTAGAGCAAAGATGGGGCCGGAATGAGAAGCGGCTTCCTGATCTTGTGTGTGAAACGTGCCAACATTCCTCAGGCATCCTCGGAGATCCCTAGTAGCAAATGGATGGGGATACTTAGACTTTACCTGTGTGGATGTAGTATGGAAAGTTGACACTGGTGAACTAGAAGACCTGAGAACTTTTGGTTACCCTAAATTATAGAGTTTTGCAACATCTCCTAAAAAGTACAGTGGGAATTCCTGGATTCTAGAGAAGAAGAATAAGGTTTTCAAATATAACATATTAAGGTGGAGATGTCCTTCAGTACACCTTAAATTTGACAAATATGAATATGAAAATTTATCTACAGCCTGACAATTGAAGATGATTAAAGGTAGATATTACAGAATGGAAACTCTCTAGATTAACTAACAAAATATAAAATAAAATATAGTAAACAGTCAATGTTGATAGAAATAAAGTGTTTTCACATCTTCTAGATGACAGGGTAAATTATATAGTTTGGAAATCAATTTAGGCAATGTGAATTCATTACCTACAAATGGTCATACGTTTTTGCAAAACTATTTATTTTCTAGTAGTCTAAGAATGTAATCTATAATATCCTCAAAGCTCTGTGGATAGAGATATTCACACTGCGGTTTTATTCATCATAATAATTAAAATTACAGATAAATGCTTAAGATCTTAGTCTAGGAAAATTGTTAAGAATATTAGATTCAGTCCATGTCAGCAAATTAATTCATTAAATTTATGTTTGTAAAAGTTAATAGGCAAGGCGTGGTGGTTCACGCCTGTAATCCCAGCATTTTGGGAGGCCGAGGTGGGCAGATCACCTGACGTCAGGAGTTCGAGACCAGCCTGACCAACATGGAGAAACCCCGTCTCTACTAAAAAATACAAAGTTAGTTGGGCGTGGTGGCTCATGCCTGTAATCCTAGTTACTCCGGAAGCTAAGGCAGGAGAATCACTTGAACTCGGGAGGCAGAAGTTGCAATTAGCTGAGATCACGAGTCATTGCACTCCAACCTGGGCAACAAGAGTAAAACTCTGCCTCAAAAAAAAAATAATAATAATAATAAAAATGTAAAATGTATTCCCTTTACAAAACAAAATATAAAGATGTCAAATAGTATTTCCTCGTTATGTTAAGAAAATACATGTTTATATGAAAGACTGGAAGAAAATATGCCAAAATGTTCAAGAGATAGCCACTGTCTGGTTGATAGGGCATGGACAGGCCTAATTTTGTTTTATAACTAGCATGCCAGAATTTGAGAAGAGTAAACATTAATTTATAAATAAACAGGCACAGCTATTTAATTTTATTTTTTATTATATTATTTTACATAGCCCAACTATTTCTTTTGAAGTCAATTTCTTTCACAGGTGTTGAGTTTCTTAATTTTAGAAAGGCTGTGAAATCCTGTAACAGGTGTTAGGTACATAATTATTTAAATATGAAGACCAATCATAAAGAATGTTGGTAGGGGGAATATATTATTTTCTTAAAAATGAGTTAAGATTATTTCATGTAGATATAAAGTATAAGAATTTTCCCCTAAGCATTAAAATTAAAAAAATATGTATCTAAATAATGTGCCTTGGTGGATTATTAGGTAGAATATTAATGGTTTGTGGTTATATAGGAAAGAATCCTATTTCTACCACTAGCTTGCCTTTTACTAATAGAACTGCTTATCTAAGTTGAAAATTAATGGAAGCACATCTCCATTAAGGAAAGAACCAACTGATCCTACCCACTAAGAGATTTTTGAATGAAATGCCTAATTTTATTGCCCTGCCAAAATGCAATTGACTACTATTGTGTCCTATCAGATCTATACTTGTGTTGGATCTGTTATCAGTGATGAAGGATTTATTGTTACCTGGTATGTGATAACTCCCCTCCATATGGAAGGATTTGTGCAGACATCACCTTGGTCGATATTACCTATGGACAAAAATATGGTTCCTGAGTGCTGTGATCAATAATTGGGCAACCTAAATATCACATCATGATCCTTGTCATATCAAATAGGTTCATTGCTATCCATTGCTTGATTCCTTTTTCCTATCTTACTTTGTCCTGAATATATTCCTGAAATTGTATCAATGACTGTTTTGTTAACATGTTCTAGGTTTGTTAAGTTTTCTGCTCTGTCCATCATTGTATTTCCCAGGGATGTCTTGGTGAAGAAAAATACAATATCCCCTTAGAGTTAAGAAAATATTATTCTGGGAAGTGGCAAATTATAGGCAGTTATTGCATAATTTCTGAGCGAAGTGAGCAGTTATTTGCCCAGAGGGAGCATGAAGTAGCCATGAAAGAAAATGACCCCATGTATCTTGGAAGAAATTAAAAAGTAAGAATCTGTGACAATGAGGGTGCCTCAGTACCATAAATCTGCCTCTTCCCTTTCTTAATTTCAAATAGAACAGCTAAGAAAGTAAAACATTTTAAAAGAAAGGTGTTAAAATCTAAAACCTATTGTTAAAGTATCTGCTGTTATATGCTCACAAATAGCCTGGTAAAGGGTCTAAAATGCTGTGTCAAGAAGTTTAAAATTATTTTCAAAGACACGCTTATTAGAAAAAAGTGGCATTAATGGAGAGGGGAAGGCAGTAGCAGGACCATCTATTTATAGAGGTTTTAGACTATCTGTCTATATATACGCTGGATATTTTTCTTCCTTTGTGGCAATAAGAAAAGTCAAAACAGGCAATTTTCTAGACAAGTAAATGAATAGTTATAGTGGCTTGTGACATCTTAAAAATATAAATGATCACACAGAATGCCCTATTTCTTAATAGTATGATCTTAACACACATGAATTCTGTCAACGGAGAGATTAAACAAATATAACGTCAGAAATACACAAATAAAAATAATGTTTAAATACTATCCACAGCACATCATTCATGCCTAGGCTCTATGTGTACATTATGTATCTGCATGCTTTTTGCAAGAGCAGATTGCAAAAGCAAGAAACAGAATCTCTCTGAGAAGATAATTTCCACATACAATGTGCCTTATCATTTTCTGTCTCTCTGCTACTCCTTTATGTTCATTTTATTGATTCTTTTAAATCAAGTTTATCTGCTTTCGGTTAACCATGCATCCAGTCCTGTTGGTATTTCTTACTACTCAGCTTTTCATAGATTCCTGAGTTTTGTTCAACTGGCTCTTATTTTTATAAATGAAATAACTATCGCCCCAACTATGCCTCTGATACATTTTCTCGGATAGATGAAGAAGTAGATAAATTGTCTTACATGTAAATTATGAGCTACCTAGAGGAGGGAGGATGCGTTTCTATACCTTTTATATCTTACACTGCACATGGCTTACTCATGTTCATAGATTTGGTACATTCAATAAAAGTATTCAATGTCTACATAATAGAAAGCACTCCTTTCAAATGATGGTGGGGAATAGTGAGAAGAGGCAATTTTTCTACATGGTGTCCTCACATGGTCAATCTACTAAGAAGAAGAACTGACTAAGGCAAATGTCAGGCTGCACATTACTTTGTCACTGCAATGCTAAATAAATGTGCATCTGATAGAGCCCTGGAGAGGCACTTCTACTTTTGTCTAAGAAGCAGTTGAGGCAAGTTTTATTTTTTTTTTGAGTATATGACACTCTGCTATTGAGTCCTTATGCAACATAAATTTAGGCTAAAAATGGAGAAAACCTTTGAAAGCCTTAGAATTGTCTTAGTTCATTTTGTGCTGCTGTTACAGAACACTACAGACTGGGTAATTTATAAACAATAGAAGTGTATTCGGCTCACAGTTTTGGAGTCTGGGAATCCCAGGTTGAGGGATTACATCTGGTGAAGGCCTTCTTAGCTGCATCATTACATAGTGGAAGGAATCACAGAAACGACAGAGTATGTTCAAGAGAGTGAGAGATGGAACCCACAACCATAGACCCTTTTATAGTCAGCATGAATCCATTCATGACAGTGTAGCCCTCTAGACCAAAATGCCTCCTATTAGGCCACACTCCCAGCATTGTTGAACTGGGATTTCAGTTTCCAACACATGCTTTTTGATAGATGCATTCAAACTGTAATCCTCATGTGGGCCTATGATTCACCATCAGGCCTATAGCTCCCGGAATGGAGAGAGCCATCCTAAGGTTTTCTGACTATGCATGCCAGGACTTATATTGTGAGAGGCTGTGAATATCAGGTTTGTTAGCATAACTCTCTCCCACCTTGTATTTTACACTCTGTACTTTTTTCAAATTAGACTTCTCTCTGCTCTCCACACATGCTGTGTGGTTTCACGCCCCCAGGCTTTGCTTAAGTTTTTCTCTGCCCTGCCCACGTCCCTACCTATCTAATTTCTCTGCTTTCTTCAAAGCTTCATGAATCCTTTCTTAATCCTCTATTCAGAAATGATCCCCTCCTCTTATGTCACAATAGCAGGGCATTTTCACTTTTCTTATGGTATTTTTTAAAAACCTGATTTATATGATTGAATTGTGTACTTATGCCTGATATCTTCAACAAGTGACTATTAACGAATTGAGGGGCAGGATCAATAGCTGTATCACCTTTCTTTGTATATTCCTGAGTATCAAGGGTTTGTCCGTTTATCTTTTCCATACACACTGATGCTCTTTCTCTCTCCCTTCCTCTCTCTGTCTCTCTCTCTCTCTCTCACATACACACACACACACACACACACACACACAGAAGTTTGGACACAGCACAGTCTTACGATACAAACTTCTTTTTTTTTTTTTTTTTTTTGAGACGGAGTCTCGCTCTGTCGCCCAGGCTGGAGTGCAGTGGCCGGATCTCAGCTCACTGCAAGCTCCGCCTCCCGGGTTTACGCCATTCTCCTGCCTCAGTCTCCCAAGTAGCTGGGACTACAGGCGCCCGCCACCTCGCCCGGCTAGTTTTTTGTATTTTTTTAGTAGAGACGGGGTTTCACCATGTTAGCCAGGATGGTCTCGATCTCCTGACCTCGTGATCCGCCCGTCTCGGCCTCCCAAAGTGCTGGGATTACAGGCTTGAGCCACCGCGCCCGGCCGATACAAACTTCTAATCAGAAATTTCATTTGTGTCTGATAGATAATTGCTATCATCTCCCTAACCTCACTCTAAGAAGATTTAATATCTAAATTACCTTACAGGATTCCAGTCAAATTTTCCTCTGCCATGGTTTAACCCATTGCCTGACACAAAAGTAATTTCACTTTTTTGTTTGTTTATTTGTTTTTTTAGACAAAGACTCACTCTGTCGCTCAGGCTGGAGTGAAGTGCCACAATTTCAGCTCATTGCAACCTCCGCCTCCTGGGTTCAAGCGATTCTTCTGCCTCAGTCTCCTGACCAGCTGGGACTACAGGTGTGTGCCACCACCCTCGGCTAATTTTTGTATTATTAATAGAGACGGGGTTTCACCATATTGGTCAGGCTGGTCTTGAACTCCTGACCTTGTGATCCACCCACCTCAGCCTCCCAAAGTGCTGGGATTACAGACATGAGCCACGCCCAGCCTGAAAGTAATTTGACTTCTAATAACACAGACGTGAATTCAGTTGTCAGTATTTCCACCTGATCAACAGGTGTGCGTGTATGTGTGTGTATGATAGGCACTTGGCCACTCCCAGTGTCAGGTTGAAAAATTGCAGGTTGTGTGAAGATGCTATCTGACACAGGGAGTATCCTTTTAACTCTCTTCTGTGATTGTGTGTGTGTGTGTGTATGTGTGTGTGTGTATGTGTGTGTGTGTGTTGCAGTCATTCTTTGGTATCCCCAGGGGGACTAGTTCCAGTACTCTCACAGATCCTTGGGTGCTCAAGTCCCTTATATAAAACAGCATAATATTTGCATATAACCTTCTCCTGCATATTACATCATCTCTGGATTAGGCGTAATACATTATATAATGCAAATGTTTTGTAAATAGTCACTTTGCTCTATTTTTTTAGTTATGTTATTTTGATTGCGTCATTGTTTCATTTTTTAAAGTTATTTTTCATCCATGGTTGGTAGAATCTGAGGATGCAGAACTGTGGGCGCAGAAGGCCTACCGGGTAGCATTTATCAATGCCCAAGAGATATAAAGAATTGGAGTAAATAAATGAGTCACTGGTCTTTCACATCTATAAATGGGCTATTTCCACCCTTTCCTGCAAAGAGCTGACCATGAGCTTACTTCAGTGTGGTTAGCACATTCCAGAACCAGTAAAGGGTGTGAGAAGGGTACCTTGGCAAAATAACTTTCTAACTACATTGTCTGCTATGAGATCAAGAGGAAAGAAGAGGTTCTCCTGTTGTGAGGTGCTGAGAGGGCCATTGCTTTTCAACCATGGTGTGAGTTGAGGGCCGCCTTTCCCCTCCTCTCTTCCTGATAACCCCATCCCAGGATGCCAAGTGGGTGAATCATCTGTATAAAGCTCTCTGCCTGGGGAGGACAAATCGCAGACAGTATCTCCCCGATGCATGTTAGCCTGTGTCTACTCTTGCCCCCTGCCCTCCCTGAAGGCAATGCAACGTCCATTTCGGCATGAAATCCTCAGGCTGGGGCTGGACTCTGAGCTCTACAACATTTCTATATCCTCCCCACCCCCGCTATTTCTATGTCCTCACTGATAAGGAAGGAGCTACGGTCCTTGTGGAGTCTGGGGCGGGGCAGTTGAGTTCTCTAAGGAGCCAGAGGGAAAGAGCAGATGAAAGAACCCATTGTCAGCTTTTGCAGGTCGCGGTAAATCCCGGGCCATATTGACATGGGCTCCCCCGGGCCGGGCCGGTGATTCTGCCTCTTACCGCTGTTGCAGGAGAGGTGAGGTTAATTTCACAAACGTTTTCCTACCCTTCTAGGAGAAATAACGATAAGCTCCAATCTTAAGGAGCAGAGAGTTAGTTCTGGGCCCTTGCCACGGCTCCCTCACTTCAATTTACACTTTCACACACACGCGAGTACGTGGGCGTTGGGGGTAGGGCACTGATCTGGGGAAGGTTCCACCCACCCCCGCCCCCCGCCCCAACTCATCTTTGCACATTTGCAGTCCTCCCTCGGTGCACCCCTGGCGGGGATCTGGCCAGTGGAACCGAGGACAGAGCCCGCGGAGTGAAGCCAGGAGAGACTTCAGGCCTCTAAGGACACAGTTGAGGCGGAGGCTGAGTTGAACGCAGCTCCTCCCGCGGCTCGCCTCCCCCCCAGTGTCTCTCCCTTAAAGTGCCGTTCCCAACAGTAATGGGTCGAGATGTAGAGGAAACACTGTGTATATTATTTTTCCGCCCACCCTTTAGCGCCTGAGGAGATAGACAGTGTAGACTTTAGGGTACAATTGCTTCCCCTCTGTCGCGGCGGGGTGGGGAGCGTGGGAAGGGGGACAGCCGCGCAAGGTGCCAGCCTGCTCCAGGTTTGAGCGAGAGAGGGAGAGGGAGGTCCACGGAGAGGCAAGAATCTCCCTCCTCCCACGCCCAAAAGGAGTAAGAGTCGCGGGGCACACCGCCCGCCTCCAGATCCCCCATTCGCGTTGAGCCGGCGCGCGCTCGAGGCGTCCGCCTGCAGTATCAGCATCAGCATCAGCATCTGCATCAGCATCAGCTCAGCTCAGTTCAGCTCAGCATCAGCTCAGTTGCCCCGAGGCGGCTGGCAGCTGTGAAGGAGCTCCAGGCGGACCCCATCCCCACGCCCTTCTCGGTTCAGGGCGTCCATGAACGTGCGCATGGCCGGCGGGCGAGTGGCGCCTTCGCGATCGCAGCTGCCCCTCTAGTTGGAGGCACCGGGGACCGAACCTGTAGCTTCCAGCTCGACTGCGGACGAATCCCGGGGCCGCGAGCCTCGCGGGAGAGCGGCCGCCGTGCGGCGCGGAGG
>NW_012120598.1:9688813-9710724 GCF_000951035.1 Colobus angolensis palliatus | reverse complement strand
GCGGCGGCGGCTCTCGCAGAGGCGGCCGGGGCAGCGAAAGGTTCTCTCTCCAGGGCTGGACTTACTAACTTTGAAACTGTCCACCGGTGTCACGTCCTGAACATGAGCCTCCTCCTCTCCTTCTACCTGCTCGGGTTGCTTGTCAGTAGCGGGCAAGGTAGGAGTGTGGTGCTTTATTGCATTTACTTTCCCTCCCCCTTCCACCCGGCCAAGAGAGGCAAAGAGGGAGGCGCAGGAAGAATTAAATGAAAGAACTAAAGTTACAGTTATTGTTGTTATTATTATTTTGGTTCTTTCTCCTAGCTGACTCTAAAATTGTATCTGTTGTGTGGAGACCCTTGAGAGAAGGGAAAATAGGGAATTGGAGAGGGCAATCAGTGAGTAGGATATCCAGGGAAACCACTTCTTCTTCTTCTTCTTCTTCTTCTTTTTTCTCTGGGATTTTGGCTTTCTCTTATTTTCATTATCAAAAATTGGATGAGTGTGTTGGTGTGTGTTAACAGTGAAATATCTGAGGTTGCGGAAAGAAAGGGCACGATGGTGTTTTACAGAAGCAGCAAAAACTATCAGCGTTAAACTCATTTGCAGAATATCTGTTGTGTGCAAGACATTCGATTCTTGGAGACTCTTTTTTTTTTTTCCACCCCTTTCCCCAAACCCTAATTCCTGACCATGAAGTGAATGATGATGGCTTATTTCTGTTGGAAACTAAGAGAGGGGCCATGGATATTGTGTGTAAGAAAGCAAATGGATAAAACTGGGGATGTGTTGCAGTCATTCATTTTGACCCCAACCCCTTATTAATACAGAAAGGTGGAATAATTTTGTAACATTACACTGTAATTACACCTGTAAGGGATTTCTGGGGTTGTGGGAGAACTGGTGGGAGCTTTTATCTCTTAAAAAAAAAAAAAAAAGAATAGCCTGGTAGAATAACCTGAGAGGGAATTTGTGGAAGCTGTCACTGTTTGTCTCTAGAGAGATAGATATGAATTTATCAGGCTGTTTAGAGAGTAAATATTCACATGAAATATATTTACAATAAATGGAAGCATTTTCAACTGTCCAGACAAGTTTGGACGTTTAATTAGGGACACAAAATGCTAAAACATGCATTGGTGAAAGTCTTTAAAGGAAAAATAAAATAGCGCTAATCTTAAGATATGTAATGATTGCAAAGAATGTTATGTTGTTAGTGTTGCATGAAATTGGTTTTTTAAAAGAATATAATAAATTACAAGACAAGTTAAAATATCCCCACGATATTCAGTTCTAAGCATTTTTAGCCTCTTCTGTATTGCTCGTTTGGTCCAGCAGGGGGTGGTAGAACTCCATTTTAAGCCCAGAAGATAGTTGTTTCTGCTCTTCCACGGAGTCCTTCCATCATTCTTCAGCAGGGCTTGACATTTTGGATGTGAAGCCTTCCTTTCTCTGCCCTTGTCCTCCCCACAGCTATAGTGTTAGTGGCTGATGAGACACGATTGGATGCAGATTTAATGTTCAGAAATTAGTATGCAAATGTTGGAGATTCCTATAGTTTGTAAAGTGTCTTGATAAGATTCTGCTCATTTTCCCTTCCTAACATAGAGTATGAAATATTTCAGTCTTAGCAAAATTGAAGATATGTCCATCTGAAGCAAATGCTAGTCAAATTCGTTAATTCAGTGGTTCTTAAGCAAAGATCAACATACACATATGTCCTACAGATATGCTGCTTTGATTTTCAGATAGCTGCTGATTGTGTTTAACTGTTCATTTATAGCATAGACAGGTATTTCTGAGCACTAGGAAACAATCCCTGAAAATTGCAGTTAAATACAACTGCAATTAAATAAGTGTAGATAGTGTGGGGCAGCATGGGGGCGTAATAGGAAGCAAGTTTATGCAGACTTATGATTACATTGTGAGTGGTTTGGAGAAGAAAAATCAGTTGTGGAGTCTGAATTTATCATTGCAGAGGCTAACTGTGTTGGAATTTGGAGACATAGGAAATCTAGAAATGTTAGATAGATAGGTTTAAATAGTACATAGAGACATAAAATTTGGATGTGTACATGTAACATAGATGTGAAATTGTGATTCAGCTAATTTATAAGTCAGGATACAAGGTGGTTATGAAGAGGCACTCTGAGACAAGCATCTCTGAAGGGGAGCCCATATTCACTGTAATGAAACAGGGTAGAAGGAGACCATCATTGTAAAGATCTCTCTATCTAGTACAATTTCACAATGCGTGGCACTCGTAGAGGCACAGATACATTTCAGAGAGACCTAGCTTTTGTGGAAAGGAATATATAGTACCTCTATGCCATGTGTTCTGATGAAGTCAGAGATGCTTGGATGTAGAGATCCTCATCCTGGAGTCCAATTCCTCTATGCTAGTGTTTTGTTCTCTAATTAAGGATGCAGCAGCAAGTATCAGACACACCACTGGGAGCTGTTTAAAAAAAATAGACCTAGTGTAACTCATAATTTTGTTTATTCTCTTGTAGAGAGGGCCATGGAAAAGCCACCAGTCATTGATCCCTGGTCTTGCCTTAGAAATACTAAAATCCCAGCTTGCTGATTTATGTGTCCAACAATATACTTGCAGGGAATTTTATGAAGCATGATTGGAACTATTGCTTTGGAAAGTGGTGTGCGGTTAGACTGAGGAAAGGCAACAATGATGTATTCCCTTTTTAGGAGTCAAAATGTTTTGAACTGAAGCAGTTGAATAGGAGAAAATGACATTAAGTGAGAAACTAACTTAAGTGAATGCCAATACCATAATTAGCTAACGAGGCCTAATAGTTTACTTATAACTGTCAACACAACCTTATTGTTATACAGTAGTAAGACTCTTTTTTTTTAATGTAGCAGAAATACTCCTTTAAAAACCTCTAATTTCCACTGCAAGATTAATGTCTAATGAAGTGAGGTTAGAATGTGATTGTGAAGTCTGAATTTAATTGTCAATGGAGAGAAAATTCTGTAATTCTGTAACTTTTGCAATTATTTTTCCTTTGTGTTCAAAACTTGGTCACAACCTTTGTAATCATAAATCTCAAGTGATAACTTCAGTTTCTGATTAATTGCATTTGCTCTTTGGATCTTTGTATATTCAAATTCCCAAACTGTAGTATGTATGGATTGCTTTTGTGAGAGTTTTTACATTTTTAAAACCACTTCCTTCTTCCTTTAAAAATTAAACAGGTATGATTAATAAACATTTTTCCTGGATGTTCACATGTATAAAATAGAAGCCCTGTTACACTAAAACCGAAGGTAAGAATAATGCTATTCATCTCTCTTGCAATCCAGTTCAAATATACCTACTGAGAACACTTACCTAAGCCAAAATCTTGAGGAAAGGAGGGGTGAATTGCCCAGTTGATTAGTTAAAGCAGACATCTGCTTACAGTTATTCTCTTTGGTGAGGTGCTAGTAAGTCATTGTACATTAACGCAATGTACCTTCTAAAAATGGAGCACAGGTGTGTGAGTGTCTACTAGTTTGAAGATTACAGGAGAGGTCTCCACAAACTCATCTTCTGTCTAGGCTGTTACATGGCTCCAGCCTCTCTTGTATGCTTTTTCTATCTGCTCTGCTCTAATTCTTTGCTATCAGCCTCTTTGTGCAAAGTTTCTATTAAATCAACTGGGTCTTCTTTTGCACTTGGGGAAGATAGGCTGATGTAAATTAATATCTTTATTGTCAAAGAGTAACCCAGAGGATTTCCCTCCCTACTTCATATCAAAAGAGTTAAGCAGAGCATTTTCTCACTTTTAATGTAGAATCGGAGCCCATAGAGCAAGAAGGGAAGTTGGCGGATCCCGAGAGTGTCAGATGAGTCTTTTCA
This sequence comes from Colobus angolensis palliatus, assembly GCF_000951035.1. Taxonomy (NCBI): domain Eukaryota; kingdom Metazoa; phylum Chordata; class Mammalia; order Primates; family Cercopithecidae; genus Colobus; species Colobus angolensis. The sequence goes on along the minus strand of NW_012120598.1, from coordinate 9,706,883 downwards.
ATGACACAGGGAGCTGATTTTCTCCCCGAGGTACTGTCCTACTAGAGAAGCAATTAATGAAACAAAAGAACCTCATTCAGTACCAAAAGTTAGACTTCATATGATTTTGTAAATAAAATGGCCTTCTTTCAAAAGTAGGGCTAGTTTGTAAGGAAACTGAGAAATGAACTACAGAGATTGAGGCTAGTAACCAAGCTGAACAGTGTGATTTGTTTTTGCCTGTCCTTGTGTGGAAGCAGCGCAAACAGTAGCAGGATCGACATTCTGAAGACTCTGGAACTGGTCCTCCTGCATTCTCTGCCTTTTAACATTTGGGGAATCATTGTAACTTATCTCTTCTCAGGGCCATCTCTCACAGCAATGAATTTTTGAGAGAATGAAGAAAAGTGCTCAATAACTGATAGAGTGATTCTAAATTGCATTATTTTCCCCCAAAATGAAATTAATCCTGAGTGTTGATGTGTGCAAAATCAATTTAATAATTTGAATATACTTCTCAAGGGACTATCATTGTTTTTCAAATTTTATTGTCCTAAATTTTAAATTTATTGTTCCCTTTATACAATCCCAATTAAACTGAGGATAGGCCTATTTCAAAGATTATAAATTTGTTTTAATTTTCCAAATTACATGATATGAGAACACTTTCAGATGCAACCAGTGCTTATATGCTTTTATTAAATGTAATATTCCTGCATTTTATAGAGCCAAGCTATCTCTAATTGTTCAACAAATAAAAGTGCTTCTCTCTGGTGCTCTTTTAAATATTTTAATAACTTTTAACAATTTACAGTTATGATAAGAGTACTAATCCCAAATAGATATCAACATATTTCCTAGTTTTGTATGTTCACTTGTGCCACTTGCAATTCATCAGACATTTCAAGACATTTTACAAAGCTATGAAGTAATGAAACATCTTGATTTTAAATCAAGATGTTTGAATTTAAATCATTAGGAAAGATAATGGGGAATTTTGAGAATATTTATAAGCATGGCAATCAAAACATTATAGTTTGAAGAATTTCAGGTCCACTGATCAAATCTTTCTTGGCACCATTTGATTTATTAAAACTCACAGGGATGAAGAAAATTCATTGGATTTGGAATCAGAAGACCTAGGCTACTAAGAGTCTCTTAACCTTGAAGAAGCAACTTACACTCTTAGAACCACTATTTGCTTATTTGAAAATTTGATATCATAAAACCTGGCCAGTTGACTCTGATGCTCGGCCATGAGGAGCAATTGTGGCAATAAATATGTATAGGCAGGCACCTTGCCAAAGGTCGACCCTACTATGCTAGGCTTTGTTTACGTTTTTAAATAATGTGTGTACAGATAAATTTGTCTGTGGTTTATAAACATTTATTTAGTTTAAAAAAAATCATCATAAGCTGCTCTGTGATTAGAAAACAATATCAAAGGGACAGAGATTACTTATTGATAAGGGTGACTCATTCATCATTTATTCATTTATCTAACATTTACAGAATACCTGCTAGTGTCCCAGACACCTCATTAGACAGCATTACTAGGAATGGTTGCATGGGTTGTGTGAAGAACAACTCCAGGGGGCGTCACTCATTGTCCTAGTGATGGAACACATATTTATTTTTACAATTTGCCAGCAGATGGCGGTAAAAGGTTTTGAGGAATGATGCGCTTTTTTTTTTGTATCACGAATCCTCTCTATGGACCAACATCAGGCTGATGTTAAACACCCAGAGGCTTAGGATGGGGCACGCAATTAAGATAAATGACTTACTAAAGATCAAATGGAAAAATAAAAGGGTTAGTTACTAGAGCTCCAGTCTCCAAACTCTTCAGTTCTCCTAACACCAAACTTGTTCATAGATTTTATTTAAATGAATCTAATATATCTTCAGCTCAAAGTAAAATATATTTAAATTCTGTGCCATTTTGTCAGTGAATCAAATAACAAGCACTTTTTGAGGCCTTAAAATGAGTACATTATCAGCACCTTATAACAGTACAGATCACTTGTGCAAAGTGCTGTCATCTTGTAACTCAACGATTATCAATGAGTCACGGGACTATTAGCTTGGTTTTAGTCCAAGCTAACGGATGAAGAAATTGAGGTACAGAAGAATTATCCAATTTGCTTATATCACTTATTTTTGTAGTTATCTGGAACTAGGAGTAGATTTTCCAGGTTCTGGTTGCATACCTATTTTTGATGTATTGTTGATTCATTTGTTTAAAAGTTTGCATGTTTGTGGAAAATTCAATGTCGATAATTGCAGAAACAAATAATACAAATTAAAAAACCAAATAAGCATGAGAGAAATATATAACTTGTTCAACAAAATATTATAAAATGACAAAATATATCATACAATTAATTAAACACTAAGTAGTCTGAGTCCTTAGCAGTTTAGTGCCTAGAATGAGCTAAAATTGATTGTGTTTACTGACAGACTCTCTTGTCATAATCTTCTATTATCTTGTTATTATTAGGATTATTGTTTCTTTATATATGAGGGCCATGAGACATAGGGAGCTTAAATAACTGAGGTTGTACTGCTTGGAAATGAGGGTTTGTACTTGGGACAGTTCAAAACCTAGCCTCTTACCAGGACATTACCTTGCCACTCAGTGAAACGGAAAGGGCTTCAATATAGTGAGAGTAAGTGGAGAAAAGTATTAATACAAGGAGAAAAATAATGAGTGAACAAATTGTAAGAAGGGAGGTGCGTGTTGGGAGAATAGAAATAATCCAGTTTAATGAATCCAAGGATTCATGAAGCAGTTTGGAAAGGTGAGCCTCTGCGCTCAATTATGGAAATAGTGGTGGAAATAGAAGATAGAGTGACCTGGAGACCAAGCTGTGCTGTAGATCTTTGGGGGCCATTGTTTGGGCAGGAGAGTAACATGATTAAATTTTGGTTTGTTTTTATGTCTGCTGGCCATGTGCAGGATGAAGAAAAGAAAAAGGAGTAAGTGGACATGGCACATGTGTCTATGGAAGACTTGATAGGATCTTAGTAACAAATACAAATTGAGTAGCTGTTAGGAAGGTGCCACATGAAGTTCTAAGTCTGTTTAGCAGCAAAAAAAAGTTATATCTTAATAGAAATAGGAAAAATCAATGAAAAAGTACACCCATTTTAAGTAATTTTTCACTTGTTGTTTTCAAAATTATATGTCAAGTTGCTGTCTTCATGGCACATCTAGATAAAAATGTCAATACATTTGAAAATGGAAACTGTTGATCTTTTTATTGGCCAATTCTTCAGAATAATTTCTTCAGTTTTATTTGTCATCTGTCTTTATCTTGTTCTTCCATCCCCATTTATGCTTCAAATATTGTGTAGTATACTTCTGGAATTTTGGTAAAATCTCAGATGTATGTAGGTAAAATTTGTTTTCATTACATGTTCTTCATTTAAATCATTTTCTCTGCTTTATTTACAATTTCTTTTTCTTTTTAGCAATGGCAGACCAAAACAAAATAAAAACCAGGAGAACTCCCCCCTCCACCAAAAAACCCTGAAAACTTACATGAAAAAATATTTTTGGTATTGAATATATAAAATTTCAACATTTTTCTATCAGTGTCCAAGGAAGGAAAAAGGAACTAATATTTTTGAGCACCTCCTCTATGCCAGAGAGCTGTGTTGAGCATTTTTACTCATTATCTCATTGAATCCTGATTAGATCATATTTTATAGATGACATTCCTGAGATTAAGAGTGACTGATTTGCCCAGAGATTTTAAGTTCTTCTTTAGGCTGGCACCCACGTTTATAGCAAGGAGCATTAAATACATTTCCGATAGGACTCGGTCTTTTTTGCTGCAGTGTTTGTTTCTTTGATGCATCTTACCTTGTTACACGCTTGATAAACAGGGGGGCGCTGTGTTATAATGCAGAAATTGTGTTGATCCATGAGTTGGGAGTGGTGGCTCACATCTGTAATCCCAGCACGTTGGGAGGCCAAGGCCAGCACGTTGCTTGAGATCAGAAGTTTGAAACCAGCCTGGGCAACATGGCAAATCCCCGTCTTTACCCAAAATACAAAAATTAACTGGGCGTGGTGGTGCATGCCTCAGTAGTCCCAGCTACTTGGACGGCTAAGGTTGGAGAATCACTTGAGTCTGGGAGGCAGAGATTGCAGCAAGCAGAGATTGCACCACTGCACTCCAGCCTGGGTGACAGAGTGAGACCCCATCTCAAACAAAACAAAACAAAACAAAACAAAAAACAAAACATTGTGTTGATCCATACATGATTTTCTCCGCTCATTAATTTTTTAAGTAAGAGCCAGGCTTTCTTACAATTAAGGAGAAAGCCTTAGCAAGCTGTGAAGACTTTAAGAAAATATGAAAAAAATTAACTCAAGGCCCTTCCTTTAGTTCAAGTATTCATTGACTTAGTAGCTTTAAGAGCATCTTGATTTCCGCTGTAATAGGCATGTGGTGAAGTGAAAGTGCGGCTGAAGAAGCTGGGAAGTCATTTTGCCTGGTGAAAAAATGATGTTTGCTTTTGTTTACTTTGTTGTTCTTATTTTTTAAAGGCTACACTGTGAATCACAGTTTGCATTTTAAAGTGAATGCCCTTCAGGTCTTGCATCCTGATAGAGGATGCCAAAGCTAGGTGCAAATACCAGCAGAGATTTAGCTATGCTAGTATTATAATTAAGACTTTTATGGTTTTTGTTAGTGCTTGGTTACAGCTTTCTGCAGGTTTTGAATGTTTTGCCTCCTAATCCTGCCTTTTCCCATAAAGCATGATATTTTTTACTGCACAAGTTTTCAGACCCCAGAGATTTTCAGGGATGCAAATATGGTGCTATATCAGAAATGCATGTCTCTATTTGCAAAATCAGCCAATGTATTATGGCTAAAACCTATATTATAATATGAATAGATCCCAGTGTAAGAAAATAAGCACACTTGTAGTTTGGTCTCAGTATTAATGAGAGGATTTGGGGACATTTTTTCTATTATTTTAACTTGTTCATTCCCAACGAGTTTTTATGGTACCTCTGTTACCAGAAAGGGGTCCGAATCCAGAACCCAAGAGAGGATTCTTGGATCTTGTGCAAGAAGGAATTCAGGGCAAGTCCACAGACTAAAGTGAAAGCAAGTTTATTAGGAAAGTAAAGGAATAAAAGAATGGCTACTTCATAGGCAGAGAACCCTGAGGTCTGCTGGTTGCCCATTTATTGTTACTTCATTATATGCTAAACAAATGGTGGATTATTCATGAATTTTCTGGGAAAGTGGTGGGCAATTCCTGAAACTGAATGTTCCTCTCCTTTTTAGATAATATAAGGTAACTTCCCCATGTTGCCATGACATCTGTAAACCGTTATGGTGCTGGTGGGAGTGTCTTTTAGCATGCTAATGTTTTATAACTGGCATACTATGAGCTGTGAGAATGACCAGAGGTCACTCTTGTGGCCATCTTGGTTTTGGTAGGCTTTGGCCGGGTTCTCTACTGCAGCCTGTTTTATCAGCAAGGTCTTTATGACCTGTATGTTGTGCCAACCTCCTATCACATCCTGTGATTTAGAATGCTTAACCATCTGGGAATTCAGTGTGGTAGTTCTCGGCCTTATTTTACCCAGCCGCTATCCAAGATGGAGTTGCTGTGATTCACATGCCTCTGACACTTCTAATACTAGGCTTTCTGATTATTTTTATATCCATTGTCTCACTTAATTTTTCTCTGATTATTATTCTCTACTAATCACTGCCTGAAGAGAGCAGTTGAGTTTCTATGTTCTAGCTATCATGCATGAGAGAAATGCTAAGAATAGATTATGTGAAGATTAATATATGTAGTGAGGTATGTCCCAGATGCTTTGAACAGTGACATTTACATGCTTTTGATTAAAAAAGTTATTTACTTAGATAAATCACTTAGAGCATTCTGATACCAGCTGAAATTAAGCACATTTTTAATCTTGTTCACTCTTTATCATACTATGTAGGATAGAAAACCTGGCTTCATGCTACTTATTCCATAGATTATACACTAATCTTTACACCAGGTAAAACTATTGAATCATCAAAGGGTAAGAATTATACTATGGTAATATTTTTAAATGTATATACTACACATTGTGGGACATGTTAATTGACAAAACACTTATAGTCAATTTTAATTTACCTAATAAAGTCCCACAGTTATCCTGAAAAGTAGATAGTATTTCTGATTTAGAATAGGATAATAAACTTCAAAAAGGCGAAATTACTTGCCCAAAGAGAATGCTTTAAAAAATGGTAGGGCCAGACCTGATATAAACATTTGACTCTAGATACATCATATTTTCCTGTTATAATGTTTCTGGTTTTACTTAAAGGTTTGTTTTACTCGTATCCATGAAGCCGTTACCAACAATTCCTTCTTGGTATGAAGCATATTTAATATCATTATGTTCTTCATAGTTTACTTTTGGACTGCGTTTCTAAGATGCCATTAGTTTTAATTGGAGATCTACCTTTCATTTGAAATATTTGGGTGTGTGACTTAAAACTGTCAATACTTTTGCCTTGTATTCATTGGCACAATCCTATTCTCTCAGCCTCATTGCTCGTTACTGTGCACAGTAGTTCTTTCAACAGATGTTCATTAACTGCTTGTACCAGTCATTGTTAAAGGCTTCGAGGAGCCAATCAAAGATGAGGTAATATACCTGAATTCTGCACTTCAAACTTACGGTACTTTACTGTGACCTTCCATGTGAACCGGATGGGAGCAGGAATGCCTTTCCCTGCTGCTTCCCATTAAATGCAATGTACTTGAATAGAGAGAATGGGGAGTTTGCTGTAAATTCCCATGTGTATTGCTAGAACATGGTAGAAGCCCAGCAAATGTATGCTGAATTCACATTTAAATATTACCCGGCAGGAGCCAAATTGACTGATTTTAAAAAGCATATTTACTTTTGCCTTTGCATAATGATTTGTTTTGTTGAAAATATATGATGTTGGCCTGTGTGTTTATTTCACACGTTTTGTTTATGTCACTGTCATGCATAGAGCAGATCTTCCGTAAATATATCAACATCTATAAAAGAATAAAGTCACAGTTATTATGTAATTCAGGGGGAAAAACAAGGATGAATCACCTTATCCCTGGTCTTATGTCCTCATTGAAAATTAATTAGGCTTGGAATAGAGAAAACTGAAATCTTTCTGTAAGATTTGTTCTTTTAAAGTCTTATCTGAGGCATAGGAGATGGTTATATAGTTGGGGTCTCAAAACTTTTCAATGTATATATTGAAATATATAAATAAATGAGGGGGATATAACATGTTGATAAAGGTATAATTAACTAGATTAGATATGGTCAATGGTAAGTGTCTGCTGTGTCGATAGAGCAAGTGTTTAAAGTCCTCAAAATCAAGATAATCCCCCATGGTTAATTAAAATTTGATTATTCATTCTATTCTTATTGGAAACCAATTCTGAACTGTATGTATAGTAAGAGAAGTCAGAAAATACTTGTTTTATCTTGATTTTTAAGAGATACTTGCATGTTTTCTCTTTTTTAAAAAAATGAAATTTCATTAATCTCAAAAATCCTTTGCCCTCCGATAGCTCTGTGTGTGTGTGTGCGTGTGTGTGCACGCGTGTTTTAATGATTTTTATGGTGTTCTCTAGGTTCAACTTCAGTGATAAAAGTATTTAAGTTTATTGGGCAGAATATATTTTCAGATACCCCAGAAAATCTTTATCACCTATTTATCTATTAATGTTACCATTATTATATATGCTGTTTTTCACTTGAAACACAGTTTGCAATTAAAGAATTTACCAGTGCTTCTGATTTATCTATTTTTACTTTCATCTCCCTCCTCAAATTTTACATATAAGCACTTTAATTGATAATCTAGTTATTTTATTTCAAAGCCCCCTCATAAGCGCTATGCTAATGCATTTTACCTCTGTGTGTGTTGCAGGTGGTCTGCAATTTAAGAACAAAACTTAACCTAGGTTGTTCAATGGTATTATGAGGTCCTCTGTGCTTAAAAAAAACAAAAAACAAAAAAACTTCACTGCCACATCCAAAGTGGATATGAAATGTTCGACTATACTGTGCTCATGTTATTAAAATAACACTTCTTAGTACACAATTCTGAGCTATTATGCAATACCCTAAGTTGTTAATGTATTTTTGCTTTCAAGTCCCTGTATCATTTTTATTTTAATGAAACATTTTATGAAAAATAGCCCTCTTCCTACACTGTGCATTAATACAGCAATTGTTTGACGAACAGTGACTTCTTTAATCAGGAAATACCTCTTTCTTACTAGGAAAATCGAAGGATTAAACTATTGACTATGGGAGGAAAGAGTACTTTGTTATTAGTCAAGTTTCCCTTGACCTTTCCTGCTCAGCTGTCTCTCACTGCCGTGCCTTTTACCTCATTTTAAAGTCTCTGAGTCTCAGGTGATGGACATGGATGTGGATGTGTGATGGGAGAAGATAAATCTTTGTAAGTGTAAAGTGTCATTACTAATTAGAACTCTGAAACACATTCTAACGTCCCAGTAGAAACGCATGCAGGGAGCTGAGGTTGAATGATAAAGGGAAGTGAATACTCGAAGACTAATCACTGTTTTGTTTCCAGGAGGATAATTCATCAGCTGAAGGGGAATGGGAATGTGGGTGGTTGTGTTAGAAGGGTGAAGAGCTTGGATAAAATCTCATATAGTTTCATGCATACAGGGGAGAAAAAGATACCCAGAGTGTGTAGAATGATTATAGGCAACCTTGTTTCCTTAATGATCAGCGTATAGTTTTAAGTATTTGGTGAATTAATTGAATGAAAGAAGGAAACCTGCCATTTACTCTGCAGGGTTTTGTCTTGTTTTGTTTTTCATAGGGACTACATCAGTTTAAAATTCAAAACATATAGGAAATCTGAACTATTATTTTAGAGATGAGGGAACTGATTTTCATAAAAAATATGTAGCATCTAATAAGGGAAGGATCTGAAATTCAAATTCAGGAATATTTGATTCTAAAATGATGTTCATTACACTGACTGAAACATAGTCCCTTGAAGAAATGAGGAATTGCAGAAGGAAAAAGACAAGCACTAGGAGTAGCTCTAGCTTCAGGTTTTTATCATTGTTTTCTGGCCAATTCTTCCCCCACCTCCCACCCAGCTCTATAATACATATATTTACAGTATATGGCATTATTTTTGACATATGTATGTATTGTGAAATTATTATATCAAGCTAAGTATCTATCACCTTACATAGTTATCGCTTTTTGTTGTTGTTAGAACATCTAAGATCTAATCTCTTAGCAATTTTCAGGTATACAGTACATTTTTAACTATAGTCGCCATGCCATGCAATACATCTTCAGAACTTATTCAGCAAAATGAAAAGACTAACTATGGAATAGGAGAACATATTTGTAAACTATACCTCTGATAAGGGGTTAATATCCAAAATATATAAGTAGTTCAAGTAACTCAATATCAAGAAAAAAATAACCCAATTTAATCAAAGTGGGCCAAACACCTGAATAGGTATCTTCTAAAAGCGGACATATATATGGTCAACAGATGTATGAAAAAATGCTCAACATCAGTCTTCAAGGAAATGCAAATTAAAAACCATAGTGGGATAGCACCTCACACCTGATAGATTGTCTGTCATAAAAAAGACAAAATCTAATGTTGGTGAGGAGAACAGAGAAGCCTGATGCATTGTTTTGGGAATAGAGATTAGTATAGACATTATGGCAAATAGTATGGAGGTTCCTCAAAAATGAAAAAATGGAGTTGCCATATCATCGAGTCATTACTTTTGCATGGCCAAATCCAGGTTAGTGACTGCCAATTGGTAAATGAGTAACTCTTTTGGAGACTTAAAAGGTTAATAAGCATGGAGAACTAGCAGGATTTAGAGATAATAGGGTGGGGTTTAGAGTGGTTGTAAGGTGGGGAAACTTGATTGTTTAGTGTAATTCATTAAGAACTATATAACATTAATATTTAAATATGAGCTGTATCTTTAAACGGCTTTCCTTATTGTGAATCACTATAATGATTAATAATTTAGTAAGCCATCAGTTTGTGGGTGACTTACTGAATATTATCGTAGTGAAATTACATCAGTGTAGGATGCTTTTAGGGGCAAAGAAGAGAAGAATAAATTCAAAATGGCTTAAAAATAAAAATCTGTTATAGTGCAGGAGAGGCCATATAGAGGTAGTTTTTTTTTTTTTTTTTTTTTTTGAGACGGAGTCTCGCTCTGTCGCCCAGGCTGGAGTGCAGTGGCCAGATCTCAGCTCACTGCAAGCTCCGCCTCCCGGGTTCCCGCCATTCTCCTGCCTCAGCCTCCCGAGTAGCTGGAACTACAGGCGCCCGCCACCTCGCCCAGCTAGTTTTTTGTATTTTTTAGTAGAGACGGGGTTTCACCGTGTTCGCCAGGATGGTCTCGATCTCCTGACCTCGTGATCCACCCGTCTCGGCCTCCCAAAGTGCTGGGATTACAGGCTTGAGCCACCGCGCCCGGCCAGAGGTAGATTTTAATTTCATGTTTCTACTCATGGTTTTGGCTGTTTTTACTTGGCTTTGTGAAAGAAACTTGTCTTCAGCAACTCAAAGCGTCACATACTTACGTGCTTACCTGAAGTTGGGAAAGAAAGAAATATAGGCGTGGTTTATTTTGTTGTGTTGCCCTTTATTGCATTTCACAGATACTGCATTTTTTTTACGAATTGAATGTCTGTGGCCACCCCGTGTCACACAAATCTATCGGACTCATTTTTCTAATACCATGTGCTGTCCTTGGGTCTCTGTGTCACATTTAGGTAACTGGCAATATTTCAAACGTTTTATTATTATGTCTTTATGGTGATCTGTTATCATTGATCTTTGATGTTGCAATTGTAATTGTTTTAGGGTACCACAAAGCATACCCACATAATGACAAACTTAATCAACTTAATTAATAAGTGTTGTGTATACTCTGACTGCTCCACTGACTGGCTGTTTCTTGGTATTTCTCCCTCTCTTCAGACCTTCCATTCCCTCAGACACAACAATATTGAAATTAGGCCAATTAATTAACCCTACAATGGCCCCTAAATGTTCAAGTCAAAAGACGGGTCACAGGTCTCTCCCTTAAAATCAAAAGTTGGAAATAATGAAGTTTAGTAAGGAAGGCATGTTGAAAGCCAAAAGAGGCCAAAAGCTGGACCTCCTGTGCCAGTTCACCAAATTATGAATGCAAAAAACAATTATTGAAGGAAATTAAAAATGCCACTCCAGTGAATACACGAGTAAGAAAGCAAAGCAGCCTTATTGCTGATGTGGAGAAAGTTTTACTGGTTTGGATAGAAGAGCAAACCAGCCACAATATTCTCTTAAAGCAAAGCCTAATCCAGAGAAAGGTCCTAATACTCCAGTTCTGTGGAGGCTGAATTGGAGTGGTGAGAGATATGAGGAAGCCACAGAAGAAAAGTTGGAAGCGAGCATAAATTGGTTCATGAGGGCCGGGTGTGGTGGCTCACACCTGTAATCTCAACACTTTTGGAGGCTGAGGTGGGCGGATCATTTGAGGTCAGGAGTTCGAGACCAGCCTGACCAACAAGGTGAAACCCCATCTCTACTAAAAATGCAAAATTAGAGGGGCATGGTGGCGCATGCCTCTAATCCCAGCTACTTGGGAGGCTGAGGCAGAAGAATTGCCTGAAATCCAGAGGCAGAGGTTGCAGTGAGCTGAGATCACACCATTGCACTCCAGCCTGGGCAGCAAGAGTGAAACTGTGTCTCAAAAAAATAAAAATAAAAAAAGTTCATGAGGTTTAAGGGAAGAAGCCATCTCCATAACATAAAAGTGCAAGGTGAAGCAGTAGATGCTAATGGAGAAGCTACAGCAAGTTATTCAGAAATTTTAGCTAAAATAGTTGATAAAGGCAGGACCACACTAAACAACAGAATTTTAATATGGAAGAAATGGCCTTCTGTTGTCAGATGATACCATCTAGGAGTTTCATAACTAGAGAAGAGAAGTCAGTGCCTGGCTTCAAAGTTTCAGAGGACAAGCTGACTTTCTTCTTTGGGAATAATGCAACTGGTGACGACTAAGCTGAAGCCAGTGCCTATTTGCTGTTCTTATAGTCCCAGGGTCCTTAACAATTATGTTAAATCATAATCCCAGCACTTTGGGAGGCTGAGGCAGGCAAATCATGAGCTCAAGAGATTGAGACCATCCTGGCCAACATGGTGAAACTCCATCTCTACTAAAAATACAAAAATTAGCCGGGCATGGTGGCACACACCTGTAATTCCAGCTACTCGGGAGGCTCAGACAGGAGAATAAGTTGAACCCACGGAGGTGGAGGTTGCAGTAGGCTGAGATCGCACCACTGCACTCCAGCCTGGCAATGGAGTGAGACTCTGTCTCCAAAAAAAAAAAAAAAAAAAGAGTTATGCTAAATCTACTCTGTACTCTACAAATGAAACAAAAAGCCTGGATGACAGCACATCTGTTTACAACATGATTTACTGAATATTGTAAGCTCACCGTAGGGACCTACTTCTTAGAAAAGAAAAAAGTTCCCTTAAAAATATTACTGCTCATTGACAATGCCTCTGCTCAACCAAGAGCTCTCATGGAGATGTAGAAAAAGATTAACATTGTTTTTATGCCTGCTAACACAACATTCATTCTGTAACTCAGGGATCAAGGGGTAATTTTAACTCTCGCTCTTATTCTTTAAGAAGTACATTTCATAATGCTATAGCTGCCATAGGAAATGATTCCTCTAATGGATCTAGGCAAAGTCATTTGAAAACCTTCTGGAAAGGATTCACCATTCTAGATGCCATTAAGAACATCTGTGATTCATGGGAAGAGGTCGTATGTCAACATTAATAAGAATTTGGAAGAAGTTTTTTCCTTGTATTTCTCCATCCTCATGGATGGCTGAGGGTTTCAAGAATTCAGCGGAAGTAGTAACTGCAGATCTAATGGAAAGAGGAAGAGAACTAGTTAGAAGTGGAGCTTGAAGATGGGACTGAAATTCTGCCATCTCATGACAAAACTTGAATGGATAAGTTATTAGCTTCTAATGGGTAAGCAAGGAAAGTGATTTCTTGAGATGGAATCTAATTCTGGTGAAGATGTTGTGAACCTTATTGAAATGTAAACAAATTATTTAGAATATTACATGCACTTAGTTAATAAAACAGTTGGAGAGTTTGAGAAGATTGACTTCAATTTTGAAAAGCATTCTACTGTAGGTCAAATATGATCAAACAATATTGCATGCTGCAGAGAAATATGTTAGGAAAGGAAGAGCCGATTGAAAGCACCAGACATCATTGTTGTGTTATATTGAGATACTGCCACAGCCACTTCAACCTTGAGCAAACCTCTACCTTGATCAGGAAGCAGCCATTTGCATGGAGGCAAGACCCTCTACCAGCTAAAGGATTAGGACTCAAGACTTAGATGATCCTTAACTCTTTTTTAGCAATAAAACATTTTTAAATTAGTGTATGGACATTTTTCAGCATCATTCTGTTGCACACTTAATAGACTATAAGTATAGTATAAACATAACTTTTACGTGCCCTGGAAAACAAAAAAAAAATTGTGTTATTTAATTTATTGTGTTACTTGCTTTATTACGGTGTTCTGGAACCAAACTGGCAGTACCTCCAAGGTATGCCTGTATTTATGTTTTTTTTTTTTTGTCTTTTTGTTTGTTTGTTTGTTTTGAGACAAAGTCTTACTCTTGTCCCCCAGGCTGGAGTGCAGTGGTGTGATCTCGGCTCACTGCAACCTCTACCTCTCGGTTTCAAGCGATTCTCCTGCCTTAGCCTCCCAAGTAGCTGGGATTACAGGCACCTGCCACCACATCTGGCTAATTTTAGTTTTTTTTTTTTGTATTTTTAGTAGAGACAGGGTTTCACCATGTTGGCCAGGCTGGTCTCAAACTCCTGACCTCACGTGATCTGCCCACCTCGGCCTCCCAAACTGCTGGCATTACAGGCATGAGCCACTGCGCCCAGCCGCCTGTATTTCTTTAATTGATTTTCTTTGGAGGAAAAATCCCCTTACCCTGTGTTGTCTAGCCAACTTCCCTCAGTCCTCATTGGCTATAATTGTTTCATATGATCACTCCTAAATGAATTGCTGGTGAGGAAAATGATGTTAACACGATTTCCTTTCCCGAATCGACTCCCTTTTGATGATGGAGAGGTCTGCCTCCCTTGAAGTACGTGACTGGCCAATCAAATTAGGTGTCCCATCTTTCAGGGAAGAATGAAAGAGCGAGAATATTGTAGTCAAATGTGTCTGCCACAGGAATGTTGAAAAGACCGTTTTTGACAAAGAATGCAAACAATATCAAAGCCAACATTTATAAAGCCCTTACAGTGTACCATATTTATGTTCTTTGTATGTGTGATCTCATATGATTCTCCAAACTTTTGAGATTAATTCTCTTTTATAGATGAGGTAAAGAAGACATTTTAAAGAGTTTAGATGACTTGCCTAACTGACAAAACTGTTCAATGGCAAAATTGGGATTTGAACTCAGTCTGATTGGCAAGAAGAGTTGTCTCCTACCAGTCAAGTTGCCATAAAAGAAAACCATTAGCATTGTGCATAGTTTTACTCTTGTTAAGCTTAAGAATACGATAAGGGTATTAACTTGCTTTGTGAACAGGCTATGTTCTGGGCACTTTCCAAAAAAAAAAAAAAGCTGTTATGCTTGATCTTATTTAATACCGATATCTGCATACAGATTATTATTTAAAAAATTTTTACAAATAAGGAAATTATGGGACAGAGCAATAAGTAATTTGCTGCAGGTCACATAGCTAAGAAGTGGCCAGGGTGGGGTTTGGATTCAGGCTTTCTTTGACTTTGAAGACCTGGGTGCCTCCCACTACCCAGTGCTTGGGGACTAGAGTCAATGTATGGCAGGAGAAGGGTAATAGATTTGGAATAAACCAAATTGCATACCCTTGACTAGTCCTCCAAAAGCTTATGATATCAAAGAAGCCAACATTTTTCAAGGCAAATATTTTTATTGTTTTTATATTCTTTTCAAGAGTAGGTAGGAGAATAACATTTTCAAGTGTAAGGAGGCTTAGGAAAATATTCATTTTGTTTCTAGACGAGGAAGAGTTGGTTAAAAAATAGAAATGGGGCCGGGTGCAGTGGCTCATGCCTATAATCCCAACACTTTGGGCGGTCAAGGCGAGCATATCACGAGGTTAGGAGATCGAGACCATCCTGGCCAACATGCTTAAAACCCATCTCTACTAAAAATACAAAAAATTAGCTGGGCATGGTGGCACGTGCCTGTTGTCCCAGCTACTCGGGAGGCTGAGGCAGGAGAATTTGTTGAACCCGGGAGGTGGAGGTTTCAGTGAGCAGGTATCGTGCCACTGCACTCCAGCCTGGCAAGAGTGAGACTCCATCTCAAAACAAATAAATAGAAATAGAAATGGGAACCAGTGTCCTCTGTAGAGGGAGAAGTTGTAACTAAGAGTGTTGATTTGAAATGGACCGATGAGACAAGTTAAATATTGAAGCATGGGCGACTGTGCAAACTCACTAGTCCGGGTGCATGAGTCAACCAAGCGGTGAGCTATACTATTCTTCACTATGGATTTCTTCCGAAAGCTGCACAGTGAATTAAAAGTTAGGGTAATACAAAATCATGGTTTGAAACACTTGGTGTATGAAACTATGCACGTGCTCTGTAATTTCTCCTTTTTAGAATAGCTATGCTTATTCTTTGCCAGACATTTGTACTAACACTGTTTTCTTGAAATAGCCAAATCTATAAAATGTTATGTAAAATATATTTTTAAAATTTATGTAAAAAATATATTTGTTTGTATAGGTCTGTGTATATATGTGTGTATATTTATTTGTGTGTGTGTGTGTATACTTATATTAAATATATATGCATACAGGAACTTGAGGAAACCATTCTATGCTGTATCAAAATCTTCCAGTGCTGTATCAAAATGTTTGCTATATTAGTTTCATTAGTACTGAAATTCATGAATATTTTATGTTATCAGTTCTTTGCTGATTTTTGCTTCTAAGAAGAAAATGTACTCCATTCTAAAATATTGGACTCATTATTCACACTTCATATAACTGAAGACTAATTAGCTAGTGTTTAATTTCTCAAGACTACAAAACAGTATCTGCTGTCTCCTTGTTACACAAAACGAAGAACTAAACACCTCTCCCCACTATTTTTTCAAAGAAACTCCCAACACGCAAGTATCCATAATTGATGATGTTTTCCATCAAAACATAGTCAGTGAATATAGGTAAAATCGGCATTTGGAGTATGAATGTTTTGGTTCCAGCTCAGGGACTGTGATTGAACTGCATGTGCAGTCTTGAATTCTTCATTGCAGTTTCTCCAGTTTGTAATTAAAGAGATGAGGCTGCTAAGTTTCTGATGGTGTTATACTCTCTTTTTCATTGGACTGTGCAACTGAATTATAACACTTCTCGTTACAGTGCTGCTGAACAAATTTAACATATGTGTAATATCACAATAAGTATTGGATCATAAAATTGTAGATGCATATTCTCTTGTATTTCAGGGATCTGTCGTTGTGTCCCTTTTGAGAATTACTAAATAGATAATCTGCTTCTGTTTCTGTTGCCAGAGAACAGGTTTCATTTGTGTAAAGAGCTTTTGTGAGGTACGTTGGTTCTGTTTTTCATATAAAGCATTTCCATATTTTCAGGTACTCAGGTCAACTAAGTACACTGATTTGCTGCATAATAAGAATGTTCAGATTAGAGAGTTTCTAGTCACTTTATTGCTGACAGGTTTATGGGTTTATAGAAATAAAAATATTCAGAGAGGAGCTTTCCTTTTTCTATAACTATCATTGAATGGTTCTATTTTGAAACAGTTCTTTGATTTACTTTTGCTTCTTATAGATTGGTGACATCAGTCAAAATTGTTTCTGAGGTTTTCAGAATTCACATCACATGGCTGGTCATTGAAGCATTCTGGCTGAATGGTTGGATGCTAAATGGATTTGTGCCAGCGCATGGCAGTTCCAGGCACCGAGGCCAATGGCTGCTTAGTGCTGGGGTAAAACACTTTCCCATGCACAAGTTGCTGGTGGTTTCCTGTGAATAAATTTGGGCCCTGTGACCTAAATAATTTCTTCAGCAAATAATTCAGTGTCTGTGTTTTGTTCCCAATTCTGTTCCATGCTCAGTGAAGCCTCATTCTGTATACTTAAATATCTAAATATTTTTTCCTTCAGCTTCAAAGCAAACTTTTCGATAATTATACCCACAAAAAATTTATTTTTATTTGTAGACATGCAAACTTCAAAATTTATTTTTATCTGTAGATATGCAAACTTCAAAACATTCTTCCATGCCATAGGTTTTATAATGATTAAACAGCATGGAGTTTGAGATCTGGTAGATTTGCATATAAATCTTGCTTATCCATTTGCTGCATGTGAGGTCTTCTGCAAGTGATTCAATGTTTTTCTTAAGAAAAGAATATTAAGAGTGTTCCTTAATATTTTCATCCATAGAATGAGGATAATATTAGTATTATTCACAAAGTATCCAATTAATATTAGCTCTTTTCCTTAATATTACAATAGAGCCAATTAATTTTTTATTATTTATTTTCCAAGCCTCCATTAAAAATATTCAAAGAAAATTTGGATATATGAAAAATGATGTTCCGGTAAAATGTCAGAATGTTTATCTTGAGGTAGTTATTAGCTTTGGAAAGTTACATTACCACTCTGCCACTGAATACATTCTATTCAGTTTTCCCACACTTTGCTAAGTGCCTAGAGCAGCTGGTAAGGTTGGCCTTTCTGGGCTTTATGTTGTCTAGATCCTTTCTGCTTCTCTGTGTTAGCTGGGTGCCATCGTGATGCAGGGCTTCATAGCTGAGTCAGAATGTGGAATTGAGGGTACTCAGTTTGTTAACTGACCAACTGCTTAAATCCTGAATCCAGTACAAAGTTCAGTTTCTTTTCTTTTTTCTCTTTCTTCTTTTTCTTTTTCTTTCTTTCTTTCTTTCTTTTTTTTTTTT
>NW_012120598.1:9655038-9688763 GCF_000951035.1 Colobus angolensis palliatus | reverse complement strand
TTGTTTTTTTTTTGAGATATAGTCTCGCACTGTTGCCTGGGCTGGAGTGCAGTGGCATGATCTAAGTTCACTGCAACCTCTGCCTCCAGGTTCAAGTAATTCTCCTGCCTCAGCCTCCTGAGGTAGCCTGGATTACAGGCGCCCGCCAGCACGCCTGGCTAATTTTTGTGTTTTTAGAAGAGATTGGGTTTTACCATGTTGGCCAGGCTGGTCTCAAACTCCTGACCTCAGGTATCTGCCTACCTTGGCCTCCCGAAGTGCTGGGATTATAGGCATGAGCCACTGCACCCGGCCGACCAAGGTTCAGTTTCCCTCTCAGGGCTGTCCTCCACTCTCAAGGACTTCCCCTTTCTTCCCTCACGTTACTCAAACTGTTGTCTGGACTCTGGTGGAAGCTTATTGTTATTTGTCTCCACTTCTCTTCATTTGTAACTCACTTGTAGACCTCGGTTGTGCCTCCACTTTGAGCAGTGTCTATACTAGCGGAATTTCACAGCATGACCACAGCACAAGTACAGATGTTTCCACAATTCTAAGTAAGGCTCCACCTCAGCTCCCACTGATCCGATCGTGCTCAGAGGCTCAGCACGCTCTCTCTCGGGACTTGGCTGGTGGAATTTCTCCCATAACCTGTTACCAGGTTTCCTGATTCGAGTTTTAGTGATGCTGCCAGCTAGTTTGCTGGCAATATATTCTCTTCTAATATATTCATCCTATTAAAGGTATTACAGGAACACTTTTTAAATATCTTCCACATTATAGTAGAGCAGTAAAGACATAGAGGAGAGAGAAAACTTGGGCTGTCTGTGGCCAAGTAGACTTCCCTATCTTTATACCCTCTGGTAGCCAATCATTCTAGAGTACCATCCATCCTTGCAAAGACAAAGTCCATTTATCTCTCACATTTTTCTGTGGTGGTGATAGTAAAGATTGTGGCAGTAGGGTTGGTAAGGTAGGTTGACCAGTTGTGTCCTGGGTCCAACAGAGAATTACAGCACAGGAAAGGAAGAGATAATATGCCAAGAGACATTTGATGATCTTCTGCTTTCATCCTTCCCAGCAATTTATTGCATTCTTCTCTTTAAGGAAATGGGAAACTATTCTTTTTCATTCTATTTTATTTTATTTTTTGAGAAGGATTCTCACTCTGTCGCCCAGGCTAGAGTGCAGTGGCGCGATCTCAGCTCACTGCAAGCTCCGCCTCCTGAGTTCATGCCATTCTCTTGCCTCAGCCTCCCAAGTAGCTGGGGCTACAGGTGCCCGCAACCACGCCTGGCTAATTTTTGTTGTTGTTGTTATATTTTTAGTAGAGACGGGTTTCACTGTGTTAGCCAGGATGGTCTTGATCTTCTGACCTCGTGATCCACCCGCCTTGGCCTTCCCAAGTGCTGGGATTACAGGTGTGAGCCACCGTGCCCGGTCCGGAAATGGCAAACTATTAAGCAGATACCTTCTTTTTCTGGATCATTTTTTTTTGTAAACTCTTTGTTATGGGCTATTTAGTTATTGATATTTAAAGAGCTCCTTATTAAGAAAACATTCATCTCTTTCAAGCACATGGATTTAGACTTTAAAACCCCGACATTCAAGGCCATCCATTCTGCCATGCTCTATTTTAAAGTGTGCTGTGAAAAGCAAAGCTGATGATGACTTTTTTGGTTCCCAGCTTTTGCAGACCCCATCAAGCAATGGATGGCTTAATTTACTTCCATGGAAAGCCAGGAGAAACAAGCTTTAGAGAGCTTGTTTAGAGAGTGAGATGGACTCAACACACAGACATGTAAGAACGAAATAGAAACAAATAATAGTAGAGAAAATTGAGTCAGCGGTGATTGTTATGTTTATAAAAACTAGAAGGATTGATTTGATTCCCAACTTGCAATTCTGGAATACTTTTCTAGACGTAGCTTTTTTAACCTTTCACAAGCTGATATTTTTAAAATCTATTCATTTACCCGGGTTTATCTTATAAAACCAAGCTCAAGCCGTACTTAATTTTGAAAAACCCTTCTTAGTCATTTTAAACCGTAGTTTTCCATCTCTTATGAACTACTAGTACAAAGATTAGTACTGCCCATTTGAACATGTAATCTCATATAATCGAGTGTTAGGGTTTTTAATTTTATTAATCTTGTCCTCTAAATTTGATTCTAAGCTTCTTACATTCTAAGCTTTTTATACACAGAAGTTTTATGTCACGCACATAGTAGATGCTCAGTAAATAGTTATCGAAAAAGTAAATGATGATGCTCTGATATTGTTATTTATACTTAGAATAAAAGGAGAGATTGAAAACTGTAACACAAGCAGTTTGGTTTATATAAAGTTAAATAAATATCTGGCTGTGATGGCTTTTATAAATGCACATATACTGATAAATGTCATAGAATGTAGTCTTGTAAAGACTTTAAAGATAAACATGCCCTTTTTTCTAATTAGAGTAGTTTAGTTGAAAATAAAAGTAAAATAAGTTGTATCCAAGTCTTTTAAAAAATAGATACTTAAAAAATTAAACTCATGTGCTTTTGCTTTTTTATTTAGATTAGCTTAGTAGTTTATTAGAAACTTAATGAAGAATATGTACAACACTCTCCTTCTCAATACTTTACTTCCAGATTGTTAGACAGCAAGTAAATGCAATAGTCAAAATCCTAGAAGACTTTGTGTATATAATTTAGTTATGTTCATGTCCTGCCTAACTAAATTATTTTAATTTTTGCATAGCTTCAAATGCTCTATAGTAGAATTTATTTCAGTTATAAAAATAGGAAATTGATTTTCAAATGTTACTATTCAGATAAATATTTGAATTATTTTAATGCTTAAACTGTTATACTAGTTATACTTACACACAGATGAATTCTTTGTGACCGCCTTCTGTATCTAGAGAATAGATTAAAACACATGTAACAATTTATTAATACAATTGCAAATTATTTTACCATAAGTTCATTTAAATAGTCCATTTGTGTTCATGCAGTATACAGTAATAATAATGAGGTTTTTAATGTTTCAGTTTGATGAAATGAATGTTAAAACTATATAATCTCTTTTCAGTTGTAGGAAATTTAGTTTTAACCAGGAAAAGGTGAGGATGTCAAGAAGTGATTGTCATAGGCATGTAGATCTTACAATAATTAAATAACAAAAGCAGCAGTAACAGAGGCATAGCATAATAAAAGTTAGAGTAGAAGAAGTCAACCATTGTAAATATGTGTTTGATTTTACATAAAATATTTACTTTAAAATGAGTTAATACTTATAGTCTAAAAATGTGAAAATATATATATGGTCATAGTCTGAAAGACATATATACCACAGTGTGCTTTATACCTAAATAAGAACATGGGAAGTAAGAAAGATGACTGGCACAAAAATCCAAACTGACTGTTTTACTCCATTGGAAGTTTAATTTTGAGTTGACTGACAAAGGAGTAAGATGGGATACACTATAATTTTTATTAGGAAATGAGGTAGCTGTACTAATTATTAAGAAGGGATATTAAGGCTGGGTGCGGTGGCTCACACCTGTAATCTCAGCACTTTGGGAGGCCGAGGTGGGCAGATCACTTGAGGTCAGGAGTTTGAGACCAGCCTGACCAACATGGTGAAACCCCGTCTCTACTAAAAGTACAAAAAGTAGCCAGGCGTGGTGGTGGACACCTGTAATCCCAGCTACTCTGTAGGCTGAGTCAGAAGAATCGCTTGAATCTCAGAGGTGGAGGTTGCAGTGAGCCGACATTGTGCCACCTACGCTCCAGCCTGGGCGACAGAGCGAGACTCCATTAAAAAAAAAAAAAAAAAAGAAGGAATTATAAAATTAATTTATTGTATGGTTCTTCGAATTAGATAATTTTAAACAGCTTAATATATGATGTCTCCAAAACTGGTTTTAGAAGTGATCCAAAACCTTTTTAATAGTATTATTTTAAATTAGCGTTGGAAGCAGCCTGGAGCTTAGTGGATTGTATTTGCCTATAATCTAATTTACTCATATATGCATACATGCATGCATATTATAAATATGGAGATATTTGTCACAAAGAAATGAGCATTATTGTTTAGCATTTATTGTTTATATAGTCTAGATATGTCATTTATATCTAATTTTTTACATTAAAGCAAAGAGGTAAAATGTAATTTAAAGTGATGAATAATAAAACAATTTTCACAAATGTGTTTCTGAGGATTTTGACTTTAATGTCATATACTCATTTCTATTTGTCAAATCCTAGCTTTGTGCAACCACTGAGCCCAGTGGGTAATAAAAAGATGCATAACCCTGGATCATTTTCTCAAGGGATTTACCATCCAAGCATCAATAATAATACACTTGTTCCCAAAACAATAATACAAAGAATATGTGATATTTCCATATAAGTGACGAAATGTGATATCAGCCTGCGAATGCTATTTGATTGTATGTTATGTGCATGAAATGCTGACAATCTGATTGAAACAACATAGTGAAAATGAGTCTCTCACTCAGGAAGAACTATAAAATCAACCAGTTTTGTTCTGCCACCTACAGGGTATCAGTTCCTTTATGATGCCACTGTTTGTGGGAGCAGACACACACCTTGCTTTTGCACGTGCAGTTTTCCCCTGGAACAAAGGAGATGGTTAGGCTTTGTGTTCTCCCAGAAATCCTGGGAAAAAAAAATGGGGAAAACTGAAGTATTTATTTATAAAACATGCAAACTATTTTAATAAAGCATCCTGATTTTACAAATAAAGGCAAAAGAAATCCCTTAAAGGCATAAGTGACTTCAATTATCCACAGCCAGCAGAGAGAATGACTTGATCCTCAATGAACTTTCCAACTTAAGTAGAAAAAAAGTTTAAAAAGTGTACATTAGGGGCAGGGCGCGGTGGCTCATGCCTGTAATCCTAGCACTTTGGGAGGCTGAGGTGGACGATAACTTCTGGTTAGGATTTCAAGAGCAGCCTGACCAACATGGTGAAACCCCGTCTCTACTAAAAATACAAAAAAAAGAAAAAGAAATTAGCCAGGTATAGTGGCGCATGCCTGTAATCCCATCTACCTGGGAAGCTGTGGCAGGAGAGTTGCTGGAACCCGGGAGGCGGAGGCTGCGGTGAGCTGAGATCACGCCACTTCACTCCAGCCTGGGCCAGAGAGGGTGACTCCGTCTCAAAAAACAAGCAAACATACAAAGAAAAGTGTACATTAGGAAACAAAAAGCCTTTTTTTCTTTTTTTTTTTTCATTAAAAACTACCTTTAGGTCAGAATTTTATGTGCTTTAAAAGTTGTTTTAAATGTGGTAGATTATTGTTTGCATTCTTTCATCTAAATACACACTATAGTCTTTTATTACAAAGGAAAATGATATAAAAATTAAAGACTATAACTATTTTTGTTGTCTTTTTTGAGACGTAGTCTCGCTCTGTCGCCCAGACTGGAGTACAGTGGTGCAGTCTTGGCTCACCACAATCTCCACCTCCCAAGCTCAAGTGATTCTTCTGCCTCGGCCTGCTGAGTAGCTGGGATTGCAGTGCTCCACTGCCACCAGGCTAATTTTTGTATTTTTAGTAGAGATGTGGTTTCACCATGTTGGCCAGGCTGGTCTTGAACTCCTGACCTCAAATGATTCACCTGCCTCGGCCTCCCAAAGTGCTGGGATTACAGACGTGAGCCACTGCGCCTGGCCCAAATTTTTTATTTTCTGAGTTATAATTTTTTAATTGACTACATGCAGTATTTATTTATTTATTTGACCCAGGCTATCTGGGGTATTAATTTATTTATATTTTCTATTGCTAGTTAAGGTGAGCTCATTCATGTATTTATTTATTTTAAAACATCTTTGGAGAATCAGCTGTTTACCAGTCATTATGGTAGCATTATCATAGAAATTTGATTCGTGGAGATGAATAAAACACTGTCTTTTCCCGCCAGGAACTATAAGTTTCATTTAGAGAATTTACTTATGCAGATTGTTCCAATACAATTTCTAATTATAACCATACTCTCATATTTGGAAATAATTTGTAAACATGAAGTAATACTAATACATCACTTCATTATAGTATTTGACTATTCTGCTTTCAATTTATAATGATTTCTTCAATTGTAAAATATTAGACTATAGCTTAATTTCAAGCATGTTTTATCTCAAAGGAAGAACTATGAATAAAAATACTTCTATGGGTTTAACACCTACAGGGAATTCACATTACTGGTGTTTAGCCTGGATACATCATTTGAACCTTCTACACTTCCTTTTAATTACAGAGCCCATTATGCGTTAATATACATTATTTTGTAGTTACTTCAGTAATTTATAATATGTCAAAATTGAGTTTTTTAATTGAATATGTAATTGCCCTTTCCTCTGAATTGTTTCTTAAGTTTTTTTTTTTTTTTTTGAGATGGAGTTTCTCTTGTTGCCCAGGCTGGAGCGCAGTGGCGTGATCTCAGCTCACCACAACCTCCGTCTCACGGGTTCAATCAGTTCTCCTGCCTCAGCCTCCCGAGTGTCGAACAGCTGGGATTACAGGCATGCACCACCACACCCAGCTAATTTTGTATTTTTAGTAGAGACGGGGTTTCTCCATCTTGGTCAGGCTGGTCTCAAACTCCCGACCTCAGGTGATCTCCTGCCTTGGCCTCCCAAACTGGTGGGATTACAGGCATGAGTCACCACGCCACGCCCAGTGTTGTTTCTTAAGTTTTAAGAGTGAACAAAGTTTTTGCTAAAAGATCTCTTATGCTCACTGGATTGTTGTTTTTACAGTTTTGACATTTTCACATGTACCAAATTTGTTGTTTTGGTTCTCATTAGCAATGATGCAAGACTCCCAATTCCAATCATCTTGTTATTGAACAAATAATTTTAAAATCATAATCCGATCCAAAAATTTATGTTGTGTGAAGCATATTTACTTATAAGATTCTTTAATGAGGCCTGACCGGCTCTTTCGAGAGAAAACCAAACACAGTGATTCACACTTCATAAACAGACCTTCAATCTAAATGAATTTGGGTCATATTTGAGGTCACTTGGTTTTTGTCGTTGTGCTTCATCTTCTCAGCATCTCTTCGTTATTGCCAGAAAACTTTGGTGTGCAGCCTGCATGTAATCAGGGACAGAAAACTGCAGCATAGGCCACCTTAACTGAATTAAAATGAGACAGTGCAATGCAATATGCAGAACTGTGCAAGATAAAAGTATTTAACTGGCACACAAAATTCCCCAATAGTCTTTTATTTGTGCAATAAGTAACATAGATGTGATTTGTCTGTATAGTCTAATACTCTTATGTAAAAATCAGTGTTTTCATATGAAGAATCAAAGACACCTGGTTATATATAACAGTCTGTTGGGGTAGAGGGAAACAAAACAAGTGTATTTGGGGTGTGTGTTTAATATTATAATAAAATTTAAAAATTATGTAAGCTACCATCATAGGTATGTAATCCTTTTTTCATAAGTCTGAGTATATAAATTTACATTTAGTATTAAAATTCAGCATGGAGAAACTATTATAATTTTTGAAGTATTTATTTGAATGCAGACAGAGCTCTTTTTAAACTATCTTGAAATGTGAACTTAGAACTACAATGAAATGAGTAAAATGTTTTAGTGTATGTAACAAGGTTACATTCATAAACAGAAACCCACAATTTTTGTTTTAAAAAAATATATAAACTGTTCATGAAGAAAGATATGCTTTTACACCAATATTTACAATGATCTTCTTTCTTCTTCTGTTTGACTTCCTACATTGTCCCAAATTTTGTCTTATTTTTCAGATGAAATCTGTGACAGTGGTCAAGGTGTACTCTGACTTAATCACAAGAATTTAATGCAATTCAGAGAACAATAGATTCTTTCTGATGTAAAATTCTTGGTTGTCATGTTGCTAGTGTGCTATTTGTGACCAGAATGGCAAGTAGTTTTAATCCATACGTCCTTTTTTCTGTGCTGGGATGCCTGCCAAACTTATGTCTGCGATTAACTTTTGAGGTTGTCAGTTGGAGACAAATTTAGGAGCAGGAGAACTTAGGACAGTGCATTTGTAGTTAATGCATATTTCACAATAGCATTACCTTTCAGAATTAGAAAACAAATAATTATCTTCATAAACTTAACCGTTGCTGAGCATTACATTTATTGTTTTATTATTATTATTATTTATTTATTTATTTTTTTGAGATGGAGTCTTGCTCTGTCGCCAAGCTGGAGTGCAGTGGCACGATCTTGGCTCACTGCAGCCTCTGCCTCCCGGGTTCAAGTGATTCTCCTGCCTCAATCTCCCCAGTATCTGGGACTACAAGTGTGCATCACCACGCCCAGCTAATTTTTTGCATTTTTAGTAGAGACGGGGTTTCACCGTGTTGGCCAGGATGGTCTCGATCTCCTGACCTCGTAATTCACCAACCTCGGCCTCCCACAGTGCTGGGATTATGGCGTGAGCCATCACAGCCAGCCACAGTTGTTGTTTTAAACTGCCCTATGCTGTTCATGTAAATCTGCAATAAATTTCATGTAAACATGATTTAATTAAATATGTTGAAATCATATTACATACTTATTCATAATTATTCATGGTATTCGAGTGTCTAAAAATCCTGCTCTGTAGCTGGGGGCAAAAGACAGCAACATTGAAACGCACTGGTTATCTGGTTTTCTTTCCTATTTCTTGCACATTTACTATGCCAGAATACTGTCCTAAACATTAGCCATGTATGATGTCACTTGAACCTAAACATAATCTTTTAAGGTGAATATTGTTACTAACACATTTTACAGATGATGAAAGCAATTCTCAGAAATTTTGTGACTTAGTTTGAAGACAAGGTAGCCTGATTTCAAAGGGCACATCCTTGACTACCACGATATTAATTTTCTATTGCTATTGTTACAAATGACCGTGAACTTAGAGGCATAAATGATACAAACTTTATCTTACTGTTCTGTAGGTCAGAAGTTTCCCTCCTCTTCTGTCATCACATCTTCATCTGAATGACCTGCCTTTTTTTTTTTTTTTTTTTAATAAGGGCTCTTGGGATTGTTTTAAACTCACCCAGATTATTCAAGATAATCTCCCCATCTCAAGATTCGTCTCTTTAGTCACTCCTGCAAAATCTTTTTGCCACGTTGAGTTAAGCAACGTTCACATGCTGGAGGGATTTGGAAGTGGACATCTTCAGCAGAGTCGTTCTGCCTATCACGATTATTATACTGACTTTTGACAGTGTCTTTCCTTTTAAAATGAGTGGTACTAAAGGAGGTAAGTTGGAGAATGTGTTACTACTCTTATCTGTGAAGAGCTCCAGAGCGATGATTCAGTATTAATTGCTTAGTCAGATAAATATTAATACCATTTAAACACAGCAACTGGCTTTGTTTAAAAGTTAGATAATACAGAAATAAAAAAATATAATGGACTTTAAAAAGCTGCATACATTGTATGTCAAGGAATTCATCACCATAATTTTAACTGATAAATATTAATGTAGTTATGAATTTAAAATAAAAAAGATAATGACAAGGAATAAGGTGAATAGAGAAAATTTTTCATTTTAAATGTTTCATTTTCTGCAGAATGAGAAAGCCCTTACATTAAGAAATACTTTAACTGCATAGTACTTTATTCTTTTTGAAAAAGTTTCTAATCTATGATTCCTTTTGATTTTTAAATAATCTTGGAGTTAATAGAACTGAGGCTCTTAAAACCACTTTATAAATAATTATCTCTGTTGTGGTCTGGAAGCTAACATGTATTGTTTTACTATTTATTTTTTGGCTATTTTAAATTTCAAGTTTGCCATTTTATATTGAGTTGTTTTATAACCTGCTCCAATATTTTTAGAGACTAGATGAGGTATTAATCCCAATAAATGATTTACCATAAATCGATACATGAAGAGCTTTAGTAAATTCCTCCGAGTCACACAACTAATTAGTAATAGAACTTCTCCTGCTACTTGGTTCACTGGACATCAGTCTAAAGTGGTTGCTGTTTGGCCCAACCACCTCCCAAATCTAAGACAGAGATTAGTGAGCTATTGGCCTTCTGATTTTATTGCCTATGCAGGTTCACGTGTGTCATATACAAATTGGCAATAAATAGTTGTCTATTGGTGTGATCTACACCATCTTCGTTTGGCTTTGGAAGAGGAAATTTATGTCTTATAAAGCTGTAAAGTATGTCTCCAATCTGCAAGTAGGCAGTGATGGGCATTGATTTGATAAGCAAATTAAGGCCGTATTTAATATTCTGCTATAAGCCTTTTCAAATGAGCTGAACATTTTTTTACCTTAACATTTACTAAATAAATTTTGTCTCTCTCAATATCTCACTCTCAATCTCACACACTCTCTTATACACACACACACACATTCACACACACGTGTGCATGTGCAGTGCCTTTATTTGTAAAAGTAAAAGTTAAATATTATATTCTTTTTGTGACTTCGGCAGATTTTTGGTTTTTGTTTGTGTTTTTGTAAATCTCTTGTAGAGATCTTAACGGAGCATGCTACGTAGAGGAACATTAAGGCAAATGTGGCTTGATAGATTTTATCATTGATTAGATATATTAATCTAATCAAAAATTATCAGGCACCATTATTATGCCATCTCAATGTAATGGTGAGCATACAAATTTAGGAAAATAACTAGCTGTTCTTGAGCCTTTTTAATTAGTTGTTTAGAAAAGCATTGGTTACACTCTAAATAACTCTATAAATAATACTTTTTTAGAAACTGATCTTTACCTGGTGGTAGCATGCAATAACCAGTGATTATGAAAATGGAAATAAATCTAAAACAAATATGTTTTTTATTTATTATTTAGCAAGTAAATTAAACTGTAAGTTATGTTTTCTTTCGCCTAATATATAACATGGCTATTTTAAAAATTTAAACTTCATCATGAGATTTCCCTTATAATGTAGGCTAATAAGTCTCTATGATTCTTTCTTCTAGAAACCACTGGCATTAGTCTATAAATTACAGGGTACCTGTGCATTAGCACCAGCAAATGTTATTGTAATTGCCAGAAGCACCATCAGCAACGTAATACTAATGTCTACGTTACATCAGTTTGAAAAGAAAAATATGCGTTAACTACAGCAAATCAAAATAAACCTTTCCATGTTTCACATCTGAATTCTTCATTTGCCTGAGTTATAAAATATAGATTAGTTCTTAGTTTTTTTGAAGAATATAATTACAGTGCATTATGAAACTATAAGGTATTGTTATTTCAAATACCAATTTACCCAAATAATAGAATAGTGAGAAACATAATAATTATCTTATTTGATAAGGTACATTAATGGTTATTGGTACCTAGGAACAAGCTCATTAGTATTTTTGTGTAATCTGAATCCCTCGTTTTCATAAAACATGTTTAGAACTTTATCTACATACTTTGGCAAAATACTCTACTATTTTGTTTCTGGTAGCAAATTTAATTGCTAACAGCCCAGGGTTTCTTTTTTTTTTTTGAGACAGAGTTTCGCTTTTGTTGCTCAGGCTGGAGCGCAATGGTGCGATCTTGGCTCACTGCAACCTTCACCTCCTGGATTCAAGGGATTCTCCTGCCTCTCCCTCCCAAGTAGCTGGGACTACAGGCGCCCGCCACCACGCCTGGCTAATTTTTGTATTTTTAGTAGAGACAGGGTTTCACCAGGTTGGCCAGGATGGTTTTGAACTCCTGAGCTCAGGTGATCCGCCCACCTCGGCTTCCCAAAGTGCTGGGGTTACAGGTGTGAGCCACTGCGCCCGGCCGGTTTCTTGGTTTTACACAAGAATAATGTGCGCCACATTGTTATCAGGCACATGGGATAAGTTGGCATGGGAAAGTTTAAATTCATCCCCTGCAACTTTGATAATTTAAGTCTATAAAACAAACTGATAAAAGATTAACAGGAAAAAAAGGCACACAAATTTATTAGCTTGCATATATAGTCACAGGATTCATACAATATGTATAAGCTCAAAGGAGGTCCTGATGGTGGACACTTAAATATCCTTTTCACTGCGGAGAGTGGAGATGACAAAGAGTGGGAGTAAATAGTTTTTCAGGTGAAATAAATGCCCCCCTCCAAAACAATGGCTTGAGACCAAGTTTCTCTGGGCTTGGGGATGGCATCACAGGGTATGGGACAGTAAGGGGAGGTAAGTATGCGAAGCAAAGGGTGGCTTATTAAGCAGATGAAAATATCTCGGGTTATCTCAGAGCTGCCCTCAGAAAGAATAGAGAGTAGCTTGACTTAGAATTAATCTTTCCTGGATCTGGATAAGAGAGGAGCCACAGAGAAAGCTTGGCTGTTTATTTCACAGATAATAAGAATTTTCTCTATAGATGCAAATCTCTTTCACACAAGACAGCTTTTCAGAACTGTTCCCGTCTGCAGGCCCTGTGAATAGTCATCTGAAAGTGTATCAGAGTAGTATATTTTATGTTTTTTGTTTGTTTTCTTTAGTCCCCCATTTGAAACTTTATTTTCAGAAAGTTTTACATATTAAAGTAGGATTGGTACCTTTGGAGAGATTTAGGTTAGAGGTTGTGAGATAAGAGGTAGGTAAACGGGGGAGAAAACAAAATAGTAGAGTATTTTGCCAAAGTATGTAGATAAAGTTCTAAATACATTTTATGAAAATGAGGGATTCAGATTACACAAAAATACTAATGAGCTTGTTCTTAGGTACAAATAACCATTAATGTACCTTATCAAACAAGATAATTATTGTGTTTCTGACTATTCTATTGTTTGGGTAAATTGGTATTTGAAATAAGCAGATAAAAGCAAATTTGAGTACCCTGGATTATACATTCTTGACTCTCCTAGTCCTGAGAATAGGTCAGCTTGTTAAACAGCTGCGTCTCATTCTTGGAGTTGGCATTGCAGATGGGCTCCCATCGAGGTTAAATCTCTGTATGGCATAATTGTCTCTATATGGTGTAAGCATACAGGTGTTTAATAAGAGATTTTTCTGTAGGAGCGTACAAAAAAAGGTTGGTGTTTGGAGTATTTTTAAGCTAGTTTTCCTAGAGACTGTGAAGCATCTTCAGTTGGAGTTGGCAAGCAGTGGCAATCTGACAGATTTTCCTGGATTGCACTTTGAATCAGGTATTCCCGTGAACCTTCTCAGTAGTCCACACATCAGCCGGCACAAAGGCTGATATTCAGTTTCTGTAGTGATTTCCACAGAGGTTTACATCAAGATGTCTTCCTTCAGTTTGTAGGCCTTCAACAAAAGGACAGTTTTAATTTCTAATGATTTGAAGTCAGAAAAATGGAAGAAAAATTTCAGCTATTCATTTGGAAAGTTACAATCAGATATTGGACGAACCTTAAGTTTAGAATTTAGTTGAGTTAATAAAAACTCAAAAACAATGGATAGGGCTAGAATCTGTTAACTGGTGCACCTTAGATTTCTTAGGTTTTTTTTCTCTCCAGTCCCTCAGCCACAAAACATATTTATGGCAAGGTTAATTTATTTGTGAAACAAGTTTAGTTTCATTAACTTGACTTAATTATTTGCAGAAAGTATAATAGGAACAGTGATTTAGCATATAGGCTTTTTAAAAGTTACCTTGCTGGAACTTTTCATAAGAAATCTCAGATTGGACTTCTAAAAGCATCTCTAGGTTAGGAAACCAAGAAAAGGATTTGCCATTCCCTCAAACTTGTCTGCAACAAATGTATGACTTGGATAAATTTCTCTCTTCTCAAGGTCTCCAAAGTATCTTGAGGTTCTTGGACCTGTCAAAAAGTAGCATTTTTTGACTTAACACAAGGTCAGGGACTTTATAAGGGAATTATATAAACAAGGGACCAGGTTAATCTTTCCAAAAGACTATTTATTGGCTCCATAAATCAACCTCAGTCACTTAAAGCAATCAGGATATATCTGAAAATAGGACATCCCAGTCAAAGCCTTAATAAAATAACTAGTGTTTCCAATTGTGTTTGTTCCAGAAGAAAACAGATTCTATTGAACTTATGCAAATAACTCTACTGCCATAAAATAAGAATACTCATGGGTACTTACTGGGTTCTAGATAAATCAGGTAGAGAGACAGGTAAATGTTTCAATTTTGCTCTCAAAAACATACTTTACCAAATTGCTATAAACTGTAAATAGTTCAAAAGAAAAAAGTTAGCCTAATTCTAGAAAACAAAACATAAAAATAATCAATGTTTTAAACAAAAAAGTCATAAAAATCATTTCAGTCCTCCATTAGTTTAGTGCTGTGTAATTAATTCTTGCTCTACTTGATGTTAAGTCTCATGATGTTAGGTTAGCAATTTTATGTCTCCAGTTTTTATTCCATTGGATTTCTTGAAATTCTTACCCGGTTCAATTATATGATCTCAAACTTGTCAGAAACTGTATTGAAGAGTATTTGATAAGAGCGTTTGATAAGGGTATTTGATAAGACTGTTTTCCATAAACCTGCTTGAACACACAATTTATGATTTGCAAAGAGCTTTTGGAAGAAAAAGGAAAGCATCAGTATAAAGAAGTTTACTTTGGACAAGACTTAAAATAACCATGGTTAAAGACACAATTGACAAATCAACTTATTTATTTTCTGTGGCCTATAGCAGTTTAACGTATCAGACTTGGAGCACATATTAATAACGTGTCCATACAAATATAACTCAAAGAAAATTAAACATATTTTTATTTGACAGTGAGTGCTTCCCCATAATTTAACATATGAAATAAGCTTGTTTATTCTCTTTCTTTTTGGAGCATTAAGGGCCCTCGATAGCACTCCAAAGTTAGTTTGTAGTAAAAAGATTTAATTTAGAATTTGAAACTTGATTTTGCGAAGCTTGTCAAATATGTCATGGATTTAAAGCACTTGATCAAAGTATGATCACCACTCACTGTGAAATAATCGTCATTGACTTAGCCAAATTGATAACTAAAAGATTTCAAAGAGTGAAGTCCTTTGCTCTTTGACAGACAAAAGTCTCAGTTTCTGAGTAACTCAAGGACTTAATAAAGACAGCAGGAGGCACACAAAATCTGTTTCTCTTTCTCTGCCCTCATTTACCTTTCCTGCAGTTTGCCCAAAAGTGAGCAAAAATATTTTCTTATCTCTTATGACACCAAAACAGTAGGGAAGTTTCAGTTTTTCCCTGAAACTTTGATAATTTCTGTCTATAAAACAAATTGATAATAGATTAACAAGAGAAAAACATACATCTTTATTAATATGCTTATGGGCACAGAAGTCATACGAAATATGAAAACTCAAAGAAGGGCCAGATGGTTGACACTAAAGTACTCTGTTCATTTTGGAAAGTGTACATTAGGAGGTGTAGGAGTAAATGATTTTCGGGGGAAATGAATGAAGCCAAAGAACAGTGGCCTTGGGACCCGGTTTCTCTGGACGTGGGTGGCATCGTAGGTTTTGCTGTTTATTTCACTAATATAGGTTTTTCTCTACAGAAGCAAATCTCCTGCACAAATGGCAGCTTTTCAGGGCTGTTCCTCTCTTTAGGCCCACTAAGTAGCAATATACGTCAAGTACCTGTATTTTGGGGTGAAATACTTTTTTTTTTTGAGGTGGTCTCACTCTGTCACCTAGGTTGGAGTGCAGTGGCACACCCACAGCTTACTGCAGCCTGGGACCTCCTAGGCTCAAAGGATCTTCCCACCACAGTCTCCCTAGTAGCTGGGACTACAGGCATGCGCCACGACGTCTGGCTATGTTTTGTATTTTTTGTAGAGAGAGGGCTTCCCCATATTGCTGAGGCTTTTTATTATTATTATTATTATTATTATTATTATTCATAGCAAGTGACTATAGCTAAGGTCATGGTATCAAAAATTATTCATGTCTTTCTTACATATGGAATGATATTGGTTATAAAATATAATTTTATGCCCATAGCTTTCCATGTTTTCCTGTTATATTGTATGTTTTATTCTACTAAAAACTACTGAGCCATTTCACAGTTTTTAAGAAGACAAATGAATGTATGGATGCTATTCAAACTCTTCAAATGAGAGAGATTAAATGATTTTTGTTTAATTATTCACTTAAAAGTTGTTTCAGTTGGCCGGGCGCGGTGGCTCAAGCCTGTAATCCCAGCACTTTGGGAGGCCGAGACGCGTGGATCACGAGGTCAGGAGATCCAGACCATCCTGGTCTACACGGTGAAACCCCGTCTGTACTAAAAATACAAAAAATTAGCCGGGCGAAGTGGCGGGCACCTGTAGTCCCAGCTACTGAGGCAGGAGAATGGCGTGAACCCGGGAGGCGGAGCTTGCAGTGAGCCGAGATCGCGCCACTGCACTCCAGCCTGGGCGACAGAGCGAGACTCCGTCTCAAAAAAAAAAAAAGTTGCTTCAGTTTGATGTAATTCTTAATAATAAGAAATGCTAGGCATTTATTTGTGGGCTCTGTATTAGGGTATGTGTTCAATAAGAGACTACAGATAAACACTAATTTTCTAATTTTCAACCTAACTGTTAAGGCATCATGATTACCATAAACCAAGCATAAAAGTACACTATAGACATAGTACTGGAATTTGGATTTTGTCAGTTAAAAAGTCAAGCATAAGAGTAGAATGGGTATATAATGTTAGTTTGAGTGGACTGATTCATTTTGACAGATCCTTTATATACCACATACTTGAAGTTGGAATTTTAGATTTACTTGAGTAAAATTGAAACATATATAGAAGAATGATTTAATTTTTTGGTAGTGTTGAAGCAAAAAATTCTCTACCTCACAAACACAATTCCCATTTTAAGAATATATGAATGTAGATAATCTCAACATTTTGTCTTGTGATAGCTGATTAAATTAATTATTCTGCTTTGCATATGACATTATGAAAAATGGGAAGAAAATCTATTGGATGTGATCCCTCCTCTTTTCTAGCCATAATCCATGGTTTACCTTGAGTTGCTTCTGTTCACAAATCTCTTGGGAATGTTTCTGCTGCTACTGTTAACTTACCAATTAGCATGATCTAAATCTAAATTCATTTAAATAACTGACAAGATTGACATTTATTTCCACATAAGAATGATACAGATATATAGAAATATTATTTCAGCTGAAATTTTGTATATAAAAGAAAATGTATACTTACTAATTAGATACTTTGAAATGTTTTATTGTATGATGAAAGAAGAAAACATATTTGTTGTTCAGAAAATGCAATTCCTGACTTTCTACTGCCACTCCTTGATATGGTTTGGCTGTGTCCCCACCTAAATCTCTTCTTGAACTGTACTTCCAGTAATCCCCATGTGTTGTGGGAGGGACCGGGTGGAGGTAATTGAATCATGGGGGTGGTTACCTCATGCTGTTCTTGTGATAGTGAGTGAGTTCTTACCAGATCTGATGGTTTTATAAGGGGCCTTAAACTTTTTACTCAGTACTTTTCCTTGCTGCTGCCATGTGAAGAAGGATGTGTTTGCTTCCCCTTCCACCAAGGTTATAAGCTTCCTAAAGCCTCCCCAGCCCTGTGGCACTGTGAGTCAATTAAACCGCTTTCCTTTATAAATTACCAGTCTCAGGTATTTCTTCATAGCAGTGTGAGAACAGACCAATACGCTTCTGAAATATGCTGATTCATCAAATCCCATTTGACTGTAGACCAAATGCACAATCAGTGTTTATGATCCCCAGGTTTCAATTAGCATGGCTCTGCATGAGGAATACTAAGGCCACTAAAACATGGCAGAACCTCTTTCTGCTGCAGGAAGACCTTCTTTTGATATGTATAATCTTGGAATTGTAACCATTGAATCACTCCAACAATATCACTGAAGGATGTATTTCTTGATCAGAGAAACTAAGACTTAAAACTATAAGATTGGTTTATTCTGTTAATAATCTCCATAAAGAAATATATTTCTCTGACTTGTTACGTAGACTATATGACATGTAGTTAATTAACAAAGTACATGTAACAGGCCCATTTTTATAAACTTATTTCTTCTAGCTATATGTTTGTACCCATTAACCAGCCTCTCTTTATCCTTCCACTACCCATACACCCTCCGAGCCTCTAGTACGTATCATTCTATGGTCTACCTTCATGAGATCAAGTTTTTAATCTTTCACATATGAGTGAAAGCATGTGTTATTGTTATTATTTTTACAAGATTTGTGGTTCCTTGAAAAAGATATCCCCTATTAATCCACTATTGTGAAAGAATAAGTTCTAATGTTCAATAGCAGAGTTGGATGACTAATATTAACATCAACTCATTGTATATTTCACAATAGCTAGAAGAAAGAACATGAGATATTCCCAACACATACAAATGATAAAGCTCGAGGTGATGAACACCGTAAATGTCCTGAATTGATTATTATACAGTCTATACATGTAATACAATATCACATGTACCTCATAAATATATGCAAATAAATATTTGTATCAATAAAAAACATAACTTCAGGGAAAAAGGACTATATTCAAATGTGTGCATATTTTGAATTAATATTTAAACATTTGGATTTTTCATGTGTGAAAACATTACAAATGGAAATGAGAACATTTTTCCACAGAACTCATAACTTTTTTGCCGTAGACATATGCAAATCCCTGAAGTTGCCGGAGGGTCACTTATGTGATTCTCTCAAGTACAGCACTAAATGTTAGGATTGCTTGTTGATACCTAATCCTCAGTCAACATCGTAAATCAGCACTTGTCAGATCAGGGAAGCATATTAACTAGAGTTATTATATTTCAGAACAGTTAGGAGTGTTTTTTATTCTGACAGCTTCCCAGAGAGGGGACTCTGTGATGAGTAGCTGCAGATATTTCATACCAGTGAGGAGGATACACATTGCCAGTTATTACTGTTAAGGGCAACCTTTGCTAGCACATCGTAATTCTCTCTACAGTCCTCTATTTTAATTTCTGTCATAGCACAGCGTTATTTACTCCTCTTCTAGGCTAACAGCTGCCAGCCATGAAGATTTTTATAGAGTTATAGAATTTTAGAAAGAGGGAAAAAACTGTAGAGGATATCTTACTGAATCTTTATTTTCCTTTTGAAGATACTGATGCCTTTTTATTATTAAAGACTCATGAAGCTTTGGCCAAGAGAAGATGTTTAACTATACAACTGACTTCTCACTGCCAGTTTGAGTTCTAGTGTCCTACTCATTCTCTCTGACTGAATGCACCATGACTTTTTGTGTGTTCATGTGTATGTATCATTATTTAGATATATGAATATCTATATATATCTTTTCCAGTCTTACTGTACTGTTTTGCATTACAGTATTAAACCAATGGAAACGTTCACTATAGAAATGGCGCAATATTCTATAGTAAGTGCGCACAAACATGTATGACAAACCTACGTGTCCATCAGTAGATGAACAGAAAATATGGTATAGATACACAATGGAACACTATTCAGTCTTAAAAAAAAAAAAAAAAAAAGGAAATCTTGTCATTCACAGCAACATGAATGAGCCTGTAGGATATTATGTTAAGTAAAATAAACCAGACCCAGAAAGATGAATATTGCATGTTCTCATTAATATGTGGAAGCTAAAACGTTTGTCTTAGAAGTAGAGAGTAGAACTGTGGTTACTAGAGGCTGGGAAATGTAGGTGGGAGAGGGGACAGGGAAAGGTTGGTTAATGGCTACAAAATTACAGCTAGTTAGGAAGAACAAGTTCTAGTGTTCTATGGCACTGTTGGTGACTCTAGTTAATAAGAATTTATTGTGTATCTTCAAATAGCAAGAAGAGAGGATTTTGAATATTCCAAATAAAAATCAATGCCAAATGTTTGAGGTGATGGATATGCAAAAAACCCTTATTTGATCATTACATGTTGTATACATGTATCAAAATATCACTCCACTGCTTATAAATATGGACAATTATTATGTGTCATTTAAAAATAATTATAAGAAAGACTACGAAAAACAACAACAACAAAACAAACACAAAGAAAAGGAAGAGATATCAATTGAAAAGGGTTTTTCTGGTAGATTCACATTTTCAAAGGATCATGTCAGAAACAGAACCTATGACGAATACAAAATAAGATCTTTTCTCTATAAGAATATTACAGATTTAGTACAGTCTAGCATAAGATAAGTCTTTTGGACGGTGTTGACAACAATAAAAAGCCACTTGGGAAAGCTGTGTTATGATCTCAACCGATTTTTTTTCACTCATTAATTGTATAAGTAGCTGATTTTAAATAAAACAACTATATAGGGTACTGGTGACAGAGAGAAGGTGGGCAGACAATTCTCTTTAACTTCTTTGAGAGGGATTTTAAGAAGAGATGGTACAAGAACATTAAAAGTGGAATTAGGTGAGGAGTCTTTAAACAATTACCTCGTATAAGTGCTTCTCAGCTTCCTTACCTCAACAGGTTATGTTAAAGAGTAGTTCCTGAACCTGGTGGGAACATTTCATTATGCAGTCTTTGAAGTAGCTAAAACATAGTGGTGGTGGTGTAAGGATGTGAATATTTTGAGTTTTTCACAAAGTAGATGCAGCAAATTGTAGATTTGTGAATTTGACTTTGCTTCAGGGAAAGACTTCAGAATATATTATATAGTAAGAGAGAGAGAAAGGAAGAGAAAAGTATATGTGTGTGTCTGTTCACAAACACTTGTCCTGGAAGACAGGTGAGAGATGATTATTCTGATCTTGGTTAACTTCATTGTTAGTCATCAGACAAATACTTAGGGAAATTCTAGATACCTGGTATATCAAGAATTTGAGACCAGCATTGAATCAGCTTACCTTGTGATTAAGATGGAGAAATATGGACAGAATAATCAGTTTGTAACAGGTTGAATGATGATGCCAACTTTCATTAATTTTAAGTGCAGTAGAACCCTTCCTAACATATTTTCATGTTTCTTCTCAAACTATAACACATATACAAAGGCAGGGATTATACTATCTAAAAAGAATATAAAGTTTAGAAAATGGGTCATTTTGACTCTACCATCAATAGACTGCTCTGTGGAATAAATAGAAATATCTCTACTTGCTTTCTTGGGTAAGCATTTCTTTCTTTCTTTCTTTTTTTTTTGAGACAGAGTTTCACTCTTGTTGCCCAAGCTGGAGTGCAGTGGTGCGATCTTGGCTCCCCGCAACCTTTGCCTCCCAGGTTAACGCGATTCTCCTGTGTCAGCCTCCCGAGTAGCTGGGATTACAGGCGTGCACCACTACACCCAGCTAATTTTGTATTTTTAGTAGAGATGGGAGTTTTTCCATGTTGATCAGGCTGGTCTCGAACTCCTGACCTCAGGTGATCCGCCCGCCTCGGCGGCCTCCCAAAGTGTTGGGATTACAAGCATGAGCCATCGGGCCTGGCCTTCATATTTTGAGAAACTAATTTAACAGACATAAGGCTCATTTTTCTGAATTTAGAGGTAAATACTAATATACAAAAATCTCAGAGATTTTTTTTTTCAGATATCTGAAATTCTTTCAGCTTTAATCTTGCCGTCTCTAAATGAAGAATGTTGCCAACTAAAAATCAGGTGTTAACTGCTCCCCTCGGGCCCTTCATTTCCCAGAGCATCTGTTATACAGTGTTGATGTTAAGCGCTTAAAATGGGCTAGAGGTTCTAAAATAAGGAAGAATTGGTGTGGCTAAGTAAACAGAATGCAAGCGTTGTGTAAATCTTCTTTTCTGCAAGAACTGTCCTTGATTAATAGGCTTAAATAACAACATTATTTATCTCGGAGAACATGTTACTGTACTTTATCTGTTTGAAAGCTTTATAAAAGGCAAGGAAAAGAAAATGTGTGAAATCCAAATACCAATATCATCCTTCAATTTTATTGTAACATGTACTGTCAATATAACTTACTGAAGCATTTATGTTTTCTAAATTATTAGACTAATGAAATGGAAGGCATTCTTTTCAAAATGTCAAATTTCAGCTAATTTACAAGCGCACATTTTATCTGGTTAAACATTTACATATCAAGCCACTGTAAGATTTAGGGGAACTGCTTGTTCCTTTAGTCCTGCCCCATGCCCTCTATTAAGATCTTTCTGTTAAAGTTCATGCCATTATCAAAAACATAGTAATTGAGTTAATATAGGAAATTTAGCTCAGTGGCTAAGAACCAGGGCTCTGGACTCAGTATAATATGGAATTATAGTAACACAGGTTAGAATTTAGGATGAGTAATTTAATCATATGTAAAATAAGCATTATTATAATATCTCATGGGGTTATTTTGAGAATTAAATGAGATAATGTATATAAATTGGATAGCTGCACATATGGCACCTTATAAGTAGCTGTTGCTTTTATATTACCCTTTTATTCTTTTTTCAACTGGCATGGAATTCAGAAGATAACTTCTGTTTTAAAGGCAAAAATTATTTTTGAAGAAAAAATATTGTGTACAATGTTAGTAATTTTTATTTTTGTTAGGTGATGTTATCAAATTATGTTTTCATTTAAAAAGGAAAGTATAGGTGGGTGTGTCTCAAGGTCAGGAGATCAAGACCATCATGGCTAACACAGTGAAGCCCCGAATCTACTAAAAATATAAAAAAAAAAAAATGAGCCGGGCGTGGTGGCAGGCGCCTGTAGTCCCAGTTACTCAGGAGTCTGCGACAGGAAAATGGTGTGAACCCGGGAGGCTTGCGGTGAGCCAAGATGGTGCCACTGCACTCCAGCCTGGGAGACAGAGCAAGACTGTCTCAAAAAAAAAAAAAAAAAGTAAATATGTGAGTCTTTGCAAATATTAAAATAATTTAAAAATGTGGATTATGGAATTTTCAACAGACTTTACTGGAATACTCTAAATCAAGGATATTTGAAAATTGTTTTTTTAATCATTTTAGCTGTAGAAATCATATTTTATTTGAAGACTTTGTGTGTGTGTGTGGCAAAGAAAGAGATTATTAATGAGAGCAGTTACTACAAAACATACTAATACATTTTACCCACCAAAATATGAATTTCAGTCAATATAGCCGAAGGATATATATTTCATAGCTTCGATGATCTTTAAAAGTATCATCTTATTGCAGGTTTGTGTTCAAAGCTGTTGATCTTTTCAAGTCTGTGGAAGATCTTGAGCAACAGAAGAGCAGGGTTTGTAAGGGTATATTTCATAGCTTCGATGATCTTTTAACAGTATGGTCTTATAGCAGATTTGTGCTCAAGGAGTTGATCTTCCTTTTCAAGGCTGTGGAAGATCTTGAAGAGCAACAGAAGAGCAGGGTTTTTAATAAGCGGTTCTTCTTTGCTGCATTATTGCATTTAAGAATGGTAACTATTGCTCAATATTATAATTCAGAATGCTAATTAAATCTTTATATTGTATAAATAACCAGTCTGCTTCATATTTAAAGTCTTCCTGCCCAAACATTTAAGATTTTTAGATATATTAAAACCAAATAAAAAGGAATCATTTTTAAAGAATAAAAGTAAAAGAATTATGTTCTGTAAATTTGGAACCATGCTGTTGTTTTTTAAAAACCCTGAAAGGATATGGCCAGATACGGCAGCTCATGCCTGTAATCCTAACATTTTGGGAGGCCTAGGTGGGAAGATTGCTTGAGCCCAGAAGCGTGAGACCAGCTTGGGCAATACAGGGAGATGCTGTCTCTACAAAAAAAAAAAAAAAAAATTGGTTGGGCATGGTGGCGTGCACCTGTGGTTCTGGCTACTTAGGAGGCTGAGGTAGGAGGACCCCTTGAGCCCAGAGAGAGACCCTGTCTTAAAATATGCATGTTTGTATGTATGTGTGTGTATATATATTTTCATTCACACATATATATATTTGTATATATATACACACACATACAAATATATGTGTGAATGAAAATACATATCTATATATAAAAACACAGATATATACAAATATGTGTGTGTGCATATGTGTGTGTGTCCTGAAAGGGTGTTGTAAATGTCAAGAATAAAAATCATCCAGTTTGATGTATTTTATAGTACATTTCTAGAATGTACATATTTTGATACTTAAAAATGTCAACAGACATTAACAAAAAACATACAGAAACTTTAAAAGATGATCATGGTGGAGAAATTCAAGCCCACTCCAGTCCACTCCTGATGTCACTTCAGTCTGCTGTTAAAAGTGAAATACAGACAAGGCAAATAAATAAATAAAATACAAATATCATAGGATTTTTTCCCCAAGAAAGTTGACATGCAATTCCTGCCTCAGAATAAATAGAAACTAGACTGGGGTTATGGAAACTCATGCCTATAATTCCAGCACTTTGGGAGGCCAAAGTGAGAGGATTGCTTGATCCCAGGAGTTCCAGACCAACCTGGGCAACATAGTTAGACCCCCATCTCTATAACAAAATTTAAAAAACAGTATATGAGGATGATGGTCCACACCTGTGGCTTCACCTACTCGGAAAGCTGAGGCAGGAGGATCACTTGAGCCCAGGAGCCCAAGAATACAGCGAGCTGTGATCACACAAACTGCACTCCAGTCTGGGTGACAAAGCAAGACTCTGTCTCAGAAAAGACAAAAAAGAAACCAGATGTTTGTGGAGTGCATAAGTCAATGTTCTGTCATCTGATACACTGGCACTGAATATTAAAGTAGGTCTATTTAAATGGGAAATAATTATCTGAACCTTCAGCTTCCTTAAACTTAAGATCATAAAATATGTTACATGATGTCAGCCACATTCCTTTCTTAGATATCTTGGGAAGTGTTGTTGTCTTTCAAGACTATTCTCTCTGACATGTCTGATAAACCAGCTGTATAGTGGATTCATATCAGATATATGTATTTTTACAACTGCTGGAGCCACACTGCCTGGATTCAAATTTTGGTAGCACCACTTGCCAAGTTTCTGACTTTGAGCGAGTTACTTACCTCCTCTGTGGTTCAGTTTTCTTGCCTAGTAAAGGCTTATGATCATAATGATACTTAAATCCAAGGATGGGTGTGCAGGCTAGGTGAAATGATATATGTAAAGCACTCCAAAAAACTCTGATCTCTATAGATGTTACCCATGTTTTTTATATAGCAGTGTCCCATGATACAAGTTTATTCATCTGTATTCAGCAGGACATGGTAAACTTGTTGGCAGCAAGGAAACTGTTACTTATCTTTTTGTATTTAAAGTTTATCTTACTGTCATGCAAATGGAATGGATTAGCATTTGGGTTGTTGTTAGACTGAATTTTAAAAGAAGTTCCTGCAATTTCATAGGTATTCATTATGTCTTAAATATATGACCTAGATGACCAGTACTAAATTTTGTTCAAGATTCTTTTGGATTAT
Source organism: Colobus angolensis palliatus (assembly GCF_000951035.1). Taxonomy (NCBI): domain Eukaryota; kingdom Metazoa; phylum Chordata; class Mammalia; order Primates; family Cercopithecidae; genus Colobus; species Colobus angolensis. Next base: position 9,663,509 of record NW_012120598.1, on the reverse strand, counting down.
CTGTTCACAAATACAAGCATTTAAACATTTACATCTCAAATTTCCCCCATATAACATTTGTTTTTCTTTTAAAACAGCTTTTCAATGTGTCCTTTTCAACCAACACTTCCAACCAACACTTACTGTCATACTCCAAACTGTTATTTTACAGTTTTTTCTTTCTATTTTTGCTTCACCATTTTGGCATCACCTCTTGGTTCAGATTTTCTTGCCAGCACCAAAACTCCCGTAGCTTGTTTCTCAGTTATGTGACTGCATTGATACTGCAGTTCAGGGAAACTTTAATCTTACTGTTTTTTTTGTTTTGTTTTGTTTTTTGTTTTTTTGTTGTTGTTGTTGTTAGTTTAATAAGAGATAACGTCTGAAAGGACATGAGCAAAATTAAAGAAACAAAAATCTAGTCCTGCTGCTTGACAAAATAGTATGAGAAAAAAGCGGACAAGCACCAAACCAAAAATAATAGCAAAATATCTAAGAAAATTTGGTAATTGTTTTGTCAGAATGAAAACTTTTTCTCTAAGTGGTATTTTTCAGTGATTTTATTCTCCCTAATTTGTACATCTCCTTTATTGTATTAAGTAGGAGAATCTACCTAAATGTTTATAACTGCTTTATGAAACAGCCTATATCCTTTTTTTGAAAGGGGTTCGTGACATCTCTTGGTTTGTACAAGTTAGAGAAGCTATGCAATTCATAGTGAAATAGTTTTATTCAGTTTGCTGTAAATGATTAAGATTTTACTTGAAAACACTCTCAGGATGTTTCTGTTTTTACTGGGGTATTTAAGACAATGCTTATAAGTGTTCAGTGATTTCTTTGATATAATTTAGTGAATCTTGGCTAAACACATATTTTTAAAAACAACAATTATTTGAAAATAGAAAAATATGCCAGAAAACAAAACTGGTTTTCTAATGGGTTGCTATTTAGATTCTAAGTATTCATTAACCAGGAGGTGGCTAATGAGCAGATGTTTAATGAGCAACAGAAATGAATAGACAGGTTTTTTTGCTTGTTGATTTCAGACGGACTAAAGGTACAGATATGTTGATGAAACAAACAAAGAAAAAAAGAAAGTATTCAACTTGATGGGACTTAAGGAAAGATGTTCTAGTAATAGAATTGAGTATGGTGTAGAAGCTTGCATTAAAATTTCAGAAAAATATTTCTACAACTGTAGGCATAAATACAACTAATACACAAAGAGCACTAATAGTTAAACTTATTGAAAGAAATGTAATCAACTCATATTCAATACATTATGCATTTTTTTCTTTTATAACTCATTAACTTGCTAATAGCCATTTTACTGCTTATTTTCAGGGGTAAGAAGCTGTGTGGATTTTTGTTTTGTTTGTTTTTGAGAACTAAGCTCTGATTTTTTTTTTTTATCTTGCTCAAATTCCTACTTAAGGGGCCTGGGGAGTAATGCCCTACAAATCATAAATTCTCATCACACGGATTTTATTTAACACTGTATTTCGTAACTTACTTTCCAATCTGACTCTGGTATAACAAACAAGAAAATCAAAATGGTTTACCCCAAAATATATTTCCTTGCCAAACATTGAAATTGCCCTGCAATGTCTCTTGTGGGAAAAATATCCACTTTCTTTTTTTTTTTTTTTTTTTGAGACGGAGTCTGGCTCTGTTGCCTGGGCTGGAGTGCAGTGGCGCGATCTCCGCTCCCTGCAAGCTCCGCCTCCTGGGTTTACACCATTCTCCTGCCTCAGCCTCCCGAGTAGCTGGGACTACAGGCGCCCGCCACCTCACCCAGCTAGTTTTTTGTATTTTTAGTAGATACGGGGTTTCACCGTGTTAGCCAGGATGGTCTCCATCTCCTGACCTCGTGATCCGTCCGCCTCGGCCTTCCAGAGTGCTGAGATTACAGGCTTGAGCCACCGTGCCCGGCCAAAATCCACATTCTATAAAGAATCTCCTTTCCCCTTTGTTTTCCTTCCCTCCTTTCCAAATCCAGGAGATAATCAACTAAGAGCCAGGCACCCTGTTAAGTCCAATAAGAAACATTTTACAACCTGCTCTCTCTGAAGTGTGCTGAGAGCTTCCTCTGTACAATAAAACTTGGTCTCCACAATCTTTTATCTTAACCTAAACATTTCATTTCTGTTAATCCCAGGTCTTCAGGTAAACTCAACCAATTGTCAACCAGAAAATGTTAAAATTTACCCATAGCCTGGAAGCCCTCCTTTAAGTTGTCCCACCTTTCTGAACTAAACCAATGTATTTTTTTTTTTTTTTTTTGAGACGGAGTCTGGCTCTGTTGCCTGGGCTGGAGTGCAGTGGCGCGATCTCCGTGCAACCTCCACCTCCTGGTTCAAGGAATTCTCCTGCCTCAGCCTCCCGAGTAGCTGGGACTACAGGCGCCCGCCACCTCGCCCGGCTAATTTTTTGTATTTTTAGTACAGACTGGGTTTCACCGCGTTAGCCGAGATGGTCTTGATCTCCTGACTTCGTGATCTGCCAGCTTCGGCCTCCCAAAGTGCTGGGATTGCCGGCATGAACTACCGCGCCCGGCCTGATATATTTCTTAAATGTATTTGATTAATGTCTCATGCCTTCCTAAAATATATAAAACCAAGCTGTACTCCAACCACCTGGGGCACATGTTCTCAGGACCTCCTGAGGGCTGCGTCATAGGCCATGATCTCTTATATTTGGCTTAGAATAAATCTCTAAAAGTATTTTACAGAGTTTGACTCTTTTTGTCAACATGTTTTAGATCTTTGTATCATGCATTCTTCTTTGTTGGGTTAAATTCTCCTGACCTTAGATTTCTCATACACTTTGTAGCTCTCATAAGAGTATCACAAAGAACAGAAAAACAGAAAGTATTAGGAAATTTTTTATACTTTCCATTTACTATTATTATTATTAGTTTTTTTAGACTGAGTTTCGCTCTTTTTGCCAGGCTGGAGTGCAGTGGCACGATCTTGGCTCACTGAAACCTCTGCCTACCAGGGGTCAAGGGATTCTCCCACCTCAACCTCCCAAGTAACCGGGATTACAGGCGTGCACCACCATGCCCAGCTAATTTTTGTACTTTTAGTAGAGAGGGGGTTTCACCATGTTGGCCAGACTGCTGTCAAACTCTTGACCTCAGGTAATCCAGCTGCCTCAGCCTCCCAAAGTGCTGGGATTCTAGGCATGAGCTACCACGCCTGGCCTGGCCCTATTAAATGTTTTAGTTGTAAAACATTTGGAAAAATATATGAGTTGAGTTTACATTATAGGAAGAGAGAAAAATCTCAGTATTCAGATGTCTTTTCCATTTGAAAACTACTATTTCTTCACTGTTTTTTTCCCCCCCGATTCATCATTTAAAATTGTCAGGTACAGAACTCTAAATTTTGGTCTCCTATATGATAATTTTCAAAGAAGCAAGTCATTACACGTTTGCCTTAATAAAATCTTTACTGGTCCATCTGTGCAAATATCTTCCTTTTATGAGCTCTTAAGCACTACATCATTTAAACAATCAGTTTTAATTTTACTCTGACTTGCTAGAGTTTTCACCAAAGCAAAAATCATAACTTTTCTCCAAATTTTACCTCATGCTTGCTGATGAAATCAGATTGCTTCAGTCTTAACCACGCTCCCTCATTCAAATATGGAACACATTTTGGGATTACTGGAGTTGAATCAATCATTTATTCAATAATTTATACCTATAGCTGTGAAGGAAAAGTATAGTATTTTTATATTTTATTTCCTTTATTTTTGTATATAATTTATATGCTGTTACAATTAAACTATACTGATTAAATGCCCTATAATGATCAAATTCTAACGTAATTTTTCATGCCCATGAAACATCACTACATTAGGCTTCTAATTACATGTTTGATTCTTTTTAATGGATTCATAATTGATGGCATAGACCCTTCTGAATTGCCTAATAAAAAGAGCATGAAAATTAGAGCCAGCCACTGACTATCCCACTGACTACTTTTTTTTTTAATGTTACTCTAAGGAATTTAGAAGTCTTCCATCTGCTTGTAATATTGTTGTTAGTCGGGCACAGGGGCTCACACCTGTAATCCCAGCACTTTGGGAGACTGAGGTGGGCAGATCACCGGGAGGATCACCTGAGGTCGGGAGTTCAAGACTAGCCTGACCAACATGGAGAAACCCTGTCTCTACTAAAAGTACAAAATTAGCCAGGCATAGTGGTGCACGTCTGTAATCCCAGCTACTCGGGAGGCTGAGGCAGGAGAATTGCTTGAACCAGGGAGGCGGAGGTTGCAGTGAGCCGAGATTGCGCCATTGCACTCCAGCCTGGGGAAAATGAGTGAAACTATGTCCCCCCCCCAAAAAAAATTGTTGTTAATATTACATAATTATGCATATAAATGAGATTTTGAAGATGTAAATAGTGTTCAAGTGGAAATGTTATTATTAGGCTAGGAGCATTTGAAGCTAGCTTGATTCATTTCCTTAGGTTAATAGACGCACAGTTATTATTCTACAGTATGCAACAGATCAAGTGACTGATCAAATGATTTCTCAGGTTGACTAACTGGACTTTGCAAAATTTGATTTTTTTTTTTTCATTTTACATGAAGCACCGTAAAGTGCAAAAAAGTGGTTTTTCTCTTTAGAATCTGTTTTAATCTGATGTACTCCTTGATTTGCATTTCACACACTCTCCTAATTTGTACCAGACCTAAAAAAGTGAAAGGATTAACTTCCTTAAGGATGCACTGGAGAAACTATCATTTTAGAACCCATGTAGTTCAAGTATGCCAAAACGTGATTTTAGCAGTAGTTAAGTCAGGGATTATGTACCATTCATATGATTATTTTGGGGGATGGTTTGTGAGTGTTAACAGAACTCCAGTAAGTCAGGTGCCACCATTTTGGTCAAAGTAAAGAAGGCACGTTGATTGTTGTTGCTTTCTGTGTTCCTTGTTGACCCATTTTGGTTCCTTCTTTCATATTCCAACTCAGTGATGCCAACCCCCCTTAGCCTAGCAATTCAGTTTTAGATGTGTAGCATTTTTGTTTGTCCTGCCAGGATAGAAGATGTTAGCATCAACCACTGTTCTTTATTCATCTCTGGATTCCCCACAGCACCTGTCGCTGGAGGTCTAGTGCTAAATGTTTTAGTATTAGAAGTGTATTGGTATTAGAAGTGTTGCCTTCTCAGTGCCTTCATCTCCTGATCTGGGAAATGACAATGAGCACCTTGCCCATACGCCTGTGTGATTATAAAAGTTAAATGAGTCAATACTTGCCATACGTAGGCACTAAAAATGTTAGCTGCTTTAGTTATCATTAGTATTCTTTCTTGAGGTTGTAGGAAACATGATCACAATATCAAAATATGAATTTGTCTATGGAAATAGTTACCTATTTCTTTGGGAACAGCGTGATACATTTGATTTCCTCTTATCAAAATACTTTAAAGTTGTTATTCTTCAGACCAAAATATCTGGACCCAATGCCACTTAGTGTCCACTGTGATATGTGGTGCAAATGTCTCTTTAATAAAAGAAGTGTTTGTCCCAGTTGAAGAGAGGGATGTCAACAGTAGATTTCAGTCTCTTTAAGAATTGCTGCACCTCTAGGTGGTCCCATGTCCAAGGTAATACCCTTTTTATGGTTTTTTCATAGCCAGCAAGGCAGAATATAAAAACCTGACCATCTCAGAAAAGTTCTAAAGCGTCTTTCAAGCTCCGGAACTCCCCATGAAGTTAGCCAAGGCCGTCATTGGGCTACTGTTGCAGCTTGACTTCTCCTTCCCAATTCTGCATCTTTGCTTCCCCTTTTACATGTGTTGATCCCAAGGACACTTCTTATAAACATCCTCCAAGCTAAACCGGCTCAGAATTTGTATCCAGGAAACCAAGTCTGGGATACTCACACAGAGCTATAACTTTTCATATAGTGGATGCTATATGTAGCATGTAATTACATGGATACCAAACTGAGCTGAAGAACAAAATATAAAACAGACTTCATTTTCAGAATGCAAATTGTTTGCAACTCAGGTTTCTCAGGCTATGTTAGGCTGGGGATAAAATTAGTTATAAGATGTGTTTTCACTTAGCATTGTAGCTTCTGAACCCAGGACAGTGTCTTATGCCATAATAGGCTCATGGCAAATAGTGTTGCATGGAAGAACAAATAGACATTTCTGTAAATTTGGCCACATTTGATAGTTTACAACTTCTGTTGCCCATTTCTTTTCCAAGTTTACTTTCTGGAGTCTCATACAATTGTAGGAACTTCCTCGTCTCTATTACTTCAGGACAATTAATAACTTCCCTTTTTGTGGCTCTCTGTAACTGATGTTTTGGATGTAGTAATAACAGTGGCACAGATAAGCGCCAAAAACTTTTCTCCCACAGTTATTACTGTTGCTATCATGCTAAGTTTTCCAGAGAAGAACAGAATTTCTTTTTTTATTCAACTTTTATTTTAGAATCAGAGAGTATATATGCAGGTTTATTAATTTATTTATTTTTATCTATTTATTTATATTTTTTAAACAAAGGTATATTGTGTGATGCTGAGTTTTGGAGTATGAATGAATGTGTCACCCAGACCATGCTCATAGTACATAATTTTTTAACCATGATTTAGTAAGCTGTATCATGGGAACTCAAACTCTGATGGCCATTTTTTTTTTTTTTTTTTTTTTTTTTGGAGACAAAATTTCACTCTGTTGCCCAGGCTGGAGTGCGGTGGTGCATTCTCGGCTCATTGCAGCCTCCGCCTCCTGGGTTCAAGCAGTTCTCCTACCTCAGCCTCCTGTGTAGCTGGGACTACAGGTGCCTGCCACCATGCCTGGCTAATTTTTTGTATTTTTAATAGAGATGGGATTTCACCATATTGAACAGGCTGGTCTCGAACTCCTGATCTCAGGTGATCCACCCACCTCAGCCTCCCAAAGTAGATGTCTATTTCTTAAATGTTTTCCAGGTGTTTTAATCCATATTAAATGGATCCTATTTCAGGTATGACTTGTATATGTCTCTCTAGCATATAGTAAAGATTCCACAAAGCCTAGGCTGGACAAAAAATAAAAATAAAAAATCTGAGGAATTGTCCACAATACTGAGCATTCAAAATCATCCCTTTCTTTAGACCCAAACACTTGATTTCTTGGAATGAATTCTTTCCCCAGAAGCATCTCAGCCCTTGGGCAAATAGACCCCTGGTGGCCTGTAATCCTACCAGCAAACAAAGTTTGGACAGATTAGAAACACTATAACGGACTAAATTTTAGACTCCATCTGGGGTTTCTACTATAGTTAGAAAATCAATTATTGCGTAATACCCTATGCACTCTCTTTTTTTCAAAAGTGAAAATGGAAGTAGATAATGTTAGACCAGTCAGCACAAAATTTGTGTCCTCTTAAAAAATTTAGACTAAAGTATTCGTAAGCCTCATATACTCATTTCTATGGATTTATTTTTTTTGTTTTTGTATTTTGTTTTGCTTGCTTATTCTCCTTACCATTTCTTACCACCTGCTTATGCTTTAAGAGCATGCATAAATTTATTTTACTTGGAACAGACAAACTTGTTATTGGATAGTTGGAAAAAAAAAAGCAAAAAAATTAATTGCTGATATTTCATTGTGAAGATAATAGTTATTATAATTCTATGAAATTAAGTATTATGGTAACAGACTCACAGTAGCATTTAAAATTTGCTTCTGAGTAAATATTTATATAATGATTGTGCACTTAAATGTCAAAAGGACAAATGGTTTGCATTATAAAAATTTGTGGGGACATCAGAATATGGTTAATAGCTTTTTCTCATTCTTAGGTTTTCTCCATTTCCAGTATTATTGTCCATCTTCTTAAGTGAATATCACATATTATTCCTTACTTGTGTGCATTACAAAATTTTTTATTACCAATGCTGATGAAACTGACCTGTGAAGCATGTGGACCGGTTACCATTTTAAATAGTTTAATTAATTTTCAAATCTTTTTTGTGTGTTTTCTTTGTTTTTATTTTTCGAAACTCTCAAGGTCAACTTTGTAGACTATGTGTTATTTTTAAAAATTAATTGTTTTACTTTTTGCCATTTATTTACATGTATCTTATAATATTATTTTCTACATATATGCGTATGCCCCTTTATATCATTTCCAATGCATTATAGTTTTTTCCCTCTCATTTTTTCATTTTTTTGTCATGAGCGTATTTAAGAAACCAGTTTTGTTTTTATTTACTCCTTTTCTGTCATTTTGTGTTTTGTTATTCTAAATTCATCTTTTATCCATCTTAATTCTCCTCCTAAATTTTTCTTGGTTTATTTTGTTGTTCTTTTTCTACTTACTTTATATATGTATATGTACATATATACATTCATATGTGGTATTTTTTTTTTTTTTTTTTTTTTTTTTTTTTGAGCCGGAGTCTTGCTCTGTCGCCCGGGCTGGAGTGCAGTGGCCGGATCTCAGCTCACTGCAAGCTCCGCCTCCCGGGTT
>NW_012120598.1:9515038-9654988 GCF_000951035.1 Colobus angolensis palliatus | reverse complement strand
TGCAAGCTCCGCCTCCCAGGTTCACGCCATTCTCCTGCCTCAGCCTCCCAAGTAGCTGGGACTACAGGCGCCCGCCACCTCGCCCGGCTAGTTTTTTGTATTTTTTAGTAGAGACGGGGTTTCACCGTGTTAGCCAGGATGGTCTCGATCTCCTGACCTCGTGATTCGCCCATCTCGGCCTCCCAAAATGCTGGGATTACAGGCTTGAGCCACCGTGCCCGGCCGGTGTTTTTAATAATAAAACTTTTACTATTGTGAGCATTAATATGAGTACATATCTGTTCCTGTAGGTTTAAGTTTAAACTATTCTTTTTTTTTAAACTCTGCACCTTTATATAATTTGGTATCTGTTATGATTTCCATGTAGGTTTGGAAGATGATCCTTAGAAATGCCAATTATTTACTCCATACCAACATCCAAAAGATCAGTTGACATTTTCATTGGTTTGACTTCAGAATTAGAAACTCTAATTTTCATAAAATAAACATTATAAACTATAAGTCATGCCCACCCAGTCAACAGTCATTGCTGAAGCTTTTCATGACTTTGTGATTGATAATCTGAATTATAATTTTTTTCAATAATGTTACATGTTAGGAACCTAGGCATAAGTACAAATTTATTGGTGAATATTGATTGTCACCATACAGGACAGTATTTCAGATATTCAAACAAATGGGTTATTTTTAAAAATGTGTTTGAACTTCTTTACTTCAGTTTGTAAATCTTACTGCTACTGTACTCCTGTGGTCTAACAGATTAACGTAAAATGTTAAGGTTGTAACTATGATTTGGTACATGAAGATATACTCCTCACATACTCAAATACTAGCTCATGATGATTAGAACAAAATTTAAAGGCATGGTTTATAATCATAGATGCGATAATATCTATCAAGATGTATTGCCAGAGTAATTACCTAAGTATTAACACACAGGCATATGAAATCAATATATATGGTGATTTAAAACACACGTAAATTGATTCCAAAATATGTGATACCAATGTCTATTTTAAATTGTTAGGAGAGAAATAAATTAAAAGTTTGACATAATGTACTTTTTGCCAAAATTAATTGAAATCTCCCTGTTAAATTTAGATTTTGAATATTTGTCTCAAAGAGAGCTATAAGTATAGGAAAACTGACAAAATCTGAACAGTGTACTACTTAAAACTAGCCTTTAATTTTTTAAGATTCTTTTCTCTCAGTCCTGCAGAAGTAGTCCAGGTTACTGTTTCTGCCTCCTAAATTTTTAGAATGAAGTTTTCTTATGTGTAGAAATGAAGTTGGCTTAAGACCCTAAGTTGGGAATATTTTCTTTAGCTTTGAGATCCATTGGAAAAAATGTGTCTCACAAACACCCTTAAGGAAAATGAAACTTAAAAATATTAGCTACAAGAGAGAAATATAAACATGGTATTTCTTTTTGTAACATCTCTTAATTTTCAGACAAACTTTCTTATCTATTAAGTATTGGTATATTTTTGATAGTACTGTGTAAATTGAGAAAGGTGATTAAAATCAAGAAGTGACATAAAGTCATCTAAATTATCTCCAAAACACTTAAAGAATGACTAAGTGAGTTTCCTCTGAAATCATTCAGATAATTTGTATGTGTCTGTGTGATTATGCCCACTGGGCACCTTTAAAGATGCTTTAAAAATAACCTTATTATCTTTCTTGTCCAACAACATATCCAGTAAATAACAAACAGAAAACTTCATTGACCATTCCTTTACTAAAATAATGACAGTTTTAATTTATTAATAGGAGAGTTTTTAGGTATAGGGTAGTGATAGGGAACCTGAAACCTGAACAGCTTTGAGAGCAGACCTGCTTACCTATTTTCTTCTCAGTCTAACTTAATTTGTTTAAATTATAATGAACTCTAAGGAGGAAATACAGCTCCTTAGTAATACATTAAAAACTAAAGCTCATCTCAACACAATAGAGATCACTGGGGAACTGGTGTTGGAGGTTAGCAGTTAGGAGAAGGCTCAGAGACACCCCACTTGAGATTTGAGATTAAACTAAGTATCTCATCACTTAGTAGCTGTTATTTACGCTTCCTAAACCTTACTTTCCCCATTTGTAAAATAATAGTACTAATCGAGCCTAACTGGTAGACTTGCTGTGTGAAGTGAAAGAGGAAACACGTAAATACAATGCTGGCACAATCCATGCTCAGTAATTAGTAGCTCTTGTCACCATTATTATGACACTTACACATCCCTAAATATTATGGGACTAAAAATCCGTCAGGATGAATAAAAGATAAAAATAGAACACCTCTTCTTAAGGTACCTCATTTTGCTAGCAATATTTTTATAGTCAGTAAACCGTTTTCTCTCTAGGTAAAGAAATTCTGGCTTAAGTATTTTTAAATTTGTACTGTATTAACTACTATCTTTACACACAGTAACAAGATAATTGGATTTTAAAAAGCCTGTGTCTTTATATATTAGAAATGCTACATAGTACTGAAATGATGCATTTTAAGATCTAAACATGGAGTCGGGGAGTCATATTTATTCATTAAACTTTCCAGTAGCTTTCCCTTTGATTGACAGTACGTCTTGAATAGAAACTTGGGGAAAAATTACAGAAACACTGTGGAATTCCCATTGGAATAAATGAGCAAATAGATTATATTTGACTTCCTTTTTTTCCGCCAATAATGTAATTTTAGTTTACATTGGTAATGTTGCCCATTCATCTGACCCAGTTATCAAGTTGCAAAAATTCTTCCAGACAACACTAAAATAAATGGGTAACTGTGGTTAACTGACAGTTTAGAGCAAGTGACAGAGATATGTCTGTGTGTGTGTGTGTGTGTGTGTGTGTGCACGCGCGCGTGCACGTGTGCATTGGGGGCGGGAAGAGAGTCTTTTTCATCCCAGAAATGATTACTTCTCCTAAAGAAAAAACAGAGGTTTGGCATGGCTCTCTAGAGGTCAAACTGATCTGAAAGGCGGGAAGAGTCAAAATTCTTCCACCGTGGAATACAACCATGAAATTGTTGCTACTCATAGAAAGTCTTAGTATAGTTTTGTTTAAACATTTTAAAATTGCAAATAAATAGGGACAGATAAATACTATGATGAGAAGGTCAGGGGAAGCCTGGAGATTTCGGGGTACTCTTTCATAATTCGAGAATCATGTAACAGTTAAGAAACTAAACTCTTGAGTCTTCATAGTCTTTGCTTTCTCCCCATTGATTTATCTGACATTATATAGCCTCTTTAATTATAGACTGGACTGAATTGTTTTATTATAAAAACTCATACTTGTCCTTAAAATGTTCTGTTAAAGAGTCTTTCATATACATATTTTCCCTCCGAAATATAAAGAGGCTAAACCACTGTAGTATTGAAAGATTGAAAGAAAGACCCAAGGTGTCTGAAACCAAACTTAAAGGCTCATTTCTAAGAGGAGTTAAAATGCTTCCTTTGTAAGCACTTTAAACTTCACCTTTAAACATTGATGAGAATATTATAAAGAATTCACCACAGCAGTTTCATGGAGGTAGAAAAAAGTATTGAGAAGAAGGAGGGTGATTGCAACAAATACAAAGAAACTACTGAGATGTACCAAAGAAATGCAATTATCTATGAATGGGTAAACCAGTTACATATTTTGCTTCACAGCATGAGATCATTTTTAATTTGAATTGGTTTACCATGTAATGACACTTCCATTTTAAAGATTTTATGCATGTAACCTTAATATTCTCAAGGTTTCCAGACTTCAGAGAGGTAACTCATACTTTTATTATACAATGTTGGAGCACTTATATTCCACAAGGGTAAGTGATCCCTGCTGGGACAAAGTCCTTATGCACCCGGCAAATCCTTCCTAATCATTACTTGTCATCCTTCATCTAATCTGTGCTCCTAACTTTTCCCCATCACGACTGGTTTTGGGCCCTTCTCCGTGCAATTGCCATTCTTACATATTTAACAAAAGCATTTTTAATGTTGTCATTTAAGAAAGACTTTCCTAAGGGCTGAGGATAATATAATGCAATTACGATATTGACTAGCTAAAACTGGATGTCATCTACCTGTGCTCCTAAAAGCTTCAGGCCTCTCTCTTTCCCTGTGAGTCCTGTAACAGCTATTTCTTCAAATTCTGACCTTCTCTATGGGATATCCCTCATGTTAACTTTCCCTACCCCATCTGGAGATTCCAATACGTGTCTCCTTCAGGCCTAGCCACTGGCAAGAGAGGAGCATGATATGATGATGTCTCCGAAGAATTTCCTGCTCCCAATCAAAATGACTTCTACATGATTGAACATAATGCCTTGTACTTAATCAAGAGCCATCTGCTCCAGTGATCACTAATGCCCAGGAACTCTGGGTGAATTGATTATATATACTGAACAAAAATAATGTGCCAAAGTGGTCCCTAAGTCTCTTCGAACAAACAAACAAAAACAAACAACAACAACAAGAAAAAAACTAGCTTCCAGACTTAAAACCAAAGGGCAAAGGAAAAAACAAGATATAAAACAGCAGTTTGCTCCCACTTTCAGTTGATTAAAGTTCGAAATACTGGAACCCACTTGCTGTGTGTGTGTGCGTATGTATGTGTGCTTGTTGTATGACATTTCATTGCACACATGAATTCCTAAACCTAGTTTCACATTTATATGTTGGGGTCACTTTGAATACTTATCTACTTTGTAATAAAGCAAATGATATTTTATTTTGGGAATATGCATTAAATATGTATTAATATATGTTAAAGATTATTACCAAATATGTCTATATTCTCAAGGAAAAATAAAAAGAAACATGTAGCTATTGGCTACAGAGGCAGAAGTATGTTGCCTCAAGTATTTTATTTACCTGCGTAAACTTATGTAAGGTGTTTTGAATACTTTTGTTTTGTCAGCCATGGATTCAGGTATTTGTGGAAGCTGACTTGCATTTAAATTCACACAGGAGTTTTTTTCTTTTATTCATTGTACTTTTACATTGACCCACTGAGTCATGTAGAAATACATGTTGTTTTGCATACATTTCCATATGGAAAAACAAAAAGAAGAGTTTTATCTTTCAGAACATTGTATTATTCACTGCATTTTTTGCTTTTCCATTCTTCATTGTATTTCTTACTGTTGCTTACTAATACAAATACCTCCATGTGAATTTCTGTTAGACTGTTTTTAGACTTTCTAGTGCTTTCTTTGAAGGACTATCCATGATCATCAGTTTCCAATAGTTACTTAAAATATGGCATTTATAGCTGAATTTAATATCTCATATATTTCCTTGACAATGCATATCTCTGTCTTGTTTAATATGAAATGGACATTTTTCTTTTAAAGCAATTTAAGTTTATATTAACTCTTTATTAATCTGTTATGTCACATGTTTGACTCATTTTGTGAATCTCTCTGTCTTATATGCTTTATATATGCCAACTTCTTTGTATTTCGTTATTTTTTGATTCAGTATACAGTATTCGAGATATAAGAGAATTATGTATAAAGGCAGGGAGAGGACCAGATCCGAGCCAGGAAAATAACTTTCTACACTGTCATTTAATCCAAAGTTTTAATATTAATTCAGAAGGAGAGGGGCTTTGCTTTAAGTGAGGAAAATATCTTGAAAAAGATAGGGTTTGTTTTTGTTTTTAAATATTGGCATATGCATAAGTATAAACAAAGTTGAAGGGTAGTGGAATATATTTAAAATTACTTCCATCTGCAAAATGCTGATTTACAGAAATATCTCAAAGTATTTTGTAGTAGTTTTTATTTTGCGTTTTTTCCGCCTAAGTGTACAGAAATCATCATCCCCATCCATAAAGTTAGAAGCATAGTATTTAAATGTTAATCACAGTAATACAATCATGAAAATGATATTTGACTGGTAAATCATAACTTATGCATACTTTCACAAATCCCAGTGAGTTATGCATTCAGCATATATTAGGCATCTATTCAGAGCCACGTGTTAGGCACTCAGGGAACAGCAAGCTTGCCCTTTAGGACTTGACCTCATAAGGAGCTAACCCTCCCGATATCTTGATCTCAGACTTGCAGTCTCAAGAGCTTTGAGATAAATTTCTGTTGTTTAATCCACCTAGTTTGTGGTACTTTGTAATGTTAGCCCTAGCAAACAAATGCACCAACTACTAAGTGAGTGTTTTTGAAAGACAAAAATGTGTTGCTGGTTTTTAATTTTATACTGATAAAGAGGTCAGTTACACCTCATATCTGTGATTGAAAATATTCATACAATGTAATCATGTTCAGAAAAAAATTAATAAGTTTTTTGCATTTAGAAACATTGCATCATATACAGAGAAAGGTGATCATAACTCATACACAGATGAAGTAATTGAAATACTTGATTTTAGTTCTCAAATATAAAGCATTTACATTCCATGTATCTTTGCAGTGTTAGTGTTATGTTGTATCATAATGCAGTTCATGCTGGATAAAAATTCTTCTAAAAGAGAAAATGAACATTAACACAAAACAAAAGATCTGAATAGTTTTCTCGTTTTCTGCTAGTACAAAGTCCATCTTGCCTTACCTTTTTTTTTCCACCTACTGCTGGCAAAACCAGTTCTGCAGCATAGGTAAATAGAAATCTCTTTGAATCAGTCCTGAATCTTACACTGGTCCCTCAAGTTATAGCACTATTTATCTTTACATTCTTTCTTTTTTGAGCCGGAGTTTCACTCTGTCACCCAGGCTGGAGTGGCGACCAGGGCTCACTGCAACCTCTGTCTCCTGGGTTCAAGTGATTCTCCTGCCTCTTAGCCTCCAGAGTAGTTGAGACGACAGGAGGGCGCCACCAAGCCTGGCTGATTTTTGTATTTTTAGTAGAGATGGGGTTTCACCATGTTGGCCAGGCTGGTCTTGAACTCCTGGCCTCAAGGGATCCACCTGCCTCAGCCTCCCAAAGTGCTGGGATTACAGACATGAGTCACCGTGCCTGGACACATTACATTCTTAATGCCAAATGAAATGTGTAATTGGGAAGATTAAAAATGAATATCAAAAGTGTCAAAAGAAAAAAATAAAATTTCTAGTCATTAAAATCCTTATCTTAGTATGTGTGTGGTACTTTTGAAAGAAAAGGAAACAAGCTAAAATAAAGAAACATAAAACAAAAATCAAAATGAATAAATTGAGTATATTAATACCCTAGTATCAGTACTTTCTTTGGTATATATTACTGGTATACATTACAATTATTATATACTTGATTTTTTTCTGTGTGTGTATTAAGAGCGTATTTATGAGGCATATTACTTTTTTTCTTTTCTTTTTTTTTTTTTTTATTTGAGACGGAGTCTCGCTCTGTCACCCAGGCTGGAGTGCAGTGGCGTGATCTCAGCTCACTGCAAGCTCCGCCTCCCGGGTTCAAGCGATTCTGCCTCAGCCTCCCGAGCAGTTGGGACTACAGGCGCACACCACTACCCCCAGCTAATTTTTGTATTTGTTTTTTAGTAAAAATGGGGTTTCACCATGTTGGCCAGGATGGTCTCAATCTCTTGACCTCGTGATTCTCCCGTATTAGGCATATTACTAAGCTCTGGGGTAAAATGTTAACAAACTTTATAAAGTTTCTTACGTCAATAGTGTTTCTGTTCTGGCCATGGGCATGTGATATTTGCATACATACTGATTTCTTGATAACAGCCAATGAGGAAGCAAAGTTAAATTGTTTGAATTTGGACATCCAGGAAGTGACTTGTTGTCTCAGACCTGAGGGATACTAGGAGATTCTTGCCAAAGAATTAGGGGGATACAGATCTTGATAGAAGGAGCAGGGTGTGTGAAGGCCCTGAGTTGTGAGATTTTAGTGCATGTTGGAAACAAAATTAGGTCAATGTGGCTACAGCATTGAATGTGGAGGCTATGAGGCTGGAGATATCGGTGGGGACAAGGTTCCACAAGCCACTGAGGGCATGCTAAGAATTGTGACTTCGGTCCAAGTACAAAACCCTATAACTAATTTAGGGTATAATAAAAGGAGACTCAGTCTAGCTATCTTAAAGAACAACGTTAATCTTTATTCTGGTATTGATAAAAAGGACTGGCCTAGAACTTCTACGGAATGTGCTGGGCAGAAAGCTTCTTTAAATATCTTGGCTCCAAAGTTTCTCAGTCACAGAACTCATTAAAAATTGTACTATATTGTATTATTGATGTCTTGCTGAGGTCCCCCTATTATGGTTTCTGTCATTTATTGTCTTTTCTCCACTGAAAGCATTGTCTTCCACCTGCAAGTGGTCACCATCTAGGTTAGTCATTCTAGGAATTGCTGTGGGAGCAAGTGTTCTCTTGCCCCCCAGTGATCATCACTCTGAGATGTGTAGTTTTTTAAAATCACTTTGACTTTTTCAGTGGAAATTCATACGGACAGTTTCTCGTAATAAATTCCTGAATCATGCTACAGAAAACTGAGAAACATTAATCTCGAGGCCTCAGGAAATGAGTTTTAGCTTATTATAACTGTTTACTTGTGGGACTGCTACTATATATTTCAGTATGTAAACCTAAGTGTCAAATGAGATAAGACCTTGATCAAAGGCAACCTGATTACTCTGTGCTCACTTCTTTTCTAAGGTTAAGAGTCTCACTTCCAAGTGTGGGAGCAGTGGCTCACACCTGTAATCCCAGCACTGTGGGAACCTGAGGCAGGTGGATCACCTGAGGTCAGGAGTTTGAGAGCAGTCCGACTAACATGGCGAAAGCCCGTCTGTACTAAAAATACAAAAATTAGCCAGGCATAGTGGTGCACGCCTATAATCCCCGGATTCGGGAGGCTGAGGCAGGAGAATAGCTTGAACCGGGGAGGTGGAGGTTGCAGTGAGCCGAGATCACACCACTGCACTCCATCCTGTGTGACAGAGTGAGACTCTGTCTCAAAAAAAAAAAAATCTTACTTCCAAATAAGAGAAAATTATAGAAGTCATAAACCAATACTACTCCCTTCCTTTAATTCCATTTAACAAAAAAATATATTAAAACCCCAAGTCATATGGGTCTTTTTTTTTCCCACTTGATTACGTGAGTCTTAAACTTTATTGCTTTCACTTATATCTGATCTGTGGATAACAAAAACTACCTATTACAATGACAAAAATAAAAACAACAAAGACTTTACACAGCCCACAGTCAGTCTAAGCATCATAAACTGTAAGTGATGTGGCACTGCATGAATACTGTTTATTCTCCTCATTTTTGAATAGATGAGTCTTCTTTACATTGTGTTTCTAATCATGTAAGTATCTCATTATTAAAAATGATGGCTTGAAAAATTATTCTATAATCAGTATACTGCAGGGTTTCTGGAGTCCCAATTCATTGAGGATGGCTGTTACGAGATAAATTCAATATTCACTGTTTAAAATTCGTTGAGTTTTAATTATTTTCAAGGTCATGGAAGGTGCTTCATTATTTTGATGGGAGTGTGTACTGTGATTAATATATTTATTCTTAGCCATTTACAAAATGGTTTATACATAAGAATTTTATGTCAATAAATTTCAGCAAATTAGACAAAGGAGTGTTCTATTTCAATTCAAAGATAATTTTAATTCACTAACTCTTAGCTAGATTAATGATCCTAGTAAAAATTAAGCACTCCCCAATGCATGGTATGTGTACCAGATGACCTCATTAAATAGGTATATGGAGAACAGATGCCTCTATGACCTGTCTCCAGATTTACTGAGCAGGGAGTGTCCTTGTTAAGTACCCCTATGATCAGTGAATGAATTTCAAATTAGAGACACAAGGACGATACTTCCTCATGGGATATTCTATGTGATTTGGATATTTCTCTATTCAGTTCTCTCTGCAGTTTGGTAGAATTTGAAATGTAAAAGAGATTCATCTTTTGCTGATGAATTTATCATTTTCTTACAAATCAATAGGTGCCTGATTTTATGGTCAGAGTTTAGTCTTCGAATACAGTTTTTCATTAGCAAACCCCTGCTTTGCCAGACAATGGAGATGGGTGTTTTAAGTTAATTTTTGTATATTAGCACATTTAAAAATGACACCTGATTTGATTTGAATTACTCCATGTATAGAATGTATGACTCTAAGTGCAGTTTTTTATAACATACACACACCAGATGTATACACCTTTAAGACACTTAATTCAAACCATGACTGTTTTCCTGTGGCTTCTGCTATTGTTATTGGCATTATAAGACACAGCTAAAAAATGATGTAGCTGTGAAAACACTGCTTGATCTTTTGACATGCTACCGTTGATGCCTCATGCACAAGAAAGTTCAATGTAAGTATAAAGTAAAATTGTAAAATTCATTTTCTAATGGTGTATTTTAGGTCGTTGGCTTTTTTTGTTGTTCCGTCTTTTACTTTAAAATCCAAAGGAAATTTAGAATGATTTTGGAACCAGATTTACATTTGAAAAATATTATAAATATATTCACATTTGAGCCTATAGCAAGCCAAAATTTGTTTAAAAGTGTTTAATGTACCCAAAGCATTATTAGATGGTTTGAAGTCAGTTTTCTTAATGTTTCTATGGAAATATTGAATTACTGTGTTATTGATAGGAAGTGATCATTTGATCTTAGCAGTGGAGGGAACTACAGCATAACTGTAGCATGTGTTAGAGATACCCATTCCATTGGGGATGTTACCTTAATGTTAGCTAAATGTTATATTGCTACTGGAAATCATTAAAAATATGTGCATCTATTTAAGTGGATTTATGCAGATATGGAGTATAAACATTAAGAAAGTAGCTGTCTGCATAAACAACTTTTAAAAATTATTGCTAATATACTTAAATTTATGTTAAAAATACATATATTTTTATAAAATTATATTTAAATATGACAAAATTTATTACACAGTAAATTTAAAGGCAAAACTTAATTGTTTGATGTAACAATCTATCTTTAAAGCTGGCCTGAGAGGAAGAATATTACTTCAATTAAAAATGTGTTACTAAAAAGTGCTCTTTTCTAGAAAAAATAAACTTTGGAATTGTGCACTATGTTTGTAATAAAACATGAGAACTATGTTAATGAATATTACAAGTATAAATTTTACAATATGCTACTGGCATATATAGACAAATAATGGAATATTGATCTTAAAATATGGGCTGTCTCTTTTATATAGGAATCACGAATTTCCATATGAATGAGCATTTTCCAACATTTCACTCAGTTCTTCTCAATATGTATTGAAAACTTTGGGAGAATTCACACTCTGATATTATGCAATACATTCTATATTCTTTCTTGCATCATCCTATTTTTCACAGACCCCTCTTTAAACACTGGTAAGACCTTTGTATAAATCTAACATAATTATTCTACTTATATTAATTACATACAATTATTTTAAATTCCTATGAAGAAAGACAAAAGTAGACTTGCATAAATTATTCTAAGAACATGAGAGAAAAAATAAAGTGGCAGGGCCAGATCTATTTCTCTGTTGATAAAAATAGAATCAGTATATATTTTGTTTGCATATAGTTGTATAATCAAGGGAATTATGGAATATTGCCCATTGGCCCTTTTATGTGGGTTATAATAGAGATGAATGGTGTATATTAGGGCAGAGGAATTGGGTCAGGATACACAAAAGAGAAATGAATTTCTTGTCGTCTTGTCTTCAAAGAAGTGTTGTATTTGTAAAGCTCAGTTTCTTGATGAAAGAAATAACTTTCTGATTGAGGAACTTGGTTTTCATGTACATAAGCTGTTCATTTAACTTTTTGTGAAAGACATGCATAACCAAATAAAGACAAATTATTTATGTACTGCCAAAATAATAACCTTTTTTGCTTTTTTTGAGACAGAGTCTCACTCTTATCTCCCAGGATGGAGTGCAGTGGCACGATCTCGGCTCACTGCAAGCTCCGCCTCCCAGACTCAAGCGATTCTCCTGCCTCAGCCTCCAGAGTTGCTGGGATTATAGGCACCCACCACCACACCCCACTAATTTTTTCTAGTTTTAGTACAGACGGGGCCTCACCATGTTGGCCAGGCTGGTCTCGAACCCCTGACCTCAGGTGATCCGCCCACCTTGGCCTCCGTAAGTGCTGGGATTACATGTCTGAGCCACCACACAACAGTGTCCTGTGGTAGTCATAGTATTGCTTTTTAAATTTTTTTTCCTTGAGACGGAGTCTAGTTATGTCACCCAGATTGGAGTGCAGTGGCGCAGTCTCAGCTCACTGTATTCTCCACCTCCCAGGTTCACGTGATTCTCCTGCCTCAGCCGCCTGAATAACTGGGATTACAGGCGTGTGCCACCACGCCCAGCTAATTTTTGTATTTTTGGAGAGACGGGGTTTCAGCATGTTGGTCAGGCTGGTCTCAAATTCCTGACCTCGTGATCCACCCACCTTGGCCTCCCAAGGTATTGCATTTTTATGCAATGACCAATGACTTATTGTTATTACCCTCCTTTTTTGTATTATTATCTGGGTAATGGGTGCTTCACACTTTTTCCAAGTTGTTAATATTCCAGTTTGTGAAGCCATTTCCTATACGTCTGAAATTTTCATACCACCCATCATTACTTTTTTTCGCTACTAGTTCAACCTTGTAGTTCATGATAAAATGTAAAATTACTGTCATATTTCCGTGGCCAAATGCTTTCCTGGAATCACTCTGCTAAGTTGATACTTTGTAATTTCCAAAGGGATGCAATTTCATGTGACTTTAAAAACTGATTTTATCTGATAATGTACTCTAGATAAATTGCATATGATTAAAATTCAATTGTAATTATATTCACTATGGAGAATATTCAGAAACTCATGGAAACTCTGGAGAGTTTGGCATACATTGTGTGTTATGTCCCCGTGTAAAAATTTGACTGAAGCTAGTTGAATTCACTAATTCTTAAATCTAAGAAGAAATATGGGTGATCTATTAGTATGTACTTAATACTGATGTGTCTTTCATTGTGTATGTCAGTTCGTTTTCTAGAAGCAGAGAGAATGTAAATTATATAGGAACAGTATTTTTATTTAACCTTTAAAATTACAGAAAAGACCCTTTAGGTTAAAAATGCATTAGCTATCAACATAATCTCCTTCCTTAACTTGACTATTTTCTGAGAGTAGTAATTGCAAACCAAAAAGAGGTTTAATTCTCTTTCCAATAGCACAGAAAATGTTTTCTTTCATAGCCTAGCCATAGTATAGTAATACGTCTTTGCCACAGGTAAGTTCTAATACCTGGTGATGATTCCCCTACTGTGTACCCACTCTAACACTTTTCGACCTACCCTTCCTTTAAAAGATGTTTTGAGGAACTCCAGAAATAAAACGTAACACAAATTATGGAGCTAGGTTAATACCATGATGCCTGTACTTTTGAAGGCAGGGAAGTGATAAGTGGTAAAATGAGACATTTCCTAGGGGTAGGGGTACAAAGCTAAAAAAGAAGGAAATCCAGATTGAATTTTAGATTTCTTATTTCCAGCCTCTCTTGATGTCTACCTGGAATATTTTCCAATCTTTAAGCATTCAAGTGCAGTGAAATATCCTCTGGGGACCTTCTGTGACATCCCAAGACAGAGTTCATCACCCTTTTTTAATAGTGCCCTGTACTTTTCTTATCTTTCTGTTGTTGCTTTTACAACATATTTTCTTGCAATTACCTTCACATACACAGCGAACACCGGCAATTTAATGTGTGTGTGTGCATGTGTATGCGTGCATGCTAAATAAGTTCCTTGCATGCTAAAAAATATTTCAGCCTACAAAATAAATAGTAATGTCATTACCTGGTTCATGAAAATTTGGTGATAATAGATTTCACAGAACCTGGAGAAACTTACAAAGATCAAGCTCCAGACATATTACTATGTAGGCCAAAATATCAAATAATAAAACAAAAAATGAACAACGCATTTGTAAAAGTACACACACGTATGTAATCTGATGTATGTACATAGTGTGTATGTGTATATATATATCTCTCATCTAATATGTAAATATGTTATCAATTTGTGAAAAATCATGGCACAAATAGAAGATAGAAAAAATAAATCGTCAAATGACAATACAAAAAGTTTTTCTCTAACTGTCAAAATGCCGTATAATTAGATGGATGCATTAATATAACAAACAAAAACTAATGAATGGGGAGTAATCAGCAGTGATAAAAGGGTAGACAGAGGGCAGTGGAATTGAAGAGAGGAAGAGGAGGGTGAAATGAGGGCAAGAAAGTGAAGAAAACATGATTATTTATTTACAGTGAGTCGTTGGAGGCTGAAAAGAGAAGTTGCACCAAGTTTGGGTCTAACATGTTGTGGTAATAACTGTGGTCTTCATGTTATAGGTGAAGAAACCATTGACTATTTTTAATTAGGGAGATTGGGTGGTCAGTGTAGAGTTGCTGGGTGAGTGGAATGCATAAATGTGCCTGAGTAACTAAAGATGGCAAGACTTATGGATATTCCAATAGCCTTTCCCACCTCTGTTGATGAATTGGTAGTAAGCTACATCCTGTTAGTAAGTAATGAGTCTAGCTAGGAACGGGCTATCCAATAAATATTGTGAGAAGACAACGGAAAGTAGTTAGATATTAAATTTGAAGAACACAATAATTTGAAATGTCGCCAGTGAGTTTGGAAAATTGGTAGGATGACAGTATCATTAAACAGTAGGAAAAGAAGGCAAATGGGAAATAAAGTTTTGAGTACATTTCTAAACTTAGTGAATTAAATTGAGGGTTATTAAAGAGGAAATTTGAGCCAGCTGATTACAAACACATAATCAAAGCTTCTGAGCAGTCACAAAATGAGATAAAGGTTTTAGCGTTTTCACGAAAAACTGATACACGAATTCATGTGAGTAAATGAGATCTTCAAAAAAGAGAATGTAAAGATTGAAGAACTTAAGGCATGTTGTTCAACCTTCAGGAACAGACATTTGAGAGGAAAGGAAGAAATATGAGGAATGAAGGGAACAAATGAGAAAGATGTGCCTGCTATCAATTTAGAGTCAATGAAGCAAATTGGTAAAAATTGGTGAATTGTATGGGGTTATTGATGACCCAAACTCTCAACTTCTTTGGAAATTGGGAATTTTTCTAAATAAAATGTTCTGGGAGATAGTAAAACAAATATAGAGAAAGCAAGTCCAGAGTGCAGAGCCCAGGCCAAAAAAAAATGCATTTGATTTTGTGTTTGAGAAGATAGCACTTGATATTTAAGATTTTCTTGCCTTTGAAGTAAAATTGTGGGCATTGAATTGAAAAGGGTTTATGCAGCTATAGGATTGAAATATAGAATTAGAAGTTATTGAAAAATAGAAATTGAAAAATAGAGTTAGAAGTGAAAATAATTTATCACCATCTGTCATAATATTAACTTGTTTTAGTATTTTTTTCTCTGTTTTTTCAAAAAGTTGTGGAAATTGACAAGGTATAATTATTCTAAGATGGAATAATTAAAATGGCATTTTAGTAAGTAAATGTTTCAATACCTGTGAAAAAACAGGAAATGGAAAAAAGATTCAGTAAATGTTAGCTACGTAATAAAGTGTATACTGCCCAATTATTTGTCTTTTTTTTTTTTTTTTGAGGCAGAGTCTTGCTCTGTTGCCCAGGCTGGTGTGCAGTGGTGCGATCTCTGCTCACTGCAAGCTCTGCCTCCCAGGTTCACACCATTTTCTTGCCTCAGCCTCCCGAGTAGCTGGGACTACAGGTGCCTGCCACCACGCCCAGCTAAATTTTTGTATTTTTAGTAGAGATGGGTTTTCACCATGTTAGCCAGAATGGTCTCGATCTCCTGACCTTGTGATTCTCCCACCTTGGCCTCCCAAAGTGCTGGGATTACAGGCGTGAGCCACAGTGCCTGGCGTATTTGTCATATTTCTGAGGGTAGCGAATATAACATGTTTAAATGGAAATGGAATTATCAGAAACCACATAACCCATGTCGGCTTCTTTCTCAGTAATATGTTGTAAGGAAACAGTGGCCATGTACACACTGGCTGCCTCTAAAATGTTTCTCTTACATCAAAAATTAGCTAAGATCTCATGGACAAACCTACGATCTTCATTTAAGAAATACTTACAGAAAACATACAAAATTTCAAAAGTTAAAATCAAACTATTATAACATAGAGGAATAGAAGGAAAAATGTTCAGTGGCATTGTATGATCATGTAAAATATCGTTAAAAAGTTTTATAGAGGACCAGATAAATAAATTAGACTTTTTGCTGGTGGGGGTATTACCATCTACAAAGGGAAATGGATCTGAAATTGTTTCATTGAAACTTTCAAATGTGGAAATTCTGTTTGTAGTACTAAAAGAATGCAAACTTGTTGAGTGCCCTCTATTAGTGTAAGTTGCCTAAAATTTACTGCTGCCCTATTTATTTTGGTATTCTGACTTCTATTTAACTTTAATAAATATATATTTATAATTTTTTAAAGATTTATTTATAACTTTTTCCTGTGGTAAAATATACATAATATGCAATTATCATTTAGGCATTTTTAAGTGTGCAGTTCAGTGGCAGTGAGTATATTCACAGTGTAGTGTGACCATCCCACCATCCATCTCCAGAACTTTTTCACCTTTTCAAACTGAAACTTCATGCCCATTAAGCAATAACTTTGAATTCTCGCCTCCCTCCTGTCTCTGTCTATCTCCACTGTACTTTTTGTCTCTCTGAATTTGGCTACTCTGTGTACTTCATTTAAGTGGAATAATGCAGTATTTGTTTTTTGTGATCGGATTATTTCACTTAGCCTAATGACTTGAAGGTTTGTTCATATTGCAGCATGTGTCAAATTTTATTTACTTGTTAAGGCTGAATTATATTCCATTGTATGCATATATCACATTTTGTTTGTTCATTCATCTATCGATGGACACATTTATAAATGCTGTTCACCAAGACTTCCTTTTAAAATTCCATAAAATTTTTAGTTCTATCACTGAAAACACTGTAATTAAGATTTTCTGGTAATTAAGTTTTATAGTTGATAGTATACTATTATTAATCTATGTCTAAAAAAGAGTTGCAAATAGAAGATACGGATCACAATATTTAATCAAGTATTTTTTTTTCAGCATATTACTTGGAGATGGTCATTTATAAAGTCATAGTGTGACTCTAAAACTAAAACCTCACTGACAATACATTGCGTCATGTGTTATATCTAATGTATTATGCCTCACTCAGAACACATTCAGTGCATCCTGCAAAATTTCAGCGAACAGTTAACCTAGCATTTCTCTAAGACCCTGCACATGCTATGACATGTAAAACAGAGGAGCTGTGTCTCTGATTTTCACTGTACCCTTAATATACCTCAGAGTAATTAATTAATTAGTATCTGGAGGATGAAGCCCACTCCATACAACCACATTGTCCAACCCAGTTTTAGAAACAGTCATTCAGCAATTCCCTTACAACTCTGGCATAATAGAGTGGTCACCAACTAGGTGACTTTCCCTTAGCTTGTCAAGTGCGGGTATTTACAGGTCACATAACATGACCAGAAATTCTAATATATGCTCGTTTCCAGTCCTTATAACCACAATATATGTTAGGCAGTTTTATCGTTCATATTTTAGAACCTGAGACTCTGATTGAGGATTTAAAGTGACTAGCAGAGGGTCAAAAACTTTTTTTCAGAGCCAGGAAAACAATTAAGACCTTCTGATTCCCTCCCTTAGCTCTTTCTACAATACCATTCTCTTACTAGTTTCTACTGTTATATTGTTTTTATTACAAGTTTGTTTGCTTAACATTCGTTTGATATAATTACACATCCATAGTTGTGTAATAAAATTGTCACTATGAAAATCACATTTAATATCTTTATCTTTTTAGAAAAATTTCCAAGTATGCTGTATTTCTGTCCATCATATAGCAGAAAGAAATGTAATTGAATATAAATTTAATATTAGAAAATTATGATGTATAATATAATTTAAACTATTTTGATGAATGTAAAATAAATTTTACATTTATTTTACGTGAATTACATTTATTTTATATTAATTTACATTTATTTATTAGCATTTATTTGTTACATTTATTGCATTTATTTGTTACATTTCTTATTACATTTATTAACATTTAATTTATTTTACATTTATTTATTTTATATTAATTACATTTATTTTACATAAATTTGATAAAATGAATGTGTATGATACATGTTAAGTGTAAAGACACCATGCAGATTTACTTTCATGTTCAGGATCAGGTGGAAAGGGATCTCCTCTAACCTTAGACCCCAGGTCAATGTGCTGGACGCGTCTAGATGGACCAGGAACTGAATTTCATTATGGGAGTTGGGTTTGGCAGGTGGAGAAGGTAAGAAGCACTGTTTCGCTTCTACAGAATCTAGAGCCATCCCTACGATTAGATGGGTCAAGCTAACACTCATTCTTTCTTGCTTCCTCTATCTTTTCTTCTTGTCCATTCTGATTTTAATCAAATCAAATTACAGAGATTTTTGTGACAGAATTGATGCAGGGAAGCTATGAAGGTCATGTCTCTGTTGATGATGGTGGTGATGGTTTTATGTGTGTGAAACTCTTCATCATTCTGTAAAGACACATGCACATGTATGTTTATTGCAGCACTGTTCACAATAGCAAAGAGTTGGAACCAACCCAAATGCCCATCAGTGATAGACTAGATGAAGAAAGCATGGTACATACACACCATGGAATACTATGCAGCCATAAAAAAGGATGAGTTCCTGTCCTTTATAGGGACATGGATGAAGCTGGAAACCATCATTCTCAGTAAACTAACACACAGGCAGAAAACCAAACACTGCATGTTCTCATTCATAAGTGGGAGTTGAACAATGAGAACACATGGACACAGGAAGGGGAACGTCACACACCAGGGCCTGTTGGTGGGTGTGGGGCTATGGGAGGGATAACATTAGGAGAAATACCTAATGTAGATGACGGGTTGACAGATACAGCAAACCACCATGGCACGTGTATACCTCTATAAGAAACCTGCATGCTCTGTACATGTAATCCAGAATTTAAAGTATAATTTTAAAAAAAGAAAAAAAAAACCAGTTGATTTTCTTATATTGATATTGTCCTGCAACGATGCTGATTTGATGTATTAATGCTGTCTGTGATGAAGATACTCATCTTTTTTTAAGTATGTATGTTATTAAATTTTTCTTGGCTTCAGGGCAACATTGAATAGAAATGGTGAGGACAGATGTATTTGCCTTATTCTTCATCCTAGGAGGAAAATGTTCAGTATTTCACCATTAATTAGGTTGTGAGCTGTAGAGTTTTCGCAAATATCTTTTATTAAATTGAGGAAATTTCCTTTTATTCTTGGTTTGCAAAAAATCTGCGGGTTTTATTGTTTTATCATGTTTTGTTTTCTTTTATCATAAATGGGTATTGAATTTTATCAAGTACATTTATTTCCTGGGTATGTTGAAATAAACATATAGTTTTTCTCCTTTAAGAAAAATAAATACATAGAAATCTTCATGTCTAAAATGATGTAGCTTAAGAATATGATTGGCCGGGTACGGTGGCTTATGCTTGTAATCCCAGCACTTTGGGAGGCTGAGGCGGGTGGATCACCTGAGGTCAGGAGTTGAAGACCAGTTTGGCCAGTATAGTGAAACCCCGTCTCAATTAAAAATAGAAAAATTAGCCAGGCATGGCGGCACCCGCCTGTAATCCCAGCTACTCAGGAGGCTGAGGTTGGAGAATCCTTTGCACCCAAGAGGCGGAGATTGCAGTGAGGCGAGATCACGCCACTGCACTCCAGCCTGGATGACGGAGTACTCCATCTCAAAAAAAAAAGAAGAATATGATCATAAAAATCAGCATTTTCAAAATAAGTTCAATAAAAGTATAATTTATATTACAAGGGAAGTGAGCTGAAAACTTTCTTCTGTAGTACTTTTATGGGATTTGTTTAAGCTGACTCTGCATTTAATGCAGCACATAATGAAACTCCATCCCTTATAATTTACCAAAAAATAAACTTAAACAAAAAGCATGTTCTTCGGTTTCTGTTGTGATCTCTTTGAATGCTTTGCTAAGTAATTATTTTGGGCTTATACTTGCAAAAATTTGTTAGAAAATTAGAGCCATTTAATTTTTTTTTACTATGTTCTTTTGTGCACATTTCATTTTGTCTGGTTTCCCCTTTTAAAGATCTTTATAGTTCTGTCAATTAAGTTTGAAATATGCCATTCCTTCTTCCATCCTTTTTTTTTTCTCTCATCATCATTTGTTTTAAAACTGGGTCAGTCTACTTTGATCTCATTTTTCTTATTTTCTAACAGTTGTAGATTCCAAAATAAAGAATCCTTCTGATATCAGTAGTACATATAATTCACGAAGTTTAGTTTTTAGCATTCTCACAACTAAGTGTATGAAGATATAAAACTGTACAGTTTTGTAATTGGCTTTGTTTTTTAGTGCTCAGTGAAAATAACATTTTTGGCTCTAGCTGGTCTTTTATCTTGGAGCAAAATGGGAAGAATCCAATAAGCTGTTTATGTACATAGCTTCTTTCTCTGTTTTCTTCTTTCATTGAGCCAGGAAGGGTAGTAGAATTGGAGGGCTGTCCTTTGCAGAATGAGTACATTGACATAGATTCTGAGGTGACTGCAACCTTGGCCCAGTTGTTGAGGCTGATTTCTTTCCATTATCAGAGTTTGGTCATAAGAGAAAAAGAGGCAGTGTGTGGAGTGGAGAGGTCAGAAAAGTGAGGTTTTGAATCATTTTCTACCACATATATCGTCTGTGATCTCGAGCAAGTTACTCAACTTCTCTTGTTCTTAGATTTTTATTAAGGAAACTTTTCCTATTTTTCAAGAAAACTTTATGGCAACATATTTTAGATGAAGTGCCTGTCATAGATTTTTATTCTGTAATTTGCAACTGATATGGTGATTATTTGATGTAAATTACGTGTGGCTTTGGAATTAATATTTTACTTCACCGCAGTATCTTCACATTAAATGATTTTAGCCTAAAAGAGAAAACATTCTGCCTTCTGTTATAACTTCATTTTAATGTTTATTGGTAGGATAGATCCTTGATAAACTTTGAAGGATAATTGAAGGATTATTGAGGAAGAAGCATCTACTGGTCATTGTACAGAAATAAAAACAATAGACCTCTGTTACTCCATCTGTTTCTTGATTTCAGATTAATGAGGCCCATGGTGTAACATTTTGTAGATGAGAATGCACATGTGTAACAAATTTTATGTGCTCTAAAAAACCAGAACCTTTGCTT
This sequence comes from Colobus angolensis palliatus, assembly GCF_000951035.1. Taxonomy (NCBI): domain Eukaryota; kingdom Metazoa; phylum Chordata; class Mammalia; order Primates; family Cercopithecidae; genus Colobus; species Colobus angolensis. The sequence continues at coordinate 9,633,727 of NW_012120598.1, read as the reverse complement.
TCATGTTAGCAATGCAAATTTTATAAGTAAAAACTAAAGAGAAGTACAAAATAAATACTATGTTTCTCCTGGAAGAGTAAATAAAATAGTCTAAACAAATAGAGGCAGTAACTCAAAATTTTAAGATGAATTTGAAATGAACTTTCCCTGACTCCATTAGAAACAGTTTCAGATGTATTGTAACTATTTTTAAAAATAGATTATTTATAGGTAAACAGTTTATATCACATACGTATATTAATCTATTGGCACATTATTTTACACATTTACTCAAAGCTCTCTCTTAGGGAAAAAATTGATATGTAACTTTTACTGGCCAAATCTCATCTAACCTTTTTAAAATAAAGTATTGGTGAGGTGCACCAGTCAATTTTGAAGGTTACTTTGTTTATAGAATCTTACAAGCAAATTTTGTTTTTTAGGTAATAGAAATAGTACCAAAATAATCTTAGTGACAGTAAAATTAAAATCAGTAAAATTCTGATGTATATTATACTGTGAATATAGCTTACTTATAAGTAAAAGATACTGTCTCACTTATAAGGGGAGTTTATTTGATTTTGTTTTATGCTAACCTGTAACAAAATAGAAGCATTTAGTATTATTACCTCTAGTTTATTCTCAGCCATTTCTATTAGGGAAAAATATAGTGCGTTCATGTGTTGGAGTGCTCAGGTATATATGTGCTTTAATCGTGTAAAAATTATAATTGTTAAATAGACAAATTAGTTCATTTTATTATCTTGCCATCCTGCTTTGTGTGGATGTAGCCAAAGGTGAAGAAGATTATAATATTCACAAACAACTCTTTATTTACTGGTGATGTTCCTTTGGTTGTAGAATGAAACAAAGCTTTATATTAATTGAGATGTGTAAAAAATGTCATTTTTTGCAAATCAAAACCACAATGCAATACCATTGCACGCTTGTCAAAATGGCAATTGTTAAAAAGTCAAGAAACAACAGATGCTGGCGAGACTGTGGGGAAATGGGAACGCTTTTACACTGTTGGTGGGAATATAAATTAGTTCAACCATTGTGAAAGACAGTGTGGTGATTCCTCAGGCACCTAGAACCAGAAATACCATTTGACCCAGCAATCTCATTACTGGGTATATACCCAAAGGAATATAAATCATTATATTATAGAGATACATATTTATTGCAGCACTGTTTACAATAACAAACACATGGAACCAACCCAAATACCCATCCATGGTAGATTGGATAAAGAAAATATGGTACATATACACCATGGAATACTATGCAGCCATAAAACGGACTGAAATCGTGTCTTTTGCAGGGACATGGATGAAGCTGGAAGCTATCATCCTTAGCAAAATAACACAGGAACAGAAAACCAAACACTGCATGTTCTCACTCATTAGTGGGAGTTGAACAATGAGAACACATGGACACAGGGAGGGGAAGAAACACACCAGGGCCTGTTGGTGATAGGGGAAGGGAAGGGAGAGCATCAGGACAAATAGCTAACACATGCAGGGCTTAAAACCTAGCTGACGGGTTGATAGGTGCAGCAAAACACCGTGGCACATGTATATCTATGTAACAAACCTGCATGTTCTGGATATGTATCCCAGAACTTAAAGTAACGTTTAAAAAAAAAAATTCTTTTGCATTCAGTTGCATATGAACGTCTTACCCTGAGTTCCTATTTCATCTTAGAGATGATTTTTGCTTTTATCTTTTTAAAGAGATAATTTCATTCATTCAGTAAACTTTTAGTAAGACACCTCTATGAGTGAGAAACTATGACAGAATTTGTAGAAATGTCAAAGATGAAAACACTTTTCTGACCTCAAGAATTTATATTTAGAGGGAAAATAAGACTGCATTAAAATTGTGCTAAAAGGATTTCTTATAATAAAATATTTTAAAGGGGTAAACAATGTATTACAGTACTTGGTCAGAAAATGAATATTATGTTTTCTAAATTTTGCTTTAGTGAAAATTCTCTCGCCCTTTTTTTCTTTAGTCACTGCGTTCTTTTCTTATTCAGGCCATCACCATGACACTCTTGTGTCATTGTTTTAACTTCTTCCACTTCCCCTTTGTTTCTGACCCCTACACAGCTACTGTCTCCTTCACATTATCACTGGATTGTCTTCTAAAAGACTCATCTCCTTGAAAATATTGATAACTCCCCATCCCTATGACAGTAAGACTATCTTGCCAGCTTACCCTAAGAGTCTGCTTACCATCTGGGTAACACTGTGCCTGTCACATTTTTCACATATTCAGTGCTATAACTGTTACCTACATGAAACATCTATTTTCTAACTTTATCCGCTTTCTGTTCCTTGTGCTTAAAACATCCTTCGCTTGCTGCTCCTGCCTGTAACAATCATGCTTTTATTTAAAGATGCTACTATTGACAAAATAATGTCTATAGTTAACAATAGTGTATTACGAACTTAAAATTTTGTTCAGAGGGTAGAGCTCAAGTGTTCTTATACATGCAAATGAGCTTCCCACACAAAACAAAAACAAAAAGGCAAAGGAATCTTTTGGAGGTGATGGACATGTTTATTGCCTTAATGGTAATGATGGTTTCATGGGTGTATGTATTTGCTCAGTCCCATCAAATTGTGTACATTAAACATGTGCAGTCTTTTTGTGTAATGATTACATCACCATAAAGCTATTATAAATAAACAGATAAAATGTCCAAAAAAACCCCTAACGACATTAACATGTCACCTTTACCCCAATTAAAGACTTCCTGGTGGGGCATGGTGGCTCACACCTATAATCCCAGCTTTTTGGGAGGCCAAGGTGGGCATATCACCTGAGGTCGGGAGTTCAAGACCAGCCTGACCAACATGGAGAAACCCCGTCTCCACTAAAAATACAAAATTAGTCAGGTGTGTTGGCACATGTCTGTAATCCCAGCTACTCGGGAGGCTGAGGCAAGAGAATCGCTTGAACCCGGGATGTGGAGGTTGTAGTGAGCTGAGATCATGCCATTGCACTCCAGCCTGGGCAACAAGAGCAAAACTCTGTCAAAAAAAACAAACAAAAAAAAGACTTCCTAAGTTGGAATTGATAAGATCATTAAAAAAGCATTGATTCATACCCCTAACGTTTATTACTCTCTAGATTATTATAGAATTCAGGTAAATTTCTGTTGTGACTATCCGTGAGCTCCTGGAGCTCAAAGTGTTACTGGAGGCAGATTCATACCGTCTGCAGCAAACCTCAGTTCTTGCCTCCTCCTCAGAAGATGTTCAACCAATGGGTATAACGCAGAAGGGGAGATTGAGGCAAGTTTTAGAGCAGGAATGGAAGTTTATTTAAACGCTTTAGAACAGGAATGAAATGAAGTAAATTACACTTAGAAGAGGGCCATCCAGACGACTTGAGAGATCCACTGCACAGTTTGACCTTTTGACTTGGAGTCTTATAAGATGGCATGCTTCCAGGATGTTGCATTGCTTCTCCCCTCCTTCTTCCCTTGCGGTGGGCTGTCCACGTGCACAGTGGCCTGCTTTTGCTTGGGAGGGGAGCATGCGCAGTGTGTTTACTAGAGTTGTACGCATGCTCACTTAGGCGTTCTTCCCTTACCAGCTGAATGCGCGTAGGAGGTCATTTACCAGTTCAATTCTGCCATTTTGCTTCTTAATGCACGTGCTTGAGCTCACTCCCCCAACTCCTGAGATCTTGTCAGGAAGCTGCTGAGTTTCAGGCGTTTTCTATCTATTGGGAGAGTTCTTTTCCCTGACGCCGGGTGTCACCAGTTATTATTTTAGAGAGACAGTTAACAACCACCCGACCATCACCTGATGGATGGTTGCCTGACATTCCTGTTGTGTGTTGCGGTGGAACCACTTCCCGTCCTGCCTATTTCTGACTGACTACCTATTGTAACAAAAGGACAGTGTATTACTTACTAAGAATTCTCAACTGGACGTGGTGGCTCATGCGTGTAATCCCAGCACTTTGAGAGGGTGAGGCAGGCGGATCACATTAGGTCAGCAATTCAAGACCAGCCTGGCCAACATGGTGAAACCCCGTCTCTACTAAAAATACAAAACTTAGCCGGGCGTGGTGGCGGGCGCCTGTAATCACAGTTGCTAGGGAGGCCGAGGCAAGAAAATTGCTTGAATTCGGGAGGTGGAGGTTGCAGTGAGCCGAGATAGTGTCACTACAGCCTGGGCGACAGAATGAGACTCCCTCTCAAAAAAAAAGAAAAAAAAAAATTCTCTCATGCTTTATACATATCAGAGCTAAAAAAGAAACAAAACACTTTATTGATTGCAATAAGTATAGAAGTGCTGTATGCATTCAATAATTGCTCAGTAATTTCTAAATAAAAAAAAAAAAAAATTGGGCCGGGCGCAGTGGCTCATGGCTGTAATCCCAGCACTTCGGGAGGCAGAGGCAGGTGGATCAGGAGTTCGAGACCAGTCTGACCAACAAGGTGAAGCCCCTACTCTACTAAAAATACAAAAATTAACTGGGCATGCTGGCAGGCGCATGTAGTCCCAGCTACTTGGGAGGCTGAGACAGGAGAATTCCTTGAATCCGGGAGGCGGAGGTTGCAGTGAGCCGAGATTGTGTCACTGCACTCCAGCCTGGGTGACAGAGTGAAACTCTGTCTGAAAAAAAAAAAACAAAACTCTAATGCTTTGTGCCTATCAGAACTTAAAAAAAAAAAATACACCTTCTTGATTGCAGTAATTATAGAAGTGCTGTTTGCACTGAATAATTGCTTAGTAATTTCTAAATTAAAAAAGTTTTGGTCATCTTATGACCATTGCCATAGGTGGCATTTGCCTTAAGTGTCCTGTTTCACAGACTCAATTCTCTACCACGATAATTAAATTTCGTTTTAAAAGTAGCTAGCTCAATAAAAATTAGGTTTCATTTAAATAAAGTATTCTGCGAAAGTTACACTGATTATTATTGCTACCTATGCTATTTTTACCACTACTATTACATCATTATATCATTGCTTCCAATACTTAAAATGTTTTATATTTGCCATGAATGTAGAGGGTACTTTGGAGGTAACCTGATTCTTTGATACCAACTGAAGGTTTTACTGGGCTGATTTATTATGTTCATCTTTATATCATGTGTTTTTATGTATTAGAACTGCAGTTTTCTCCTCTCCATCTTTTCGTTCTAGCTGTAGTGCCTGCCTTAGATTTTCACAAATTCACCATCTCTCTAAGGTATTTGAACCTTTGTACTTCTGTCTCCTCTCCCTGAGAAGCCCTTCCACTCTGCTGGACTCCTATGTAACTTTCAGAATTGAGGTCAAATATCCAAACATCCTGTACTCTGGAAAGCTTCCTAGTTTCTCTTTTTAGAAATCTGAGTTAGAGGTCTACTGTTTGTTCCTTGAGCAGCCTTTACTTCTATCAAAGCATTTGTCAGAACAGAATATCTCTGTAAATTTGTCTGTCTCGCTGGCTTATGCATTTTTAAGGTCAGGAAGCTCTATTATAATTAGTAATAGTAGTAGTAGTAACAACAGCAAGAGTAATAATAATGGCAGTACAGTAGTGGTAACATTTATATTCCCAGCTTCTTAACGTTGTACATGGAACCTGGTCTGTGCCTGATATTTGGATAGATGAGTGAATGAATGAATGAAGTTGTATCTTTGATATTTGGTGGTATTTATTACTCCATTTTATTATTACTTTGCTGGTAATTATTATTTCCATTTAACAGGGGAGAAAACTGAAGTTCAAACTGTTGAAACTAGTTTTTTATAGATATCCAAGCTGAACTTGGAATCTAGACCACAACTAAACACTGTAAGTCATCTTTTTTTGTTTGTTTGTTTTTTGTTTTTGAGACAGGGTCTCGGTCTGGTTGCCCAGGCTGGAATGCAGTGGTGTGATCTCAGCTCACTTCAACCTCTGCCTCCCCGTGATCCTCCCATCTCAGCCTCCTGAGTAGCTGGGACTGCAGGTGCCCACCACCACACCCAGCTAATCTTTCATGTTTTTAGTAGAGATGAGGTTTCATTATGCTGCCCAGGCTGATCTTGAACTCGGGGCCTCAAGCAATTTGCCCACCCCATCATCCTAAATTGCTGGGATTACAGGTGCAAGCCACAACCCCGAGCCTCATCTTTTAAAATTCTATTTTTTGAGATAATTATGGATTCACAGATAACTGTGAGAAATTATGCCAAGATTTTTTAATGTACTTTGCCCACTTTCTCTCAATGACAGCATTTTGGAAAACTGTAATGTAATATCATAACTAGGATATTGACATTGATAAATTATACCTATCTTATTTAAATTTACCCCAACTTTACTTGTATTCATTTGTGTATATGTTGGGGAGGGTGGATGGTATCTTAGTCCATTAGGCCTGCTATAACAAAAACACCATAAATTGGGTGTCTTAAACAACAGAAATTTATTTCTTACAGTTCTGGAGGCTGAGAAGACCTAGATCAAAAAGCCAGCCAATTTGATGTCTGTTGAGGGCTCACTTCCTGGTTTGTAGAAGGCCATTGTTTCGCTGTGTCCTTATGTGGCAGAAGGAGCCAGGAGGCTCTCTGCGCTCTCTTTTCAGAAAAGAGTGCTAATCTCATTCATGAGGGTTCTGTTTTCCTGACTTGATAACCTCCAAAGGCCCCTCCTCCTAACACCCTTACTTTGGGGTTTAGGATTTCAATATGTGGATTTTGAGGGGACACAAACGTTCATGCTATAACTGGTGATAAGTCCTGAACAGTTTTATCATCTGTTTAGATTCCTATTAACCACCATTGTCAAGGTACTGAATAGTTACAACATCCCAAGTATTTTTCATATTGTTCTCTTATAACCACACTCATTTCTCTCCTTCCTAACTCTTGCTTCAGTTTCTAACTCCTGGCAATTACTTATCTGCCTATTATTTAAAAAATTTTTGTCATTTCATAAGTGTTTTATAAGTGGAGTCAAACAGCAAGTGTGATTTTTAAGTATATATGATTTTTAAGTTTCTTCCAATTTGAAATTATTGTAATCAATAATGTAATAAAACATTAGAAAATTACTTTCATTTTTGCATGTCATACATGTGGATTAAGAAAGTGTCATATTTGGACACTTCCTCTTCATGCCGTGGAGGTAGGGAATGTTATTTCTTCCCCTCAAATCTTTTGTTTCCCAATTGTCTTGTGAGGCACATATAATGTAATTAACATTCAATAAATATGTTTTTATATGAATGAATAATTTATAGGAGTTAAAATTATAGAGCTTTATACTTAGGGCTTATAGTAAAAATAGTACCTTTTCATATTTGAAAGTCTTGCTCACGTTAAATAAAATATAAATACAATGCTTGAGTATTGGGTTTCAATAGTCACTGTGCTGGTGTGACTTTACAGGAACTAGAGAAACCTATACACCTTTCTTTCTATCGCCCCTTCAGCTCCACAGTTACCATCTTCAGTCAATGGGACAAATTCCTCCATTAACACAGGATTATGAAAACCTGAAATCGTATCTCTTTATTCAAAATATACTTGATTAAGTTAAAGCCTGTACAAAAATCTTGCAAATTTATTGTTGTTAATGTTGTTATTGTAATTAACCATTATGTGTGTCTAGTTACTTTTTTTTTTTTTTAATTATAAAGAATGGAGAGTTTCTCAATTTAACTTCCTTCAAAAAGGGAGTTTCTTGAAAAGATGTATGCACTCAGGAACCTGGTAGCAGTAAAGAGCTCAGTGCATGGCAGCTTGCCAGATTGGGCACTCTCTTCCATCTACCCTCCTTGCCCTTTCTGTCATGTAACTTTGCCCTCTGCACATCTGCTCTGGTTATCTCCACTGACTGTTCCTCAGCTTACACTGGCCTCTTATGTTTCAGTTCCAGCCATGTCGCTATCTCATGCTCATTTTGCTTGATTTCTCCCTTGTCCAGCTGGACTCATGAGCCAAAGGCTGCTGTTCAGTCTCTGGATGGGCTTCTTTCTTTTCACGACCCTTCTAGCTGTCATGGTTGGAGACATGGGGCTCTGTGATGCAGAACACTAGTGTGCCCTTTCTGCTGGGGTGTGAGTGATTACAGCTTTCTAAAGGCATGTGAAGATATCTTTACAGACTCTTCCAACAATGAATAAAGATTAGTTTCCAGTTGTTTTTTGCTATTTTCTTGAAAGTTAATATCACCTCACTGCTTTCAGTCTGTGAGCAAATATTATTCAGCATAGATTGTATATTAGAGAAAATCATGGGAGGAAATTAATTTTTTAAGCACTTTGCGGAAACTATGTAAGACTTTCAGATTTAACTTAATGTGCTTAGATTTATTTAAAGGAAAACATTAAAGGATTTTAGTGTTTCATTTGCAGTATAACCTTGTTATAGGAATACGTTGAAGGCTTTCTCATGTGACTCAAGTGTAACATGGGACACATTCTTTACATGAGATAGAATGTTTTTTGTAATCAGTCAACACTCTCCTGTTATCTCTCCTGTAAAACAGATAAAAAGTGAGGGAAATCAGGAAGATGATGTGTCACCTAATATCACTGATACTGAGATAGCAGGATGCTTTGCATGACCATGAAATATAAAAGACCATCTCAAAACAGAAGATGACTTTGGTGACACAGAAGAAAAACAAAAGAAGGACAGTTTGACTGAAGGGCATTTTATCCTTTGATTCAACAGCTCGTTTTGCAGACATGAGAGTCTATTCATAACCATTTACACATTTTACATTTACATTTCTATTTACATGAAAGAGACTATATAATTGGCAGAATCACATGCATACAGAAGACATCTGTTCAAAATATATGCTATAGCATACATGGTCAGAGAAAGTTTATCTCTGACACCATTTCATTTGTGTGAAACAGAGAGAGTTGACTTTAGGGTACTTCAGAGATTAGAACTATCAAGAGAAATGAAATATTTTTCAGTGTAGCAAAATGTAACATCACAAATGATAATTAGACTTTGTGAAGTATTTTTTTAAAAAAATGGTTTTGGGTTATGAAATGTGAGTCCTGAATGAAATGAACAGTTAATTTAACCAGAACGTGTGTGGCGGGCCATACTGTTGTATTTGTGTTAAAACTGCAAAGATTATGGTTTAAGAGGTTTCAGTTTAAATGCAGGGATGTGTGTGTGTGTGTGATTTTCTTCCGATTCTTAATCTTTACAATTTTATTCAGTGTACCTATTATGTCTTGCTAGGATTTTTTCAAATTGAATTTTATCTTTTTTATTTTTACAAATGCAGAAATAACTCTATCCTTTTGATAATGATATTGATCATTTTGTAGACATATCTAACATTGTAACCTCTCTTCGCAGAAAGGTGACAAGAATGACATGAACATTTATATTATCTTTAAGATTATGTGTGTGTGTGTGTGTGTGTGTGTGTGTTGTGTATTTTCCCCTAAGTCCTGTCATGGTAATCACTAGTGTTAGAAAGGAATTGTCAGTTTGTAAAAACAATCAAAGATAATCTCCACATTCTGCCTAGAATTTATGTTTTCTATTTTCCGTTTGCCCCTTTGGATTTCATCTACTGTCTTCTGTACTGTGCACTTGCTTCACGAAACTGACTTGTATTTTTGCCAATTGAGATTGGCCAGTGGTGAGCTAAGTCGCGAGACCGAGGAGAAGAACAAGCTCTGAGTATTTTTCTCCTGGCTCCCTCTTTGAGGTTGTGTCCTCATCTACTGTCACTACTTCTCTCGTCAGAGGACAGTCCACACAACTCTTTCTCCTCCTGGGTTCTGATAACCTGTTCTCCTATTGGTCCTTTGGACTAAGGAGTTGCAACAGCGTTTCTAGTGTTATCTCTGGTCCTGGACCTCTCCCTTATAGTTCTTCTGTAGCTTGCCGAAAACTTTGTAATTAGTCCTTTTGTAAATAAGGTGTTATCTTAATTTTGGTGTGCCATCTGTTTCTTGTTGGGACCACTGGGAGATATAGCACTCTGGGTCACAGACAGGAATGGGCATGCAAGGAGAGAGGAAATGGTGAATTTATTGCATAAGGTACTAAGATTGCATCTCATTTAGATCCTGGCCTTGCAATTTAGAACAGTCTTCTCTTTGGCTCTGGTTTTGGCCCTTGGAAGGCTGAAATAACGAAGGTCTGCTTAACATAATCTCTGGCAGATCTGGTACTGTGTATGATGATCAGTTGTTGTGTGATCACATAGGGAATCGAAATAAGAGTCATATGTCAGGAGTAAATCATGTCATTGACTTTATCCATACTATCTGAATATCACCATTCAAATACACATAAGTTCTGTAAATTCACCTTGAAATAAATATTTTCTCATGTGTTTTATATATTGGAATTCTATAGAATGATGTGGAACTGTAATTGCATATGTCAAGTATATGATGCTATATTAAATAATGATAAAATGCTTTACATTTGTGTATTAAATCAATGGCTTTCAAACAGTTAAATATAAACTGCATTAACAATCAATCCAAAGGCAAAAAAATATGCTAAATCTAGATCACTTTAGGGTGAGCATTATATCCTTTTTAAGCCAAGCATTTGTTAATAAAAATTTAAATAATGCAAAGCCAGATACTAGGTTATGCCATAAATGTAATTCATATATTAATAGAATTGTTTAATATACTACTATTCTTAACATCAAATTAAACATCTTCAATAACTGTATTTAAACTATATATAATTGCATATATGGCTGTAGGTTTTTAAGAAAAGGTGCTGGGTTGGAATTCATTACATCTTGTGAGAATGAATTAAAAACATTAAAAACATGATGCCAATTTTGTTTCCTCAAATTTTCACATACAGGGAAAGTTTGAACCACATATAACGCCCTTCAGGATCTATAATGTTGCATGCAGACAAATTTCATATAGACTTGCGTTCCAGATTTTGTGCTTATGATTTCTTTCTTCAGGATCAAATATGGAGGGTTGTTGACTTTGACATTCAGGGTTTGGCAAACTTAATTGAGCCTTTCCAGTCTTAAGAAGAGACATTCTTAGGTACTGCTTTTCAGGCTTCAGGGATCATAAGTTTACAATTTTTGTTTTTTTTCTTTTGTTTTTTTTTTTTGAGACGGAGTCTTGCTCTGTTGCCCAGGCTGGAGTGCTGTGGTGCTATCTCGGCTCACTGCAAGCTCTGCCTCCCCGGTTCCCACTGTTCTCCTGCCTCAGCCTCTGAGTAGCTGGGACTACAGGCCCCGCCACCACGCCCGGCTAATTTTTGTATTTTTTAGTAGAGACAGGGTTTCACCGTGTTAGCCAGGATGGTCTTGATCTCCTGACCTTGTGATCCACCCATCTCGGCCTCCCAAAGTGCTGGGATTACAGACTTGAGCCACTGCGCCTGGCCAACAATTTTGGTATTTAGCTACATTATGTCAGTCATTTTCATTAGTTTTTTTTTGTTTGTTCTGTTTTCCTTTTTAGCAAAAACTGGCTGTGTTAAACCTTCCACTGAATACAAGGATTAGTTTGGAGAACTTATACTTTGTAAGAACATAGATTCTTTATTTGAAAATACGATTAAAAAATTACCCCAAAATAAATATTTGGGAACAATTATTGTTAGTAAATGAAACTGCCTTTAAAAATTTTGGTTATTGAAAAATGTCATCCAAAAGAATTTTGCTCTTCTCAAAGTTATAATGCAATTGAAAGTATAAGTGATTATTTTGGCCCGAAACCTATTAGAGTTTTCTCTCCCTATACCATCTGCTGGCTATTAGTGGCAATCAAACCCACCATAAAAAACACACACACACACACTTTTTTCCTGTTAGTTCCCTGAGCTCTCTCACTACACATATTTTTGTTTTTGTTTCTGTTTTTTTTTTTGAGACGGAGTCTCGCTCTCACCCAGGCTGGAGTGCAGTGGCGCAATCTCGGCTCACTGCAAGCTCTGCCTCCCGGGTTCCCGCCATTCTCCTGCCTCAGCCTCCGGAGTAGCTGGGACCACAGGTGCCCACCACCACACCGGGCTAATTTTTTGTATTTTTAGTAGAGACGGGGTTTCACCGTGTTAGCCAGGATGGTCTCGATCTCCTGACCTGGTGATCTGCCCACCTCGGCCTCCCAGAGTGCTGGGATTACAGGCGTGAGCCACCACGCCCGGCCTCACTACAAATATTGATGTGGCAAGGCTGAATATTTCTCTGAACATCTATTTCAGGTTGAAACTAAATGCCTATGCCAGAATGAGTTTATCTGGGATTTGAGCCTGTGTGTGCCTGACATCTAAAGCAACTGCTCTCTGCTTTCTCCTCTGTTTTCTCTAAGTTTTTATGGTTCAGCGATTGTGCCACCTGCCCCTCCTTCCCATTGCATCCTGCACTGAGATCTATCACGACTCCTTACAAAGTGCATTTAAGCTGTCTGGCCATGGGTTTCTAAAAGTCAGCTACCGATGTATGAATGGTAAAAAACATGATAATATTATTTCTTCTGAGTTTATACGTATACGGCTTGTGTGCATGGAACAGCAATTCCTGGTTTAAAAATGGCCACTCCATTTACTTATTTTATCTGAGAGGCCATATCATAAAAGCAGGGAATACAAACTCGAAAGCCAACGAACACCAACACAGTCACCCAGCCACATCAACAACAAATAGGTAGGGATGCAAGGACGCGGGGTGGGGGATGGAAACCACAACTGCCCTGCAATGACCTTCTACTCAAAGCATGGACCTAGGACCTGCGGCATCGGCAGCAACGGGAGGCTTGATGGAAATGCAGAATCTCAGGCCCCACCCCGGAATCACAGAATCAGAATCTGCCTTTCACAATCTTCCCAGTGATGTGTATGCACATTCAAGGTTAAGAAGCACTGCTTTTATCTATTCTTGTCAGATATGCTGACTTTTTAAAATATTAAAGATATGCAGATTTTAAATGGGAAAGTTCTTAATTTTAAAAACTTATTGTCTAATTCAGCTTTTTTTTTCTTTCTTTCTTTTTTTTTTTTTTTACATTTTCTGGGAACACTAAAACATATTGAAAATGTCAATAGGCCTAGGGGCCCATTAGTTTTAAAAATCTGCAATGTCAAAGAGTGAATATGAATGTTATTTTCCAGGAATAGTGACATCTAAACAAAACTCTTGATGGTAAAAAAAAAACCAAGCATTGCCATCAGTAGATATATCTTACTTCCTTTTCAAGAAATATCCCATGCCTATTTTAGCTATAATGCTGCCTGCCTTCACCACTCTGCCCCCAGTGTGTGTATCTATATAGCAGCTAGAGTGACTCATTTAAAACTTCAGTTGAAACTCTTCGTTTCTCCAGTGGCTTCTCTCTTTCCACTCAGGAATAAAAGCCAGTACCTTCCAAGCTTTTTGAGAGCACCTCACTTAGTTTTTCTTTTGGAAATTTATGTCCAGCCACCCCTGCAAGCTTGCAATTTCTTCCATCCTTTAGACAAACTCTGCCTCAATATTCTCTCCTCAGATATGTGCAAGGCTTACTCCTTAACCTATCCCAATCGGTTTCTCAAATGTCATTTTAAGAATCTGGACTTCCCTGATAGAAACCATAAATCAATAGACCACAACCCTACCCCCAAATTCTCCTCATTAATGCTTTTCCCCAGAGCATTCACTACCATTGGATGTCTGTAAGTTATTTCACTGATTTATTTGTTTACTCGACGTCTTTTGCCACAAGAATGTTAGTTATTTGAAAGAAGAGACCTTTGGTCTCTTGTTCATGTTGTTTCCCCAATCTGAGTTTGATGACTGGCACATACATAATTGGTTCTCAATACTGTGTGTTGCATGAATGAATGATATCCAAGCTTAAAAATTACATGACATTGCTCACTGAGGTTTTTAATTTGTTTGTTTTTGTTAGTGGTACATGGTTGAAGGTGATTTTATTATGTAACTATGTAGTTCTGGTGTAACTTATTATTACAGTCTTTTTTTATTCTATACATGAGATATACAATCTACTTCTGGGTTATTCATTTTTCTTCCATCTTGGAAATTTGTCATCCCTATTACTCACTTCCAAACGTGCCTGTACAGAATCTTTTTTTAAATTTATTTTTCAATTGACACACAGTAATCGTCGATGTTCATAAAGTACATAATGATTTTTTAATACATATGTTATTAGTCCGTTTTTACAATGCTGATAAGACAAACCCAAGACTGGGCAATTCACAAAAAAGGTTTAATTGGACATACAATTCCACATGGCTGGGAAGGCCTCAGAATCATGGCAGAAGGCAAGGTGGAGCAAGGCCTGTCTTACATGGATGAGGATTACATGGATCCTTTACTGAGGATAACATATATGATTCCAGGTTCTACTCAGTTATCAATCTAAGAAAGAGATTTGACACTGTACATTACTTTCAAGTATACTAGTTAGCCTCATAATTACCTGAAACCAAAATAGAACACTCATATATCTTAAAATACAGAATGTAATTTATTCCTGTAATTAAGTTTCAATATTAGAAAATACTTTTTTTATAAAAATACTCTTCCTTTTACTTTTTTAAATAAAATGCTATGAAAATGTTCACAATGACATCTTAAAGGCTAATATTCATCTTTGTACTCTACATTAACTAGGGGCTCGGTTTCAGATACCTCTGTTTTTAGTACTTAAAACAGGACCTGACAAAGTTGGTGTTTAATAAATATTTGAAAATAAACAAATGAATGAATCAATGAGTGAATTTCTGTTAAAAATATTTATTTGTGTATGGAATGGGTAGACCTTGTACTGAGTTCACCGTGATATGTGAAGAAATTGCCTGTGATCACAAGGGTCTCTTTATTGAAATGAAATAGGTGAATGGTTAGAACTCTGGACTAAAGAGTTACTTAAAATATACTCTCCACAGCATTGTTAAACAGTTTTATGTGGTAGATGCAAAACTTTAAAGGGAGGAAAGCTCTGAAATATCATTAATCTACTCTAATGATTCATGAGTTTAAGTAGATTTCTTATAATAATTTCATTTGGGTGGAATATAAGTTTAAATATTAAAAATAATTATAAATATTTATTTTATCTTTATATAATACAAATTCTATGGCTGGTTTAGACGAATTTACTGAATGAATAACATTATTAATTTTATCCATCAGTTATAAATATGAATATTTGTTAGCATGAATAATTATTTTTATTTTAAACAATGGTGACTCATAGAAACTACCTGCTTTAATATTAGTAGAAGCCACACAAGTGAGTAACACTTTTCTGAATACTAATATTATGTCAACTGAATATCAAATTGTTGACAAAATGTTTCTAAGTAGAAAACAAAATTTGAGGAAAAAGGAGTGAAATATACTGGAAAATCTAGGACAAGAACTTGAGTGTCTTGATTCCTAGCTCAGACACATGTATAAATGTGATACATAATTACATACTGTAGACGTGTTTCAAAGACATAGAACTGATACATAACTCAATTAGTATGTAATATAAAATAATGTATTTATATCTGTTTTATAGATATTTGTGAATGTCATTTGTTAAGCAAAATTTTGTTAATAATTATACAAAATATTAGAACAAAGCTAACAATGTAAGTTTTCAAATGTTCTACAGGATTTTTGCAACAATGAGTAGAATACCAGTAACCTGACATTGCCTGAGTCTTTCTAAATTTTCTCATGACCTTCATAACTTTGTCAAACCCAAAGAGATCAGTAAATATAGGGATCAGAGGAAGATCAGGAAGACAATTTGTTATGTCCCGGAAAATTATTTAATAAGAATAATAAATTGGGTCAAGGTTTGAATAAGGTGATGCTTAAGACAGGCAAAGGACGTGAATGACAGGAAGGCAGACAGAGAGTCTGCAGCTGTCTCCTGTGTGGAGACTTCCTTTGTCTCTTCACCCTCTTCTGCCTCCTGGAACTAGAATACCTCTTCTTTAGGGAACTGTCCCTTTATCTTGTGTCATTAGGGATCACAGTTACAGATGCTATTGGACATTGTCATTAATCCAAACGTGGGCATGTGCAGATCACTGCCATCCTCAAACCTCTTGTCTTCTAACATTTGTGTCTGTGAACAGCGAGTCCATTCATCCATCTGCCAAATTGACCTCGTGGCATTCATTATCCTTGACATCTCCTACTCAAAAAATTTATTAACACATCAGGCAAATTTGACCTGTTAAGGAAAATTGTCTTTGGTTACCATTCACTTTTTTTCCATCTTTAAAACTTGCATCACAGTGTAAGCCACCATGCTGTCATAACCTTGTAACTGTCTACATCCATTCTAGCATTGCAGGTGTGATTATACCAGATTTTTTCTGCTTAAAAAAATGGTGACTTCTCATTAGTCTTGGGGTGAAGTTATAAGCATCTTAATGTAACAGTACTTCCCTTGATGTTCTTTGTCTGCAATGCCTCATTTCTGCCTCCAAACCCAGCAGCATCTTTCTCTTTGTTACTGACATTGGAGTCTAGACTCCAAATTACTGCCCTTTTTTCTAGTCGTTTACTTTTTTCATCTGTGCTTCTTTGCCTAGAATGCTCACACTCTCCTTCTTTTGTTTACATTTTATCTAAAGTGTAATTTTCTCAAGGAAACATTTTCCTCAAGTGAATTTCTCTGAGTGGGTCAAATGCCTCTTTTCTATGAATTCTTTATATCTCTCATCAAATTGATAATTGCACATTTATATTTATTTTGTTTCCAGGGATATGTCCATGTCCATGAGAGGAGATCCAGTGTGTCATTTTGTCACAAATTGTATACTAAATCTTGATTATATGTTTGATACACTTGATGTTAGGGAATTGAAGTTGAAAACCAGGCTATACATGCTGAATATTGAAAAAAAATCAGAACTTGAAAATTAAAATTTGTGGATGAATGAAGACAAAATTCAAATGTTTATTGTCAGCCTTATATACACAAATATCCATTTGAAATGAAAGAGAAATCAAATTGTTTGGAAGACATGCAAACAACATAGAAAATACATTGTCAACTGGATAATTCAAGAAGAAAATGTACCAGGAGAAAGAAGGAAATAGTCTGCCCTAAAGCATCCTTCAGAAAAGGTGATATATGGACAGTTAATTTTTGAGCATTTTTGGTTACCTAAAAGCTAAACAGTGTACTCAGACATTGTGTATAATAATAGTTTATCTAGTTTAAACTATGATTGATCTTCTAGATACACTATTATTTAGAATTGCATGTGTAATTCAATAAATTGAAATTTTACTGCAGTAAAGCATTTGATGTGATTTTATGAATTTCAGTTATGTCAACATTTCTAAATGTGTTCTCAGAATAAATGTATGTAGTGTTTTGTTTTGAACTGTAAAAATCATGTATATTTACAGGGAAAACTTTCCACGAGGATTTTAGATATGACATTATAGGAAGGCTTACATAATGATGTAAGTGGGTCATGTTTAAAGACTTAATTCTCAAAAGGTAGATTACCTATGAAGAGTTCAGAAAATTTGAATTAAACATTTCTAATTGAAAAAATTCCATAGGGACATTAATCACAATCAGTGCATAATGAAGAATATTGGTACATATTAAAAGCATAACTGTTGACTTTTAAAAGAGTTTTAAGTTCCTCTGAACATTGATATTCACTAAACTGGAGTTAATTAATTAGCTTTCTCTATATGGATTAGTTAATAGTTGATTAGTCAAATATTATAAATATTCCCAGAAGTAGAGCTGCTGTCTTACAGTGTCTTCAAGAAATGTAAAGTCAAGTCAGGTTATGGCTTATGTTTTTAAATAGAAAATTATGTGTTTCTATTAGATAATACATAATTAGAAAAATTATGTATTTCTAAAATAGAGTTCAGCTTAATTGTTAAATAATATAAATCAGCAAATTGATGCCTTCAATCCATATGTGCTCCAGTTTAATCTTCATTTGAGGACACATTTTCAGTGCAAATCACAGGTGACCTTAATCCAAACAAAAAACCGAAGGAAAAAATTTATACACAAAAATACCAGAGACTGTTGATAATAAAACCGAAGTGCTAGTGTAATTGATTATTGATTATGGTAAATGTATGTAATGTTATAAAAGTGATTTAAAGTTACATCTTGATCTGTCATCTTTTTATCTAGCTAGCTACCTATCTGTCTATCTAAAGACACAGATAATTTTACCTTAAAAAAAAAAAAAAAAAGAAAAGCAGGGAAAAGATCTTGAAGGATATACACAAAGTGCATGTCCTAAAAGTAAATATGGAGGAAAAATAAGTAAGTGAGGCTAAATACGTTCTTTAAGGAAGAAAAGATGATAAGATACTTTAAATATATGCTTATTTCTATAAGGAATGAAGATATTGAATACCTCAGAAAAAATCACTAGAAGCAAGGGCATGTGAATATAATAAAAACAGTAAATCAGAAAATACTAAGTATTTGATTTTCACCTATTTTAGAAAAATTGCATGTTAACTTTTACTTTCATATTTCTCACAACTATTAGCTTTCCTGAAGTATCTTTCAGTGAGCTGTGTTTTATTTATCTCCCTGTATATTACGAGTCTAGCCCAGTACCTGATGCAGAGGAACCGTTAAGGGTTGGCTATTAAATATTACTATATGTATCATTTTAAGTGAATTGAGAATGAGAGATATGAGAGAAGAAACTATCGAGCCAAATATGTATTCAAAGTAATAAGAACGGAACATCTGTTTAGGAGAAACAGGAAAGTCCTCAATTACCCAGTAAGACTATCCATGGAGAGCCTTCATTTATTTTGTCTTTGTCTTTCAGAAAACCTCTTAGCTATTATTGTTAATTTCAATTAATACTTTGTTCCAGTTTATTTTGGAAAAGATAAGTTGTTGACTTTAAATGTTATATATATTTTTTTAATTTCCAAAGTGCTTTATTTGCATATGTGAATTTATTACATTTTCACTAGCTGTTAAGGATCTCTGAAAGTGCATACAGACAGCTCTCACTTTGCACAGTAGTGGATTGTTAAAATGGCAGTGCAAATTAAAACTGTGTAAACAAATCAGTTGAAAACTTAGGATTGTTCTATGACATTTAAAATTTGTATCAAAGCATTAAAACATTTCTTGCTCTTACAAATGTGTAGAAAGATAAAACACTAATATGTATTTAATACTCTAAAACATTAGAAATATTGATAATTAAAATGTTTTTTTCTTCATAAAATTATTATCAATAATAGTTGAAGTAGTGTTTCCCTTCTCCTAGTATCATTTATTATTAGTACCACAAACGAGTCTTTTCTATGCCTTGTTCAATTGTTACATATCTTTCTAAGTTTGGATCAGCTTCCAACATTTTATTCTTTACTCTTTTAATGTCATGAAATATCTGCAAGTGTTTATTTAGTGTGTGTGTGTGTGTGTGTGTGTGTGTGTTGGTGTTACTTCATCTGGAATGTCTATGTCTTCATTTGCAAGTGTTTATTTAATGTTCAGTTTTTTTTCTTGGCGTTACTTCATCTGGATTTTCTATATCTTTTTTTGTTACAACCAAATTTCTCATTTATGCCAATGTCAGCCTTGACCAATTTTCTCTGGCTTTCTATCTTAAAGCCTTTGTAATGGAGACAGTGCCAACATCCCTAAGCCCATTATTTCTTCCATAACTCCATTTACCTTTGATTTCAATTTCACTTATAGCATTATCACTTTTAGTTTCTCCCTGGAATTTTTATTTTCCTTGGCCAATTCCTTCTTTCATTATGCATTTTTGATAAACATCACGTGGGTTTTTCTCTGGGAAACAAAGAGCTAAGGGAACCACAGGCTTTCCCTTCTGCACGTGAATTGAATACATGCTCAGCAGCCAATCAATAACAGACTATGAAGAAGTGAGGTGATTGGTCATTGGTCATGATATGCATCTGTTATTTACATAATAATCCATGTGCTGAAGAGTTAGCAGTGAAATTTGTGCTTTATGCCATTATAGTCAATATACTAGAGTAACTGAAATTGGAAATGTGTTATGGAAAGCAGGTATTGTTTCACTAAACAGTGGAAATGAGTTTCATGCATTTTAGAACTACAAAATTGAGGACTTTTTAAATTATTGGTTATTGATATTGATCATTTTATTATATGTGCACAAATGTAAAACTACTTATTTTTTAACAGAGATACATTTTTTATGTGCTTACTATTTTAAGTATAGACTTTCTATATTTTATAACTGCATAAAAATTTCAATAAATGGTCCTATTTATGCTGCACAAACTTGGATACATAATAGATATCTGCTGAGTGAGCAGAAAAAACAAGCTGGGTGTTTCAGATCCACCAAGGCTGTATTGTGCCAGAAAGTGTCTGCAGCTCTGTAGGTCCAGAAGCACTGTTACATCAGGACACTCATTGTTTACCAGACCTTCTGAGATTGCTTTATTCTAATCAAAAGAGCAAGAAAGCAAATGATAAGCCAAATAAAAATTTTGAATTGACAATCACAAATATAACCAAGAATTGAACGAAAGTTCTGTGGTTGGTTTATAGGACATGCTTTCCCAGATAGGAACCCCGGTTCTGTCTTCAGTTGATCATTTGAAAGGCTTGAACCAAGAGTAAAAATGTGAGTAAATGTTCCTATTTAATAGCCTTCTTGACAGGAACTATACTTCATACCTTAAAGCCTATATTCTAAGGTAATACATCCCAGTGATAGCAATTAGGCATATATGAACTATCAAGCACTTGAAATTTGACTAGTTGCAATTGAGATGTAACTGCTGGATTTCGAAGAGTACTATGGAAAAAAAAACTAATGTAAAAACTTCAATAACTTTTTTCTTGAGCACATGCTGGAATTATATTACTCAGATATATTGGTCTAAATACATATATTATTGAAATTAATTTCATATATTTTTTTTACTTTTAAAAATATTGTTACAGAAAACTTAAAATTGCATATATGGCTCACATTGTATTATCAGGCAGCATTGCTTTACAGCCATAATGCCTGTGTTCAAATCTAAACTTCACAATTTTTTTTGCTGTACAGTGGACCTGATACTTAACCTGTTTCTATAAAGCAATAATTTATAGTAATAATAATGTATTATCAACAATATAGAAATTAATTTAAATCAATTAATATTAACTATTAAGCACTTACATACATTGACGTTTAGTTGAGTACTGTCAGATATTATTGAGTATGGATTAGTACAGGGAATGCGCTAAACGTAGTCTTTCTATTAAACTTTGTTTTGCATATTTTGTTTTCTAATAACTAGCTTCGTTTGCTTTCTAGACATATTGCTATATAATTGGCTCAGATTACGCCTTCTTTACATCAGCCAAATCAAGGCTTGTTTTCATAAGAATGCACACAGGACTCTTTGTTGACAGTGTTGAAACACAGCCCACTTCCATCACCAGCATGCCTAGACTTCAACATGAACAAGTTTATGTGCAATATTTTTTGTTTACTTCTATACATGACTAATCTTATCCATTGTGTATGTGTATATGTGTGTAAGTGCATACAAGCATATGTTTTAATTGTTTCTTTCATTATTAGAGGGTGGCCTTTTTGTGACTAAAGAAAGGAAGCTTTTTCTTAGTCAACTAAGAAATGATTAAACTATTTTGTTATCTAGTATCAAAAATAATGTAGAATTTACATTAAATATAGTATTAAATTACAATATGTAAATATTAAATATAATTTTATATGTAATAATTCAGATTTATCACAAGTATGTGCTTCTAAGCTTTCTGTTGCATTGCCAATGACAGGTGTTCTATAAATCATTACAGGTTTATCAACTGAAAGTTCTAAATTTTAGATATATTTTAAAAATAAATTTTAGTATAGGAAACAGTTTCTAAATATGGTTGTATTAACTAGACTTCTGTTAGTAGATTACATTCATTTATGCTTTGTGTTAGTACCTCTCTGTTAAATATCTTGATAAATCAATTCTTTTAGACATTTGTAATATTATTTTACATTTCTTTGGCATAAGTGATGAGCCGTGTATCAATATTTCTTTTTGGGGCTTTATTTAATATGCATTCATCATCCTACAACTAGAAAATAATTATCATTCAAAATACTAGTTTCTCTGTAGACTATAATGTTGCTATATAGCTATTATTCTGCGAGTCAGGGCTTATAATATAGTCAGAACAATATATTGTTTCATATGTAGCCATACTAATTTTTCTCTGTTGTCATTGAGAACATAGATTTTCACAGCTTTTATCTCATTATATATTTTTTTCTGTTTAAAATATTTTCATCCTGATGTTATTGCTGGCTCTTCTAAAAACACTCTGCTATCCTAATTCATTTTAGTTCCCATTACATGGTATTTAATTTACCTATTAATACTGTGTGATGGATCCTCATCCAAAGCTTTTCTAAAGTCTAACTAGACTTTATGAATTGAATTTGAATTATTTTGGCAGTAATAACTTCAAAGCATTGTAATAGGTTTGTTAAGCATGACCTCCCCTGCCTGAATTCATGCTGGCTATAATTAATCAAGTTACGCTTTACCAGGTGCGCATTTGCCATGCTCCTAAATATGTTTCCATGAGTGAAATTCTACAGTGGATGTTAACCTTTGTCACTCCTGATTCATTTTCTATTGTTCATTTGATAACACATTCTGTGGTTTAACTATTCATTTAATGAACTAACAATATTTTATTTAGTAATAGGAGAATATATTATTTATTCCAGTTGAAGTTACCACTTACTATAACTGAAATTCCCCAAAAGATTTGATCTTATCTATATCCTTAAACTCTAAATTATTATAATGAAAAAAAGGAGGCAAATAATTATTGCAAAATATAGTGTTTTTCAAGCATTTAAAAGCCCATTTTGTTTTTTTCAAATTTCTTTTCATTTTTCCTCACTTAGTGGAAATGAAGGACATTTAAAGGACATTAAAAGACAAAGGAAATGGCAGTTTCTGAAGTAACATTTATCTAAATAATGAGGTATCATAATCAATCACAGAAAGATCATACTTTGTCCTTAGATTTTACACTAGGGTCTACAGATAATGGAGAATTATTACTATTGTAGCAAATCTTAAGATGTACTTAATTTTACAAGTTAAGAAAATACATTTAAGTTATTTATAATATGCTAGAAAAAAGGCACTGTGACATATGAAATTAAGATTTTGTATTGTTATATATGTTTATGATTTAACTTTGCGACAGAAACTACTAAGAGCACAGAAAATAATATTCCATTTTCTTGTGAAATTTAAATCAAATTCAAAATATTTTTTCTGTTGAAAGCTGTATTATTTTCCAGGTGCAAATGATGGAATAAAAAATGTGTAGCCTTATAGCCTTAGAAATAAAAAAAGTAAAAATATATTTCTGAGGCCAACATTATTCAAATTGGAATTCTTACTAGTAATTTATTTCATTTTCATACATATTTAATTAATTTGATTTTGTATAATTAATGAATAATGATATTTACAACATGAAATTTTTTCCCCATGACAATACTGAAATCTTCAGTGTTCTTTGATTTCCTAGCTATTTTCAGGAGGGAATGAGTATTTTATTAATCAAATGCACAACATTAGGCATTACTCAATAGATATTTTAATAGATAAAATATTTTGTCTGTTTGCCTCACACAGACATGCATTACACAGACATTCAGATAGTAATAGTTATGTTGTAATTTATACTAATATGTACTCATGTTTTTACATTTATCAGAACTGTGAAACTTTTAAATCTAAATTTGTTAAAATGACAAGGCAATGTTAAATCACTGTAGGTTTTTCTTATTATTGTGGCAAAATACAATGAAAAGAATTTAGCTAGCCGAATACCTCTTTCAGATAGGCACATCTTAGAATTTAATTTTACAGAACTGAGGGTACACACATATATAGAATTTAATTTTACAAAATTGAAGGTACACATATTATATACTTTTAAACTATTGTTAGTTAATTATTATTGGATGAGTACATTTATTTCATTTTGATATTTTGGTGCTTTGATGTTTCAGAAGTTAATCTTTGGAAACCTAATATTTATAAAGATGTGCATTGTTATTACTATGTAAATACAAATTTAAAGATATGTAATGTCAAAATGTTAATATCATTGTATCTCAACTGTAAAAGCCTATTAGATATTTTTTCTGTATCTATCTTCATAATAGAATAGTTTTGTTATGTGATGCATTTTTGTGTGAATCTTTAGAGAATCAGTTTTATTATTCTTACTGAAACCTGATATGATATTAAACATACTCAAATATATTCCAGAAGGAGCACAATTAATTCTTGAATTTTTTATGGTTTGTCAGGTGTTGGACTAAACATGTCTATCATATTTAGTGTTCATATCCTCTCTGTTACGGAGGTATTATCCCCATTTTACAGACAAGTAAACTGAGGCTTAATATATTAAGCAGTGAAATTAGTTTGACTTAATTCTAAAGCTGAAGTATTTTCTAAGATGTGCATGGAAAGGTGAAGGCCTGTTCTTCATAACATTCTCTGAATGTTTATTAACTGTACTAGTATGAGATGTGAAGATGGACAAAAAAGGATGCATTTTTAAGTACACATCGTTATGGAAGCATTTTTTTTTTTTTTTCTAATTAGTTTTGTTCAGAGTCAAGGTGTCACGCAGGCCGCAATTTTCAGCAAGCAATTGCCAAAGCCTGATAAAGGGAAAATTTCCTGCCTGAAATGGCCAGACACACGATGAGACTGGGATGAGTTTTGGTGAAAGCAAGTATAAAAAGCTAAGAATCAAATGAGAAAACCAAGTCCAGGTGATATGACCATCAATGGATTCATTTATTCACTTGTGTGTCAGTGGACCTCCGTTAATGAGCTACTGTCTTTCAAAGTGTTAGACATTATCCACAGGTCCAAAATGGGTGAAAAAATAAAATGAAATAAAATGAATGAGTCAGTAAGTGAAAAAGAAAGGCAAAACGAAGGATCAATAATCAGTTTTAGAGCATAGCAAAGTAGATGCTGGATCATGCCTTAAATGGTACTTAAGTTTATACCTTTTGCCTTTATTGATCATTGGTATCGGGATCGCCTGGCTCAGGCGAGCTACGTTAAAGGTACAAAGACATGAGATGGGCTTTGTATTAGTTCATTCTCATGTCGCTATAAAGAACTACCTGAGACTAGGTAATTTATAAGGCAGAGAGGTTTAATTGGCTCACAGTTCTGCATGGTTGGAGAGACCTCAGGAAAATTACAATAATGACGGAAGGCCCCTCTTCACAGGGCGGCAAGAGAGAGTAGTGCTGAGCAAAGGGTGGAGGGAAGCTCCTTAGAAAACTGTCAGATCTGGCGAAAACTCACTCGCTATCATGAAAACAGTATGACGGTGACAGCCCCCATAATTCAGTTACCTCTCACTGGCTCCCTCCCATGACATGTGGGGATTGTGGGACCTCCATTTCAAGACGAGATTTGGGTGGGGATGCAGCCAAACCTTTTATCAGGCTTTAAGAAAATGGTGAAGATTGTTGGCTTTAGCTAGTTTTCAAGTGTCAGCAGCAATATTGTCAGTATTCCTGCTTTTCCCTTTTTCTCATGAACCCAAAATTTATATTAGCTGTCCCAATTCACCTAACCCACCCTGCCTGTTATGTCATCTTTACTTCTACACTACGGACTGTACCTTACTCATGACACTTGGGTTTATTGTCATATTTTACTTTTTTAACTTTTGCTTTCTCCTGATCAGCACAGATTAAGGAATTAAATCAGTGTTTGTTTATTATTGTGGTGTTTATTTCTAGCTTGTCTTTTTCCTTCCTTTCTAACCTTTCTACCTTTCCAACTGACCATGGTTTTGCTTCAGGAAAAGGCCTACGTAGCCAAATACAGCAAAGAAAATGTCAAATTGTTAGTTTTCAAGTCTAAAATTTATTTTTCAAAATTCATGTCAGAAACCACAGTTCAAAAAATATTTGAGTTATGAAGACCATCCTTTTTAGGAAGGTAAAATTCACGCGTTCGTTATTTGACCAAAAAAAAAGAGAAGCCCCAAAGAAATCTATGCATGAGGTTTTAAAGAGGTGATATCAAGAGGGACCAGTGATTTACAAATTGCATTTACTGAAGACAAGAGCCTGTTTAAGGAGCTATAGGCATGTCAATGGAGGCCAACAAGAGTAGATGTGAGTGACCCCCCCCAAAAGCCAAGGCCAAGATAAGGCATATCTTTGTGGATGCTGGTATTGAAAGACAAAGCCAGAAGTACAAGGTGGTTGCCCCAAGAAACATGATGCCATGTAGAAACAGGGAGAAATGAGCATAACATTGTAAACAGAATAGAATAGCTGAAAGTGACTGAGTTTATCTATGTTTCCCCCTATGTTACATTTCCTGTTATGATGCATAATGAAATCTTATAAAAGACAATTACTTCAGTAGTAGAAAGTAAATTTCTAACACTTGAGTCTAGTTCCACTGAATTCAGTTCCACTGAATATGACTTTTGGGTGTACTTGGCCTTTTATTGTGCTTAGACTGCCCTTTTACCCCCCTTTCTGTTTAGGTGTCTGGCTTATGACTTCTCCCAGTAATTTTGCTCTTGTCCTCTTCCTTGCCCATACAAGACCTGTACACGTAGACACATAGCTGTTCTCTTGGGAGCACGCTTCATTCAGGAAGCTCTGTGCCATTTCATCTGTCTTAATGTTACAAATAGATGCACTTTGCTAGGATCCAGTTTCTAGTGGCTTAGATTCTAATGAATTTGATCTGTTACATTGACTTACTGACTCTGCCTAAATGTTCCCAATTGTATTCCCAAATGAAATCTAAATAATGTGGTATTTGAGGACACACTGTGTATGTAATGTATCATATTGTCTATTTTGTGAGGTATTACAAAGAAAAGAATAATATTTAATGTGTGGGAGGCTATTATATTTACTCCTTATGCAGTGTTTTCACATGCATTACCTAATTTTCACCTTAGATTTATGCAAATAAATAGTAAATGGTATCTTCAGCTTTCCTTAAGATATTCATATGCAGAAGTAGCATACCCATAAGTGTAAACAGAAAACAAATATATGTCGATAGAACATGGAAAATATGTAAAAATATAGCAAACACATAATCATAGCTAAATGTAAGAAACTATATTACATTTCCTTTATATTTTCTATTCTGTGATTTCGATAACTTAAGATACTACTTTTTACTTTTGGAAGCATAACAGTGCACACTACCTCATTGACATGGACTCATGCATACTCCCGTAAGAATCAAGGTAGAGTCAACATAAGTAACTGATTTTTGACCCATGTATAAATGCTATCTTCACTACATACTAGCTATAACTTTAAAGCTTTCTTTTCTTTCGAATCTGTCATTCTGATTTAGTAAACATGGCACCATGGTCATACAGATAAGAACAGCAAGTTTTCTGTGATTCACTAGCTAATATTGATATATAATGGGTTTAAATGTAATCATTTTTCAAAAAGATCGCCATCGTGTGTTCTTTGCTGATATTTGAGGTAACCAGAAGAATAAAAGTGGAGGGAAACAATGCCTTTAGACCTATACATACAAAAATAAATGAACAAAACAAGTAAAGTTAACATAAGTCATTTTGTCTCTCAATCATGCTTTCATCTCTCAATTTTATAAAAGACTGCTACTTGAAATCATGGCTTTGACAATTATAAATAGTATTTAACAAGCATTTCCAGCTCTCACTGTTTTCGGATATATGCTAACCTGTTTCTGTTGGGCCCAGCATGTCATAAGCTATGGCCAATGAAATGTAGGAGTAGCTTGTGCCACCTCTTGCCTGAAGCCCTTTGTTCAACACTGATGTTGTGGAAGCACTAGTTAAGGCGAAGGTCTAGCTTCCTTAGTGTCTCAGTACCATGATGAGAGAGCCCCCTGCTGACCTTAACCAGAGATGAAGCAAGAGTGAAACACACACTTGTGTTAAAACACACTTCAGGATTGTAGGTTACTGCATCATAGCCTCAACAAACCTGCCTGTGGCAATTCTTATTTCGATTGTGAATAATTGCATATATTTGTATTATAGTTTACTTTGTAAAAAAAAATTTTACTAGAAACACTATTTTTACCTA
Source organism: Colobus angolensis palliatus (assembly GCF_000951035.1). NCBI lineage: Eukaryota > Metazoa > Chordata > Mammalia > Primates > Cercopithecidae > Colobus > Colobus angolensis. The sequence goes on along the minus strand of NW_012120598.1, from coordinate 9,605,646 downwards.
TATTTTTTAATTTAAAAGGTTCTGACAACTTGACAGTTTAATGTAGTTTAATCTTTTAACTCCTCACAATACAGGATTTCTCAGGTTATATTTAATATGTGGTATAGATTTTATGAAGGTTTTGGGCACATGCAGAATCCTTTAAGCATACAAGTATATTTGAGGAAGGTGAATTGATCATTCATATAATTTTTTGGCATTTAACTAACTAATAACTCATGGATATAAACCAAAACAATTGCAGTCAAAATCAATGAAGTTCAGAAATACTTTTCAGTAGTTAACTATGTGTAAAGCTCTGTGATAAGATTTGAGGGCGGGGGGAAGAACGGAAAATACTCAAAATGAGTTGTTAATGTATGATTTTTAAAAAATTAATGATGCTCAGTTATGAAATACCCAGTGGAAAATAGTATTAATGTATTCTTAAACAGTTTGAAAAAGCCTCTCTGTGAATCAGCCTACTTTTGGTTTTAGAATTTATTTACTTATTTAGAAAGAAAGAAAACAGAAAGACGGGCACCATTTTCTGTATGTTATTTTCCTGAAAGGTGTTGATTAAGGCAAAATGAAAAAGAAATACCCTTTTCTATAATTATGTAATATATCCTAATCTCTTATTACGCTTTATGATTTTATAATTCTGTATAAAATCTGTCATAGTTTTAAGTCCCATCACCTAATGCATGCATTCTTGTCTAGTCTTTTTATGAAAGGATTCATTCTTGTGAATCAACAAGGCATAGACCCAGACTAAGAGAGCTTTCATCGTTTTTAAGAAAGTGACGCTAGCTTACAGTCTCCTAGGAAACTCAAAAATTCAGCAGCTGTAGAAAGTCCAAGTTTTACAAAACAGCTATTATTGGGGGTGAAATCTCCCAAGGATGGATTCCCCGCAATCTCACCTTATTTTTAAACATGAAGTAAGAAATACTTTAATAGTGTTTATGGTTAGTCATTTGTTAGTGAGCAGAAAAAAAATAACAAAATCCAGATCTGGACACTTTTCGTTTCTTGATCTGTGTGAAACTGCAATTAAACTCAGGAACTTAACAAAAGGCTGATTATTTGAAGGAAATGGTCATCAAACAAACACTGAAAAAATACAAATCCAGAAAGCATACACAGAATAATTTATCAGGCAGTATAATAGCAATTAATTAAGAGGAATGTATATATGTACTGGAGAAATATGTATTCTAAAATATAAAATGTAAAAATGAACAATACATGAAATAGCCACATTATCTCCATGAAATTAAGAGTTTGCGTTAAATGAGCTTCAACATTGCTATCAGGGGAAAAAATTCCATAATGCTTCTGTACTTTTGTATGTGTGTTGCATGCTCAGTGTGTTGGTTATGCTGTCTTTTGGATGCTAAGAGCAGTACAATGGAATGTTGCTTTTAAAAATATGTCTGTGTGTTTTACACTATCATGCTACTATGAAAGGTAGGCATGCACTTGCTCTCGTGAGGAAAATAGAGTTTTTGTAATTAGGTGAACCTTGCCTGCAGTGAGTCATTTTATTTTTGTGTGTTAATGACTTATTTATTATCAATACATCTTGACGAGAAACACGCAGAGTCACAAAATGGAAAATGAAACATGTTAGTACCATTTATCTGACAACAAAAATGCCAAATGAGAAAATAATCATGGTTGTGGAATTTTCACTGTATTGACTCAGGCTTGCCACTACAGAGTAGAAGAACAAAGAAGAGTGTCTTTGATATCCAGTGGCTGTAGGTCAAAAGTTGATTCTTTTTCAGTATTATTTCTTTGCCTTTGGAGAAGTTAATTAACTTTTTTGAAACTCAGTTTCCACAAGTGAAAAGTACATATGTTATAATGATCTCAAAATAGTTTTTAAAAGTTTCCGAATTTATGACGTTATCTTTTCAGTAAACATTGTCCTCCCTTCTCCTCCGCCTCACTGTAGAGATGTAAGTTGTTTTCAAGTTATAATTGGAGATTTACATATATATATTAGTAAATTAGTGTGTTGTATATAGATCTGCATGTCAAATGCAAAATACATAGGAGGGAAAAATAAGAACAAAGAAATATTTGCCATACATGTTACAAAAAGGTTTTCTAGTACCTATTTTTTCTCATAGAGATGCTAATATATCAATAACTTCTAGTTCATACTTGTTATCTGCCAAGCATTTGTTTCATGCATCAGTGAACAATGTAGATATTCTTTGCTCTTGTGAAGCATCTATTTTAGTAAAGAAGAGAGAACGAAACAGTTAGTCAGTAAACATAATTAGCAGGGTTAATTTTTTTTCGAAGAGGGTGCATTTAAGCTAATGCAAAGTTCCTAAGGCAAGAATGAGCTTAGAATATCCAAGAAATAGAAAGAAGGGCCTGTGCGTGGGGTGCGGTTAGCAAGGTGTGGTAACAAGCTACTAAGAGAGTCTAGTGATCTCTGCCTTGGGTAGTCTGTTCTTTCATTGTACGAGAATTGGTTTGCATGATCAATACGATATGGCAACACTGATGGTATGTTACTTCTGAGATGGAGGTTATAAAAGAAATGATAGCTTCTCTCATTGTTGCTGTTTTTTCTTTCTCTTTGATCACTTCCTCTGGGGGAAATCGTGTTGGGAGCAGCCCAGTGGGGAGGTTCACAAGGAGAGAAACTGAAGTCTCTGCCAACAACCCTGTGTGTGAGCTTAGAACAAATCCCCCAGCCCAAAACAAGTCTTCAGAGATTGCTACCCTAGCCAACTGCAAGTTCATTAACCATCCTGAGACAGAAATGCTTCGCTAAATTTCTTTCAGATTTCTGACCCTCAGAAAAAAATGGAGCAATAAATGTTTATTGTTGTAAACACTAATTTTTGAGGTAGCATGTATACAGAAATAGATAATGAACACAAAACAGAGAGATTAGAAATGAAATGACATGATGTAAGACTTCATAGATGATAGTAAGATTTGAATGCTGTTTAAATTAATGGGTAGTAACGTGAAATTATGAAGTGTCTGTGTAACATTATTTGACTTTGTTTTAAATAAAAATGAATCGATGATGGAGTACACAGTGTTTGAAGGGGCATAGAATGAATCAGGATGTCAAGCTCAAAGGATTTGTCCAGGTATATATGAGACGTTGATTAGAGTAGAACAGCCAAAATGTAAGCAGGTCGAGAGTTCTGCCATGCAATGGGAGGCAGAACTGGCCATAAATACAGGTATCCTTCATATACATGATTGCTTACAGTCAATGAGAAAAATACAAGGCAAGTAAATAATGAATTTACTAATGGCAAAAAAAATGTTTTAAAGATGCTCAATCTCATTAGTATTGGCAAAAACATTAATAATAACGGCATATTTTTCATCCTGAGAAATTAAAAAGACTAATAGAACTCTTCATTGGCAAGACTGGAAAGTTATTCACTTTCCTTTATTGTAGATAAGACACTAAATTGATATAGAGTCTCTAAAACCAGGATGCAAAGTCCATACACTTTCTTCTAGGGAATCCATTTCGAGGAATTTTTCCCAAGGAAATGTTTGCAATATTAATGAACACTCATTGTTCATTGTAAGACCGTTTATAATAGCGGATACTTGGAAGCACCTCATAGACTCATAGTGTTATATATAATTAATCTTGCTTATGGCATAATATATAAAATACAAGTTCCAAGATGGTATGTTTACCATTAATCTATGTATGTAAGTGTAAAACTGTATATGTCCATGTTATATTTCATGGTGTGTATATGTATGTGTGTATGTAGAAAGGCAGTATTTACCAAAAAAAGGACAGTAGCGGGAAGCTGGGAATTTGAGACCAGCCTGAGCAACAAAGCAAGACGCAGTCTCTACAAAAAATTAAAAAACTTAGTTGGGTGTGGTGGCATGCTTCTGTAATCTCAGCTACTCAGGAGGCTGAACTGGGAAGATCACCTGAGCCCAGGTGTTGCAGGCTGCAGTCAGCTGTGTTTGCTCCTCTGCACTCCAGCCTGTGCAACAGAATGAGAGACGTGTCTCAAAAGCAAAAAAAAAAAAAAAAAAAAGGAACAGCCAAATATGATTATTTCTGGGCAATATATTTAAATATGATGTTTCGTTTCTTTCTTGTTTACACTTTTCTTTATTTAGAGATTCTTTGTGCCAACATTATTTTTAAATATAAAAATAATCGAAAACTGTTGACAAAATTTAAAACATAAAAAAACTAAAACATTACCTATATTGTGACTTTCTATTATAAGAAATATTACAAAGTTAATTTCATTACGTTTGTCATTTTCTCCAAATATTTTCTTTATAGTAATAATTTTAGATCCTTTGTAGTCTTTATGCTTACATCTTTAGGTCTGTAGAAAACATTATTTTTATCTATTGGTATTTATTAGAACAGAAGAAAAAATCATTAGAATGATGAGAAAAAATAAAACTAGACTGATCATTAATAAGAATAAGCATCAGGATGTGTAGGAAAAAAAAAGAATACAGTTAACCACCATGGATTTAGTAGAGTTACCAATTTCTCTGGTTTTCAAATAAACCACAGGCTAGTCACAGAATTTTTAAAAATTATTGACATGATACTTCTGTTCTGAGTCAATCTTTGAAAAACAATTTACTTGTGTAAAAACTATTTCTCAAAAATTATTCTCCCATTGAATTTTAGTTTTTTCAAAGCATGAGGTAGTTGTGATAAGAAAAATCTTATCCATTAAAATACTGCTTTGTATTTGCCTTTTTAGAGAGAGACCAAAGATCAAATCTAAAATCAGTAAGAAATTTCTGCTTTACATATTTATTTGATACCAGTCCATCTTATTTAGGGTGTGTTGGAGGTCTTAAAACATCTGGTAATAACAGCCATAATAATAGTGTGTTACTTATGTATTTATTAATCCTGTTTACATTTCACATGTATTATTTTATTTTATTTTATCATTATCACAACATGGAGTAGCTTTGATTAATGGCTTTCACTGGCAAGGTTAGTCAACTGAAGCTCAGAAAGATTACATGACCTGTCCAGCACTATAAATATAGTAAATGGTAGTGCAAAAAAATAATATCAGAGCCCACGATGAAATCATGTCTTCAAAAACTATATCTGATTTCTTTCATGCAAGGTTAATAGACTTATTCACACAGCTTCCAAAATGTTTCATTTGGTTTCGCTTTGAATAGGGACAGGTCAATTTTTTTCTGAAAAGTGTCATTCCACCCCCATTTCCCAGCCTACATTTTTCCCTCTGCATATTAACTATCTTAGTTGCCAAATTTCCTATTTAATTTTTGATTTAAATATAATTGTGGTCTTAATTATATTAAAAATAACTTCTAAAAACTTTTAACATATTTTATTTACTGCATGTTAGCATTAAGGCAAGACTCTAATCCTAAAGGGGCTTTTTATGGTAACTCAGGACACGAAGTATTTTATAGAAAATGTTGAACAGTAAGAAAGAGCAACTGGTAATCGAATGCATTTGTTATTGACTTGATTCTTATCTGTTTGACACTACCTAGTGAATATGAGCTGACTTTGCTTCAACCACGGTGTCATTGCCAATATTTAATGTATATCTAGTGGAAGAAGAATTATATGTTTTTCTTGTCTAATCCTGGAACCTTCAGAAGCTTATTTATAAAATACCAGTGGGATATTAGCTAGTGTTCTTCTATAGTTTATTAATATGTATTTGAATGCTCTTGGTGTACATTGTAGGGATTAGAGCACCAAAATTTCACATGATAAGCAGATATATATTTCCTCTAAAGTAAAAGCAGCTGCAGTATATCACTAAACATGTAGTTTAATTCTTTAAATCCTGTACTTTAATTTTGTTTATAGTTTTTGTGTGTATTATGTCACAAAAGTCTTTATATCTGAAAAACCAAATTGTTCAACCCAACCATAATCAAATATTTGAAAAATGTAATTTGACTCATAAAGACTTTTTTTTTTTTAAATAAACACTTATTAAAATGTACTGTGTGCCAGGCTTTAAGTCTCACCCAAGAATTCTGCAGAGTGAGGCCAGATTTTCATACAACTGGATTTCATTCACGGTTTAATTTCTCTTGTAAAAGTTGAAAAATAGCAATCTAGACTACATTTGGCCATTGACAGCACTTTCCATTTTGAAGCTATACTGAAGCTGTCACACTACCATCCAAATTGCTGTCAGAAATGAGTATGCTAATTGAAAAGCTCTGGCTATGGAATTAAGTGTTGCAATTTTATCAAGCATAGATAAGAACACTATATAAAACATGGATTTTAAGGTGAATTGAATTTATCAAATTGTAAGGGCAGGCTATAATTTGAAAATCCTACATTAGATGGATTTTTCAATTTCTAATTTGTTGTGAATAATAATGTTCAGCAGAAGAGAAGAGCTGTATTTTCTTGCATTCCTTGGGTTAGGATTTTTGGAATAAGGGCATTTCTCCCAAGATTCAAAATTCCTTATTGGCATAACTCATGAATCTGCTCCCTACTTATTGTATTGGAAAAACTATCCAGCACACAAAATGTTAGCACTTCAGGAATTTGTAATCAAACTTGTAAATCATAAGTATTTGTTTATAAGTCAGATCATATATATCTCAAAACTTATAGGATAAGTCAACCCCACTATTTGCTGACTCTCTGGTATCACCAAAGACTGTTTCCTGGGCAAGAGTCCATATTTTCATTGACTACAGTTATGATAATGGTTTCTAGTTTTACTCAAATATTTTTTTCTTCTGATATCTAAATAACTGTGAAAATAGCATAACATATCACATATGTGAAAGTTATTTAGTTGTTAGGGCCACTGCTACTATGAAAAGATCAGTCATAATTTGTGCAGTGGTTGGAATATACTTTTAGATGTCACTGGGGGAAAAAATCTTAAAGGATAAGCCAGTTGTAAGGAGTGATTCCATTGTTAAGATTAATAATATGAATGACCCATTAAATATGGGTCTGCACTGACTGGAACCTCTTGAATAATGAAGTTCAAGTCTTTGAATTGCGTTGTTTTATATGTACATCTTATATATTTTAAATTTAAAAGTTAGCTAAATGCATGAATCAGCTTTCACAGGATATGATTATCAACATCTCATGTACCCCATAAATATATACACATACTATGTACTCACCAAAATTAAAAATTAGCAAGTAAACTTCTTTGCTTCCTGTGGCAAATTACAATAGCTTTTTTCTAGGAGTATTTCTAACATTTTATTTCTTGTGTTTTTCTTCATTTCATTCAATTATTAATGAAATATTTTAAATGTTCATTAAAGTTCAGTGGAAATGCCATTTCCACAAATTTTTTCTTTCATCTTTTACATTGCTTTAGGACTTTGACAATGTGTTGAACTTCTAAAATATTTGTTAATCATGCCGTCTTGTAAATGGATAGTCAAGCTGTGATTCAGTTAGAATATTAGTTTCTGTTTCTATATCCTGTTTGAGGATAGTAACAGTGTCTAGTGCATCCCTCTTTCCTCTAGCTGTTAACACAGTATTTGACACAGGGTAACAACTCGTTTAATATTTAAATATAAGAACCTAGAACAGAAAATGCCAGTCATATAATGTAAAGGAGACACAGGGTACGTATTTTCTTACTATAATTCAAGCTAAGTGTTAAATATCACAGGCTCATAATTATTCTCTAAATTCAACTATATAATGTGTTTTGTCTTGCTAGAGTTGCCTCAAAACCAGTGGCTGGAGTTGCCTCAAAAACCGTGTTCGGGAGAGTTCCTTCAAGGGACTGATTCAAACCGTTTCATGAAGGGGCCAGTTGGGATTACAAAGAAGGAAACACTGTAAGTCAGGGTGATAAATCCAAAGCATTTGCAGCATTAGGGGAACTTACATACAGAGGGTTAGCATCCTCATGACAGAAAAAAATACGTTCTACCCAAGTATGTCCTTAACCAGAGTGTCACCCCATGTAGTTTATGTAAGAGTGTCAGGAATTTGGCCCAGGCCATTGCTAGATTCTATGTGTTTAGCAGCATGCTTGATATTTCAGGGCTTGGGGAAACAACCTGAACAACTGCATATGGGCCTTGGAGTACTCCTTGATACCTTCCAGGTCCCAGTTTGGTTTTAAGCCTGCAGGGGAACACATGAAGCTGGCTGGGTCACTGAGCACTAAAGGCACTCTGACTTTCTAGGTAAGGACAAAGAAAGACAATACAGAACTCTACAGAATAAAGATATAATTTCCTCTGTGTTTAATAAACTCTGGGGTATACCAGATTAACGCAACAAAATACTATGAACAAAAAATAATTCATATAAGGCATTCCCTGGTAGTCTCATGGATCTTTTCATGAGACTACCAGAGAATGCCTTGTGTGAGTTTTTTTTTTTTTTTAAACTGTATATTTTGATTTTATTAAAACATTTATTTGGAAATTGCATCTTTCTCTACCACAAAACTACCAGTAGACATTGTCCTTCATGAGAAGGCAAGGGGATATGTGACTGAATAATGGTTCTACCACTTATCGATGAACTGAACTTAGTTCCTTAAAGTAGTAACTTTGGCTTTTAATTCAGTTAAATACCGATTATAACACAGAGTCAGTGAGAATATCAAAATGGTAATGTAAGAGGAAAAAAGGCTCCTGGACATGGTGTGTTTTTTAATAACAATAATTGAATAAAGGGATACATTAAAGTTCTACTTATGCAAAAAGAAATCATCATGCATATATTTCAGGAAAAGTGTATTTGTTGTGGACTATTTTTGTTAAAAGGCAATAAAATTAATTCTTTGTAGAGTACTGTACTGTTTCAGGCAAAAGATTATTCTCCAAACAAAACAATATGTTTACTTTTACTTATAAAAAGGAAATAAAAAATCTATTATATTTTATTTCATAATCTATATTTCTAAGAAACCCAGATTCCATAATAAATCGCAGTAGCCATATTGTAACAAGTTTTGATTATTCTATTTTATTTTGCTATTCATATATATTCTCTTTTAAAATGTAAGTCTTTATTCAGTAAAGGGGTCGGTACTAGAGTTGTGCATTGAGGAATGAGAGCACAGAGATGTTATTTAATGCTGTGGGATGGGGTTATGGACCTGTAGGCATGGAAATGGGTTGGCAGAAGTGATACTAGGCTAAGCTCTGGGACACCCGCAATGAGGAGGTCTGGAAGATGAGGTGAATCTCACAAGAAGATTGAAGACTGAGGTGGAGGAGAACCAAGAGGGAAGGGCTCCAGAACCCCAGTGCAGGCAGTGCAGGGAGAGAGAACAGCCACTGTGACACATGCTACAGATTAAGGAAGATCTGACACAGAGCAGGAGTAATCCATTCACAGGAAGAAGAAGAAAGCACAGTGGATGGTTACAGAAGCAAGATGCTTGGTACATTTGGTGGAAGGGAAAAGGTTAAAGTTCTCTTTTATTTCTTTTGTCTTCCCAACAAAATTAGAGACACATTTACTTTTTGCATGGGAGGAGGTAGCAGGGGTTGTTTCAGGTTTGAGGAAAGCGGGAGAAGACATGGAACATTCCACTCCACTAAAAGACTAGGAGCTCAAAGGGATGAGGGAGAATTTCTATCCTCTCCTTGGTCTGTGAATTTTTCAGTATTATGTTCATTAGATATAAAGTGCCATAGATGGTTTCTGGCATAGTAGATTCATGTTTCATTGTGTAAATTATGGAGACATTCACTTAAAGAATCACATAATAATTGCATTAAAGCCTGTGTTGTTAACATGTTGAATATTGCCCAACTTTAAATGACTGTAGACATTCTCTTATTTTAATTATGATAATTCTTTCATACAACATTTTAGTTTTCCTCTTCTCTGTTAAAAATACTATATTTTTAACATTTAAAATAGCTTTTGCTTTCTTTTCCTTTCTAAAAAGGCATAATATTCTGTAGTGATTCACTGTGTTTTGTTTTTACCCAGCCCCTATCCTCCCTCACACTTTCTCTCCTATTTTGCTTTTTCTCTGGAACATATATTGCTTCTTTTTTAGTTTGCATTCTGCTCTGAATTCTGACTTTTGCATAGAGAAATATTTTTCATCTCTGGACAACAGAGAAGCAGTGTGAAAAAAGTAGCTATTTTTCTAAAGACCTGGCCTATCCTTCTCATGTTTTCCCCTTGCTTACCTGTTTCTATTACAACTTCTATCAAGTGTTGGTTTCTATTTGAAATAAAGTTGAACCATATCTGGTGGCCTGGACATACTTTAAATATGCCTCAAAATGAACTGAAATGTTTCAGGTCCCTCTCATACTTCAAAGGCTGCAGCCACTACTCTGGAAGTTATTTTTTGATGTGCTGATTGCTGGATGGTATCAGTCCTGATAACTCCATTTAAGAAACCTCTGAAGAGAAAACTTTTATCAGTCTGTCATCATCAGGCCTTATCACCCACAAGCAAGTGGTCAAGCTAAAAGAACAGTGCAGGTCATAAAGAATGCCCCATAGTAGATCATTATAGGAGATTGGCCACCAAGATGAAACAAGTTGCACAGGATTCATCTTTGCACTCCGAAATCAATAACAAGTATTATAGTAAAAGCATATCTTTGAGGCTTCCTTAAACTACTTCCACACAGCATTGGCTTCGTAGGATTGGTAAGAATGGGATGTGTTCTTTTGCTCTCCTGCACGTGATGCTGAACGTGGGGTGCATGTGTTGCTTTTCTGCACAGCATTCTTTTCTCACAAAACTTCATCTTTTCCAGGTGTTAGCATAAGTTCTCTTTATGTTAGGGGTATTGTGGTTTTTAGAATTTAAGACATTATACCAACGGTTCTCGAAGTGACAATATCCACCAGATTCATGGAATATAGCTTTCAGGGGTTCTGTGAAGTTAAAAACCAAACCATGCAAAACTGTTTTCATAATAATGCTCACACAGTAGGTGGGATTTTTCAGTCTGTTGACCTTTGCACTAGTAGTGCACAAGCAATGGTGGACAAGACTGCTGCTCCTTAGCAGGAATCACAGTGGCACAATTGTTTTAGTCATCATTTTATTCTTCACTATCACGCAGTCACAGGAGGGGAAAAGCCGATGTAATTTAAGAATGTCCGTCAAGGCCGGGCGCGGTGGCTCAAGCCTGTAATCCCAGCACTTCGGGAGGCCGAGAGGGGCGGATCACGAGGTCAAGAGATTGAGACCATCCTGGTTAACACGGTGAAACCCCGTCTCTACTAAAAAAATACAAAAAAACTAGCCAGGCGTGGTGGCGATGCCTGTGGTCCCAGCTACTCGGGAGGCTGAGGCAGGAGAATGGCGGGAACCCGGCAGGCAGAGCTTGCAGTGAGCCGAGATCGCGCCACTGCACTCCAGCCTGGGCCACAGAGCGAGACTCCGTCTCAAAAAAAAAAAGAAAAAAAAAATGTCCTTCAAGAGGCAGCAAAATATACTAATGTTTTATACCGAAATGCTTAACGGTGCACTATTTGACAAAATTGTAACTACATAGTATACATTTTCTATGACAAACAAAGATACAATAATTATCTTGAAGAAGCAAGTGTGGATGATTTGAATTGTGAGATAAACTAGTTGCTTTTTGTTTCTTTTACACACATGGCCTATTATTCTTATTGGAAAAAAAAAGATGACTGGGAAACTATGATTATTAAGATTGAGGTATTATAGCAGCCTTTTTTCCAAAAATACACAAAGTATGTATGTCAATTCAAGGAAATACTTGGAATTTTTATCAATTGTTAACATTGACAAAATTTGTATTTTAAACAGTTTATCCTAAATAGAACTATTTTGTATTATAAATGTTTAATGTGTATTTTTCTCAAGTTATTTAAGATTATAAGGCCTAAATCAATGCCTCTTTTTTTGATTGGCCTCCTGATAATTTAATACCAATTCTGGTTTTTACTATGGATATTTATATTGTTAGATAGGCTTTATTTCTATTTGTATGACCTCAACTTTATACTGATTGTTTTATTCAGGAAGGTCCAAAAGTTCCATATAATTCTCTACCATTGAGTTATAGTCAATTTTGCTGTAGCTTGTTTAACCAACATTTCTCTCTCCCTTTTAGTGTGTGAATGTATAATACATTCTCAATAGTCTGTGAATACTTGTGAACAAAGAAAAAAACAATTTATTTTCTATAGTATTTATTGGAAAAATCATAAACATTTTGAGTATGCTTTTTAACCTGACTCTCAAATATCCTGATATATCACACAGGTTTTGGCAGAAAGGTGTGGCAAGCTTCTTATGAGAATATTCAGGCATATACAAATCTAAAAGAAAGATAAACTGTCTGGTATTTTATTTTATTTTATTTTTTTGAGATGGAGTCTCACTCTGTCACCCGGGCTGGAGTGCAGTGGCACGATCTCAGCTCACTGCAAGCTCCGCCACCGCGGCCAGCTAATTTTTTGTATTTTTTAGTAGAGACGAGGTTTCATCGTGTTAGCCAGGATGGTCTCCGTCTCCTGACCTCATGATCCGCCCTCCTTGGCCTCCCAAAGTGCTGGGATTACAGGCTTGAGCCACCGCGCCCGGCCTGGTATTTTTTAAAGTCCTTTGCTCTCTACCAAAATTGTATTATTTAAACAGAACTGTGGGCTATTATAAGCAATGTTTCATTTTGCTATTGTCTGTTTAAAAATATCATTTGTAAATTGCAATTGGTCTTGCATGAATGTGTTTCTAAAATTGTTTGGGAATACAAATGTAATTATGTACTAATAGACCTCCTGGGATATACTCCTTAGTTTACAAGGGTCGGTGTTAATGTTCTGCCATAGGAAAAGCTTATTAACAGGAGTGGAGGTGTCGTCTTTGCCAAAAGCTCTTTCTTAAGTCTAAACAGCATGGTGGAACAAAGAGCTTGAGCTATTTTAATGATGCCAATAGTACTACAAAAGTGGTTTCTCAACAGCTGTTGCAATGAACCACTGATCAGTATCTTTTTGGGGCCTGGTGGGGAACAGAATAACAGACCTTCCCAGAGCTGCTTCCCCTTTAACATGAGTAATTCTGCTTTTTTAAAAAACAAAACAAAACAAAGCAAACCTGATTCTCTCATTTTGTCTATTAAATCCTTCCTTCCTTCCTTGCTTCCTTTCTCTCTCTCTTTCTTTTTCTTTTCTTTCTTTCTCTCTCTCTCTCCCTCTTCCTTTCTTTCCTTTTCCGTTTCCTTTTTCTTTTCTTTTCTTTTTTGTACAAAGTTTCACTCTTGTCGCCCAGGCTGGAGTTCAGTGGTGTGATCTGGGCTCACTGCAAACTCTGCCTCCTGGATTCAAGTGATTCTCCTGCCTCAGCTTCCTTAGTAGCTGGGATTACAGGCACCCACCACCATGCCCAGCTGAGTTTTGTATTTTTAGTAGAGACGGGGTTTCACCATGTTGACCAGGCTGGTCTTGAACTCCTGACCTTAGGTGATCCACCTGCCTTAACCTCCCAAAGTGCTGGAATTACAGGCATGAGCCACCACAGCCAACCATATTTCATTTGATTTCAATACTTCAAATTTCATTCGAAGATGCAGTTTTCCTGAGTGAAAAAAATAAAGTCCTGGCTAATGAGTCCTTCGGGTCAGTGTTCTGTTCTGTTTGCTTGGGTATATGTTTACTGCTAGTAGGTAGCATGAGAGAAAGAATTTTATTAGAGCTTTATCCAGTCCCTCCTTGTGGCATTACCCTTCAGTGTCTGTCTCGGCCCTGAACTCTCGGTCACCATTTAGAATCCTTATTGTTTAATTACCATAAAATAGGGATTCAAGGTAAAAAGAATTCTACCAGAATTAAGTTAAATAAAAAGATTAAAATCTTCAAATTTACACTGAGTTTCTCTCCCTACTTAATTATTTACCACTCTCTTCTTGGTAGTTAGAATATTGGTCCGTCTTGGTCCGAATGGCTAGGTCAATGTTTGGAAATGCAGCTTTCAAAGATTGTTAAGTCTTATTACCAGCTCCGAATAAGTTCATGGACTAGACAGTCTCTGCGTTAATTGTCTTTGTTTCTGATTACAGTCTTTTAAGAAAAATTTCTCTAAAGTAACTTCCTGATAGCTATTTTATATACTTCTCTACTCTGACTTAATTGTCTTCTTCCTTCAAGTGATCATAATTACGCAGACCTCCTTCAGAACAATTCTACATTATTTTCCTGGGAAAGGTTAATTATAAGTTCAAAACAGTGGGGATATTGTGTGTGTGTGTGTGTGTGTGTGTGTGTGTGTGTAGAATTTGTAGTGTCTCGTATTTAAAGAAATGAAATCAATTCAAACTGGATCCCAAACACTGAAATGTATTTTTGGAAATAACAAGAAGTTCATGGGTAGGGCTAGAGTTCAGGGCTTCTGGTCCACTTCTCTGAGATTGTGTGTGTGTATGTGTATGTGTATGTGGGTAGGGTTTTTTCTGAGTAAGCTTGTTTGCACATAGATGTGCAGTTCCAGACATCATATTCAGGAAAAGAAAATGTATTTTCTTGCATTTATTAGTTTAGGATCAATTTATTATTTTTCAGATGCTCCCAGCAGACATGATGTACTTGGTGAGAAGTGAATCACATGCCATGTGTGAAGGGATTAGCATAATCATTTAATGAAAACACCACTGACCAGTGGAGTGTTGAAGGGAAAAATACTTGACTACTACACATTACTAGATCCCATGAGAGAAAGTATAAATTAAATATAATGTAGAAAACGTGCTCTTAAGTGCTTTATAGTTTATAGTTTATAGAGAGTTAAATGTATATGTAGCATATGAATAACTCTGATATACCACAACTAGATGAGGCTGATGAGGTATCTTTCACCTTGATAGGACGGCCTGTTTAGTTTAAGGCCATACCAGTTAGGCACTATCTTAGCACCTGCTTGGTCCATTTAGCATAGTAGTACTCAAGAAATACTCACCAATGGACTTAACAAATACTTGAATAAATGAAGAAAACTCAAAAAGAAATAAAATTTTAAGGCAGAATTTTTTTTGGAATACAAAACAGAAAGTCACCAAAATTCTTGTCTTTTTAAATTTTAAAATATTTATTTGATGAAAAAAGATTATGTATATTCAAAGTGTGCAATGTGATGATTTGATATATATCTACATTGTGATATATACATCTACATATAATAAACATCACAATCAAATTAACATATCCAGCACCACCCATGCTGTACATTGGATCCCCAGAACTTATTAATCTTATATATCAAAGTTTATACCCTTTGATCAATATTTCCCTTCCTCCCTCATGCTCACATCTTGGCAATCACACTTCTACTCTATGTTTCTATGAGTTTGATTTTGTAACATTCTATGTATAAGTCAGATCATACATTATCTGGTATATTCATTTTGGAAAGCTTTACAGTTTCCTAAAGAAATGGAAATAAAACTGTCATACAATCCAGCATTTCCATCTCTTGGTATATATCCAAATAAACTGAAATAAATATCTTGTAGAGATTTCTGCACCTCCTTGTTTATTTGCAGCATTATGCACAACAGCTAAAATGTAAAAACAACTTATATCAATCAACAGATGAATAAAGAAATTGTGATATGTATGTATCATATATATGATAATGCAATGAAATGTAACAGCAATAAAAAGGTAGGAAATCCTGCAATTTGCAACAACGTGAATGAACCTGGAGAACATCATACTAAGTAAAATAAGCCTATATTACTCTTTGACATAACAGGTTCTACTCTTCAATTATTTCACTCAGCCTGTGAAGTCTTATTGAGGATTATTGGACCTAGTCTTTTTTCTTCAAAGCATATATCTTTGTTTGTGATTCGGCACTTACATGTATGTTTCCTTGATTACTGGTGGTCTCTCTAACTTGATTTCAAGTTCTGTGAACACAGAGCCTTCTCTCATTTGATCACCAATTTAAACAAGGATACGGCTTAGTGTTAGGCTATACTGAAAAGTTTATCTAATTCTATATAATAATTGAACTAACAAATGGATTAAACTAAGTTGCCTGATATTTATGACTTTTAAATATGTTAATAGTGCTAGAAATGACTTTCCATTTAGTTAGGGATAACTTTTCAAATCCTAATGGAAAATCTCTTGGTGAATGCTAAAATTTTCCAATATTTTCCTGTTAAATGTTCACCTGCTCAAGTACCTACGTAGACTCTCAACAACAAATACAGAATATGTTCTTCTAATGAAGTTATTTGGTAACCTTGATGCTCTTCAATATGAGAATACATCACCTTTTTCTTGTTCAATAGCCGTGATTAATTTTATAGATCACCTTATCAGCAAGAAACTAGGGATAGGCGTACAAGTCACTATAGTACATGCCTAACTATCTATTCTAACAAATTATTTATTACAAACAACCCGAAGATGCAGCGCGGCAGACTGATTACATCTCAAAATAAGCTTAAGAACAAGTGCCTTAGTAGCTTCAAGAAAGGGAGAGGAGATCACTCTGTCTTTCTGCAAGATGATCTGAACTGCACTCTGAAGGCTTAGCCAGTTCAGACAAGCTAAAAGGAAGGGATGAGGGACATTGTATGTGAAGAGAAAGCAGGAGGAATAATGCTTTGAATTCATTTACTTCATGGTATTGGAACTGACCAGCAGCCATGTTAATTACCGTAACCCTTAAACAAAGATACTGCTTTGTTTATCTTTCTCTTTCCCTTTTTTTCCCTTCTACTTCCCTTTGCTTCCTTATAATTTCACTTTTCTTCTACTCTTTCTGTTTCTTCCCTATTCCTATCCTTTCCTTCCCAATATTTCTCACCCACATCTACCCTCACCACACATGTTATTTTACATTGTCGGACTTTGGATGTTTGATAGCTCCCTTACTTGGCCCCAACACACACGTCCTAGTTTCTAATATAAGAAGATAAAGCCTCCCTCTCCCCGATGTTTTCAGGTGACTGTGTTGGCAAGAACAAAAGTACAAAATTATGTTTAATGTTAAGGCTCTGAATTTTATGTCCATTTCTAGCTTTTTGGACTAGTGAGCACAAATGTAAATGTATCTATAGTTATTCTCATCACCTCCTCCTTTTGTTTTATGGTTTCTTTTGCTGTTTGTCTGTTTTACATTTTATTTTGTCTTGATCATACTGTGCATTATTTTTCAGAAGTGCAACTGTAATTTTTCATTTGGGAGATCATGATAATGCATTTGAAATTCATTCAGAGTCTAGAGAATTGGGCATTTTCTTTTAGTTCTAATTCTCTTTTATATGTTCTCCTTAGCATAATGATTACTTCCCAGTAATATTATAGTCCTTTCCTTACTTTAATTAATGTCACATCTCAATTCTAAGTGCTTGTTTTCAGCCCAAGGGTACTAATTTCATATCTTGTTTCTTAAATTAGCCGACTATGGACTCAGACTTCTGGTGGTTATGGTAGTCATACAGCTATTCCATTTCCCCATCAATAAGAATAAATTAGTGTTTTAATGAAGGATTTTTTGCTATTCTCTAAGGTATTTGATTTTAAAAGAATTGTAGTATTGTTTCTTGGCCTTAAGTTTATGTGAAGCAATAATTGCTCTGCAGCTGTTATATTTTTGTTATTGCTAGAATCATTCATAGTTTATAAAATGGCAGCAAATGTATACAAACTAATTATATGTGTCTTAAAATAACTTTGATTCGATTATTATCCTGTTTAATAAACCAATTTAGGAAATAATGCAGATTTCTTAAGGAACTTTAAGAAGATTTGTTTATGAAGTCTTTTTTTTCTCTTTTAATATTATCTAGGAACAAAAGAAAAACAAATTATCTGGAGATGTTAATAGTACTTCTAAACTTTTAGGAAAAATAAGTAATTCTAAATGAAGCTTATAAAAATAGAAAATTAGTATTTTTATGTTTATTACACTGAAAAATTTGAATCTTAAAACATTAATAGATAAGTGTGAATGTTTAAATAAACTCTATTGTTTGTATTCAAGCATAACCTTTCTACTTTGTTTTCAATTTTTGTAAAATCCCATTGTGACCTTAACCTGCATTGGTCCCTAAGCACTGATACTTCTCCATTACCTCAGTGCTTGACTTCTTGTGCAGTTAGTGATGTTTATAGTAAAGTTCCACCATTGTCTGATAATTGCTTTAATATGCTGCTTATTTTGTTGAAAAGATTTCCCTGTTATGTTTGTTCCTTGTATGCTGTAGAGAATGAAAGACTTTGCAAGTTTTATTAGCTTGTTAGGTAGAAGGATAATGCATTTTCTAAGTAGATGGGTATTTGTTGGAATTAACAGCTTTATTAATGGTTTGCAAGGATAATAACACAGATAAATTCAGAGTCCCAACACTTTATTTAAAATAAGAAGTTGAAAGACAGGATGATTCCAGTTAACTGTTGGCAGTTATTACATCATGACTTAAAAAAGTCAAGTGATTTTCAATGAAGAAGGAAATAATATTAATTTTGTCATAGAAAACAGATTGATTTAATGGCATTGTATGTGAGTTAGTGTATGTATGTGTCTATCTTTGTGTGTGTTTCTTCCTGAGAACATGATTTTAAACTGTATGGGAAGCATGAGGTAGATTCGAATACGTCGTGGCTGATAGAGCCTGAGAGTTTACAGGTGGTGGACGCTGCTTAGACAGAGGCCCTGCAATAAAAAAAGAGCCTGTTTGTTTTGAAGATGGGGATAAGTCCAGCTTGGTTCAACACAGAGAGGAAAATTACTGTGATATTTTTAAAGGCAATTAATTTTTTTTAAATGGATGTTTATTTATTTTATTTTATTTTATTTTTAGATGGAGTCTCGCTCTGTCACCAGGCTGGAGTGCAGTGGCACAATCTTGGCTCACTGCAAGCTCCACTTCCCGGATTCAAGCGATTCTCCTGCCTCAGCCTCCCGAGTAGCTGGGATTACAGGCATTTGCCACCATGCCTGGCTAACTTTTGTATTTTTAGTAGAGACGGGGTTTCAGCATCTTGGCCAGGCTGGTCTTGAACTCTTGACCTTGTGATCCACCCGCCTGGGCCTCCCAAAGTGCTGGGATTACAGGCGTGAGCCACCGCGCCCAGCCATGGATGTTTATTTGTACACTGCACGTGTCTTTACTGAGTTTATATTTGCTCTTTATATCCCTGTTGGATTTCTCAGTAGTGTACTACTTCACGTGACCATTATTTATAGTATATTTTTAATGTTGCAGATTTTCCTATCAAAAAGAAGATTATCTTTATGAAAGGATGAATGATTGCATTCTGACATGTTAACTTCAATAGTTTCCTATTAGTACAGTGAATAACACAGATCATTCCTTCTTTTCTTTGTCCTTCACTTCTTTTTGTCTTTAAACTCTTCATTAAGAATTGTTCTTTAAAATGTGTTTAAGACAATACCGTAATCGCTGAGTACATTAACTGATGTCAAGGAGGGACAGGATGAAATCAGTAGTCTTAATTAATATATACTATTTGATATAAACTCCAAGTAATTGAAGAAATTTTGCACCATAATTTTAGATTCAGATGCCTATCATAGCTGAATATATGAATGACTTTCAACTGAGCTCTAATTATGAAGGTAAAACTATAAGGGTTTATTCTTCCTGCTATGTCTATTAATCAACTAATATGTGGCTAGATATGACTAAGGATACAAAGTATTCATGATCCTTCTTTGAGGTTCAGAATCCTTATTTAAAGATAGAAGGATTCACTCTAGCTAGTTGAAACAAAAAAGGATATATCATGAATTATAGCTTGCTTACTGAAACTTTCAGAAGTCTGATGGAAAAGGCTATATATAGGCTGAGCCTTCAGGAATCCCTGCCAGAATCATACCGTTCAAGTGGCCCATGGATGGATCTGCTGCCTGTGTTACGACTGGGTATATGATAAGTTAGGAAGCTAATACCGCAGCCGAAGGCTCTAGATCTACATTTCTTCTGAAGTGATAAGACAGGGTAAAGTGGAAAGGACAATTCATGGAGCTGAATCCAAAAGAGTTTTTCTACCTGTTTCCAAGAGCAGCTGTGAAATATGACAGTATGAGCTTTCAAATGAGCAGTGCATTCTGATGAGGATTTGGACTGCTGGTTTTAGAGAGAACAAAAAATCAATGTTATTACTGGAGATCTAGTAATGTCTAAAAACTATGAAGTTAGATATCAAAGGCAGCAAATACTGTTAGATTAGAAAAAGAAACTAAAGTCAACTTTTTAACTAAGAGGAATTTTGTTCTTGATTGTCCATGCATAATTTGATAACTTAATATTTTAATGCATGATGCTATATCTCATTATTTATTAATTTAACCTCTTAATATAATCTGGCAAGGTGATTTCTTAGAATGGCACATGGTTAAATATGGAGAAAACATTCCAGGCACTCCATATACTGTATAAAGCCTGAGTTTTATGAAACACTCAATCTGGAGCCCTGATTTAGTAACAGGAAGAAGATAGTGTTGAATACTTTTTCCCGTGATGCATTGTCTTCTTATATTCATTGTGAATTTCCACAATAATGCTGTACAAAAGCTATCCCAATAATTACTGACATAAAACAACAACTATTTATTATTTCTCACAATTCTTTGAATTGGCAGGGTGATTTCTTTTCATCTGAACCATATTGTCTAATATCGGCTGGGTTTGCTCAGGCATCTCCAGTTAGTTGCTGGGTTGACTGGAAGTTGGCTGGACCATGGATGGACCTGTTCAGTTCTGTTTCCTATAGCTTACATCTTTCCCCAAGGTAGCCCTGTATTCTTATATCCAAGGCAGGGGCCAAAGAGTTTTTGGAAGCATGCAAAACCTGTTATGTCCTAAGATCAGAACTGAGACACTGTGACTTTGGCTGCATTCTACCAGCCTAGGCAAATTAACAGCCATCCAGAGTTAAGGGATAAATAAGCTCTTGACAGGAGGCTGGCAGAGCTGTGGTGCAAACTATCTACTGCAGCCTCATTTACACTTGTGAGAAACAGATCCAATAAGGTGATTGTCCTGAATGAACATTCCTCAGCTGACTTCTTCCTTATTGAAACAGCAACTCAATTTCAAGTAAACACATCTCATCGCAGTCTGCGTATTTCCTTGCTAATATAATTAAACAAGTATAACTAAATTTAAATGTAGTGAGCACATATGATTTGAAAATTCTGTGGCTGGGCAGGTGGCTCACGCCGGTAATCCCAGCACTTTGGAAGGCTGAGGTGGGTAGATCATGAGGTCAGAAGCTCAAGAGCATCCTGGCTGACGTGGTGAAACCCTGTCTACTAAAAATACAAAAAATTAGCCGAGCGTGGTGGCACACAACTGAGTCCCAGCTACTCTGGAGGCCGAGGCAGGAGAATTGCTTGAAGCCGGGAGGCGGAGGTTGCAGTGAGCCAAGATCGTCCCACTACACTCTAGCCTGGGTGACAGAGGGAGAGACTCCGTTTCAAAAAAAAAAAATAAAAGAAAGAAAGAAAAGAAAGATAAAAGAAAAAAAGAAAGTTTTGCTATGTAAAATGCACATTTTAAAAAACACAGTAAATTATGTCTACCATTGTGGTCTCTTAATACCCATTTGATATTCTCTCCCTTTCCTCAGTCTAAATCCCACCCCCCTGGTGAGGAATTGTAACACACTGGTTCCCGAGAACAACCTGCAATGTTGTGAGATGCTACAAATGTCTTGAAATGCATTCCTCTTCTGCGTTATTTCTTTAACAGATATCTATGATGCACATTTCAATTAATATATTTTGCTATGGGAATTTGATGAGCTAAGTAAATTAGAAATATCTAAGTAAATTAGATATATCTATTAGTAACCTAAATTTTTCTTTACAACAACCTTATAATTTAGGTGTTAACTGTTATCCCCATTTTACAGATGATGAAGTGGAGGTACAGAAAAATAGTGCACATTTGAATTCATTCTTTAAATGCTTTCTTTTCTTTTCTTTTTTTTTTTTTTTTATTTTGAGACGGAGTCTCGCTCTGTTGCCCAGGCTGGAGTGCAGTGGGCGATCTCTACTCACTGCAAGCTCCGCCTCCCGGGTTCCCGCCATTCTCCTGCCTCAGCCTCCCGAGTAGCTGGGACTACAGGCGCCGCCACCTCGCCCGCCTAATTTTTGTATTTTTTAAATAGAGACTGGGTTTCACCATATTGGCCAGGATGGTCTCGATCTCCTGACCTCGTGATCCGCCTGCCTCGACCTCCCAAAGTGCTGGGATTACAGGCGTGAGCCACCGCGCTCAGCATGATTGCTTTCTAATAACATTCAAGTAGATTATCTTTGACAAATATAAGGGTCATTTCAAATAATCAACATGGGGGCAGACCAGGTAATGCTGACTAAACTCTTGCTGTTTTCCACAATATTTTAAAATTACTTACAATAAAATTATAATTCATTCTTATATTTAGAATATAACATTATGTGCAAGTGCCTGTGTGTGTTGCAATGATCACACAACTTGAATTCTGCCTGTTTTACATAACAAGGTAACATCAGGAGCATTTTTTCATCACCTGAAACCGTTTAGGATTTTCAGAAGCCAGAGTTGGCTTCTAAAATAGTAAACTGATGTCAGCTTTTGAGGGCTACATTTGCTAATTGAAATAGTAACAATGGAAAGCAGGAACTGTTGTGGATACATGGAATCGGGGTAAAAACTTATGCTCAGGAAAAGTTTGAAACTTAATCAAAACTCATTGTATTCAATTTCTGAATCATGAACCAAACCTAAGAAGTCGTTTAAAATTGAGTCGTGCCGTAGAAAGTTTAAGTACCTTTTTTTCTTCCCTATGCTCCTTTTCTTTAGTCTGTAATAGCACACCTCAAATTCGCACCCTAGTGCTATCACCATCCGAAAACAACTAAGAATAAAACTTGCTTCTGCTTCTGTTATGAATAGTCTCAATGAGACATGTATGTCACCATTTTTGCAAATGGCAGAATATGTAAAACTAGAAGGCAGGGCTATGCTGGAGCCTGATTATCTCTTTATAAAAACTCTGTTACATTTTCCAGAGTTTTGTAAGCTGATTGTTAAACACAGCCATTTCTAAAGATTATATTACATAAGCTACAAATATAAGCTAAATTAAAAGCAAAGGTAATAAATGCTCAAAACTCATCAGTTCCTAAGTATTTTATTACATACACTATTATCTATATTCTATAGTTGACTTGTATCTATTGTACATGTCTGTGTATGGTAGAAATAATATATAACTCCGTATTACTACGCATCTTTTGAATACCACATTCAGTAATGTCACATTGGTGGCTGGTGTGCCATTTTTGTGTGAGAAATATCATGAAATTTTTTCCAAATGAATCCTCATAATTTCTCCATAAAGAATATTTCTTCAACTGTATCATATCCTTGATGTGAGATGTAGTTCATCTAACTGCTTCTTGGAAAGGGTGGGGAGATAATATTTTATATATATATAAAATAAATATATATAATACATATATACATATACATATATACATATATAATACATATATACACATATATATGATTGAGGTTTTCCAGGAAAGGTAGAAACCACATATTCTTTTTTTCAAACAAACCTATTTTTCAAAAATTGTTAAAATTGAATGAATTTAACACAGCACAATAGTCTCTAAATTGAAACTGAACTTCATTTTCCGTTCATTTTCAGATTTGATAGGAAGAAATGGTGGAAAGTTACGCAGATAACTCATTCCTTTCTTCACTAGTGTATGCAGTTTAACCAACAAAAATTATCTGCAAAACTTTTGTTTTAGTATGTATTCCATTTAAGCCAGAGAATTATTAAGCCTGTTCAAATTTTGGAATGTTTGTCTAACATGCGCATGAAAACTGGCTACATCCAATAATGTTTCCTAGTAAAGATGCTCTATTAGTCTTATTTCTCAAGTTATTCTTGTTAGAAACATAAAGAAATATTTGCTTTTGACAGAGTTTAGTGAAGAATAATTTACAGGGTAGGAGTTATGAGAAGATGAGACCAGATCTGACTTCTATTTCTGATACTATCATGGAACATTAAAAAAAAAAATCAGAGAAAAAGTGTATTTGAATTAGCGTAACCTAGTGAAAACATTTTTGACATTAATATGGTCCACTTCTCAGATTTTATAACATGGTGAAATACATTCAAATAAATGTGTTTATTTGGTAAAACTAAACATACACATCCATACATATGCACAGATATATACATTCGGTTTAGATAGAGAAAATATCTTCTAACTTTTGATGTATTTGTTTATAGTCCTGTCATTGTAACTTAACCATAGTATCAACATATTATTAATTGTTTTGAATACCATCCCCATTTCTATACCTATTTGTGTTTATGTGTATTCTAATTGCATGTGTGTACAGATTGTGGAATATCAAATATTTGATATATTTATTAAAACACCCTTAACAAAATCTAATAATGGAAGTGAAATTTCAACAGAAGCTTCTGTGAAAAGAGGAGCTAATCTTACGTTTTGTGAAAAGTAATGACCTCAAACACAGAAACTAATAATCAAATAAAATATCAGTGTGTTTGGTTAGCTGTAATGTTGAAAAAATCCAAGATATTTTCCCATACACAATTATACTTTTGAAACTGACATACGTGTGTATTATGAAAAGTCTTTCTCCTTTTTTGTAAGTTAAAAAAATGTTAATACTAAGTATATAAACTACACAGCAAAGTGATACTTTCACCTTCTAGGAGAAAAAGAAGTTACAAAAACTGCATCCAAAGTTTACTCTCTCATGTACTTCTGTCATAAGAACTTTCAAAAATAATTGATGCATATACATTTCACTATGCTATTCATTACATTTTTTCATTATTAAAATGAATAAAAATCTGTCATAATGTAAATATGTGAAATGTATACTGTTTATATGACTTTTATTTGTAAGTAGTTGTTTAGATAATTCTTAAATACATTATTTAAGTATAAAATGACTACTGTAATATATATTTGGAAACTAAATATCAAGAAATACATTTTCAAATGTATTTCAGTTTTTCTCTGAAACGAAAAACTGAAAAGGAACATTTGCAAGTACAGCCAATAAATTATTTTTTGTTTATTTCATTTTTTGATGCAAAATAGTTGTACATACTTGCGCAGTACATTTATATTTTGATACACGCATAAAATGTATAATGATTAAATTAGAATAATTAGGATATCTATGATCTCAGACATTATTTATGTCTTGGTTTTGTTAACATTCCATATCTTCTCTTCTAGCTATTTTGAAATCTACTATAATTTCTCTGTAACTATAGTAGCCTTATTGTGCTATCGAATACTAGAACTTATTTTATCTGAATGTATTAATATTTTTATACTAATTAACCAACCTCTCTTCATTCTGCCTGCCTCACCTTCTCAGCCTCTGGTAATCACTATTATACTCTCTACCTTTGTGAAATCTACATTTTTTAGATTCTACATGTGAGTAAGATGATGTGATATTTGTGTTTCTGTGCTTGGCATATTTCATTGAACATCATGCCTTCTAGTTCCATCTATGTTGCTGCAAATGAGAAGTTTTATTTTTATGACTAATATTTTAGTGTGTGTGTGTGTATATATACACACACAAACTATATTTTGTGTGTATATATGTATATATGTATATTCAGTGTATATATGTATATATATACACACTATATTTTCTATATTTATCTCTATAAATGTATACATTTAAATTTAAATATATGTGTAGCTTCCTTAAAGAACACACAATGATATTAACTGGAAACCTGGCTGACACTCAGCTCATTGATGAGACCTGCAGTTTGTGATGGCCAGCATGTCACATTTGCCACCCGTTGTTACTACCTACCACTTTCCCTTTGGATTTTAAAAAAATGAATAAATGAATAAAAAGCAAGAATTGTATGCAGGAACGGAAATGTTACATGTTACATCCGGGGTGTGAATTTCAAAGAAGGTGCAATCTGACAGAAAATATACTCTAAGTAGGGTACTGTAGTTCATATTGTGTTAGCTTGTTTGCGAAGGGTGGTTGTTGGTTAAAGAACAAATATAGAGTGAATGAGATTTGTGAGGGATTTTTTCTTTTCTTTTAAGCACAGCACCACCGGAACAAGATAAAGTGTCTCTTCACTTTGGTATTAAAATAGATGCATGCCTGGTATTCACAAGAAATTTGTCTAAGGGTTGTACATGTCACCTTGACTTCCAACTTAGCGTCTGATAGGAGAACTTTATCGGCATACAAATGAGCAGACAGGGTGACTGATGTAGTGAGCTCTGCATTTTGCTTGTACTGAAAAGATTAAGATCTTTCCTTAACCGAGAATTAAGACAAATAACGAAGAAGAGAAAAATTCATAATTGAGCATTTTATACTACTATACCCAAAAGTTGGAATTTATAGATCCTGTAGAAACAGAGTAAAAGTAGTGTCGAATAATGATTTGTTGATCTTCTGTGTAAGTCATTTAATTTGATTCTGAGTGAAATATAAAGTAAAATCTACAAATAAAATATAAAATAATTGGGCTTTGTAAGGCAAGAAAAGAAAAATGAGTTGAAAAGCGTATGTGAAGAGATAAGAAATGATTTGACATAAGATAATAAAACAAAGGATCAATGCCTAAATTAAATGTACCTTGGAAATGGCAAAAATATAATTATTACTATACAAAATCAAATCAGAATTTAGCAGAAACATTAGAAGACATCAGAAGAAAATCTTAGAGGGATTAAAACCAATTTATTAGAAGATATTGTGGGAGACCAATGTAAACATATCCAAAGAAAGAGTAATGAGTAGAAATGAGTTAAAACAACGGCAAACAAATTTGACAGCGAAGTACAACAAATATTATCAAATTTTAAATTGTTTTATGAACTGCTTATTAATAACTATCCTTAATTTATCAGATAAACAAATTTTTAAACTTACAAATTTACATGTAGTACTGTGGCAAGTTTATTGATCATATCAGTCTTTATAGTGTGAAAAATTTTAAGTCTTTAAAAATAGACTGAAAACAATTTATATCAAATATTGTATAGACTTACCTTTATAAAACACTTTCTTTTACTTTTAAAAATGTATTTAATTCACAAATAAAAATTGCATCTATTTGAAGTGTTGTAACTTAATGATTTAATCATTGTATAGTGATTACCACAGCCAACACATCCAAACATCTTATTAATTTAATTATAGCAAATAAAAAAGGTTAAAGTAATGATTCAACTAGTCTTACTAGATTTTTAAGTTGCTTGTAAATTCTGCTGGCAGTAGAATATTGTCTATTTTCTACTGCCAGCTGCTATATCACGTGGCCTGCTATATCAAAAATGCCGCAAACTGGATGGGTTACATACAACATAAATTTATCTCCACTCTCCTGGAGACTGAAAAATTCATGAGCAAGGCACCAGTAGATTCAGCATCTGATGAGGGTTAGCGATTTGGTTTTTAGATGGCATTCTTGCTTTTTCTTCACGTAGTTGGCGCTAGCTAGCTCACTGTCGCCTCTTTTGTAAAGGCACTATGCCATCCATGAAGGCTCTGCCTCATGCATAGAATCATAGCCCACAGTCCCACCTTTTAATACTATCCTGTGGCGGATTAGGTTTCAATATATGAATTTTAGAGGAGCATAAGCATTCAGTCTGTAGCAATAGTTCACTGTAAGAAATGATCTTAAGTATGGTAAATTCATTTTGTGATGAATATGTATATTTTCATGAGGATCTGCTTATTCAGCTTCTGGTGATATGTAACGTTAGAAAATGCAAGGTGAATTATGGACTTAGAAAATGCACCTATTGAATAAGAATACCTTATTTTTTGCCTGGGATATTACTTAAAGGAACATCATTTTATTTAAATAAGAATACAGAACCCATGTTCTGGGAAGAACTAATATATTGTGCTAGATGTGGACCTCTCTTCTTACTCTAGATCGTGTTGTCAGTTAAATTTTAAATAAGGAGTAATGAGAAAAAAGAAATACATAAAATAAAGGCCAACTAGGAATATGGTCTAAATATATTTTAAGTAACAGAATTTTGTGTGAAATGCCCCTTGAATAGTTTGTTACAATTTTGTTCACTGTGGAAGAGTGTTAACATTATAATTTGCCATCATCTAGCAGTTGGTAATACAAGGCTTTGTACAAATGGAAATCATGTAAAGGTTATCTTGTTCATCTGGGGAAATAAATATTGTCAATAGGATTTTATTAAATGTACTTAATAAAATATTTAGTGGAACACTTCTTTTTTAAGGGATTTTTAGTCAATACTGGCAGTCCTCAAAGATGTTGAATAATATATAACGGTACATGCATCAATCTCCCAAACTTTTATTTGACTGTGTAACTGTGCTTCCAATAACATTTTCACGAATGTAAAAGCCTAAATATATTGTATGACAAAGAAGTATGTATAATGACAACTAATTCCAATAGATTATTGATAATCTGTCGGGGATAGTCAGTAGGGATGAATTACTATGTTTATATTAACTTAATTTGACATTTTAAAACATCATTGCCAAATGTCACGGTTCATATCTGAGGAAATGCTTTAATTTTATTTGCTTACTTTGTGTCATAACTTTTACCTCTACATAAATTACCATTTTTCTTGGTATTTTTAATAGAGATATTAACTTATTAAATAAAAAACAGTTGAAAATATGTTTCTGGCTGAATATTTAAAATGGTAAAACATATGTCCAAAAATATAAGCTGGTAATTTTTTACCGTTTTAGTTCATATTCATTTAAATGGGCCAAGCAAAAACAATGATATTTAGTTTAAATGAATGTTTCAGGTATAATGTGATCAATGCTATTAATATTAAACTAAAACACAGAGTGATATGTTTAAAATTCTTTTGTGAAATTCATTAGATTTTTTTTTAGTTCCCTCTGTGATCCACATGTGCAAAAACAATTATATGAGAATGAAAAGGAATAGACAATTCATTTAAATAAGTTTGAAATCTTCATCTAAATATGTCAAGTTGTGTTAATAACTATGAAAGTCATAGCTAATATGGATATTTCTAATTGTTCTTTGGATAAATGGTGGGGTTTGTGATAGAGGCCGAGTTATCACCATTCAATAACCGTATCTACAACCAATATCAGATAAGTAACTTTATTTCTAGGGTTTAATTTTTTTTGGGGGGTGGGACTTTAATTTTTTTCAGCTCTTGTTGCCCAGCCTGAAGTCCAATGGCATGATCTCGGCTCACTGCAACCTCCACTTCCTGGTTTCAAGGGATTCTCCTGTCTCAGCCTCCGAGTAGCTGGGATTACAGGCACGCGCCACCACATCCGGCTAATTTTGTATTTTTAGTAGAGATGGGGTTTCTCCATGTTGGTCAGACTGGTCTCAAACTCACAACCTCAGGTGATCTGCCCACCTCAGCCTCCCAAAGTGTTGGGATTACAGACATGAGCCACCACTCCCAGCTGGGGTATAATTTATATATACAAATTAGCCTTCATACTTTACTCTTAAAAATTATGTATGACTTATATGTGTATAGTAAAGAATACTGCTTTTAATATACATAAATTACTACAATTCTATATATAGATATATATTTGACACTGTCTATACAATAGTGCTGTATGAAAATTGTACGCTTCTCAATTTTATGTGTATATTTTATTCAAAAGGTTTTAACTTAAATTGTTTCCCAATATGTATTGAACTTCTATTATGACCAAGATACTGGGCAAGATTCTGTATACAGAAAAGTGAATAATAGAAAGTTTGTATTTATATAAATAGCTAAGTGGCTTAATTTCCTATTGATATAGTAACAAATTACCACAAAGTTAGCTTAAAACCACACAAATCTGTTATTTTACAGTTCTGTGGATCAGAAATTCGAAATGAATCATACAGGGCTAAAATCTAGTTGTTGGCATCTGTTACTTCTCAAAGCTGCGGTGAAAAATCCTTTTCCTAATCTTTTCCGGGTTCTAGAAGTTTCCCACATGCATTTGCTCATTTCCCGCATGCATTTGCTCATGACCCCTTCTTCCATCTTCAAAGGCACCTGCTTGGCATCTCCCTCTCTCTCCCTCTTTCTTGCTCTCACTCTCTTTTACTCTCACTCTCGCGTTTGCTTTCTCTTTCTCTCTGACTTCTGCTTCTGTGGTTACAAATTTTCTGACTCTCACCCTCTTTTCCTTATAAGAACCCTTGTGGTTACATCAGTGCCACTTGGATAATTCAGGATAATTTTCCCATTTCATCTCACGATCCTTTACTTAATCACATCTGTAAAATCATATTTTTTTCATATAATTCAACATATTCACAGGTTCCAGGGATTATAAAGGGAATACTTTGAGGGAAGAGGGATTACTCTGTTTACCATTGTCAGTATATCTGCATTTTTATTATGGCTTGTATTTATGTGTGTGTACATACTGAATGGGAGGAAAAGCACCTCAGTATTCTAATTTCAGATTGTAGCACAGTCCCTACCACATTAGTAAGTACTACTAAATTCTATGAGCCTTACTGAAGACTTTAACGTTCCTCATACTCCAAAACAAACGTAGATCCTGGTTTTGTGTTATCAGCATAAATAAATCTCACTTTATTTTTATGAACACATTTTTATTAGGGAATGTAAAAGGAAGAGAGACAAGAACATAAGCTTAAACTTGCAGCGTAATGAACATTTTTAAAATGAATAACCACATAGCCACTGCACAAGACAAGAATAGAACCCAGCACTCTAGAATCCTTTGTGTGCCCTTTCTAGTGTAAAACCATTAGACGTAACCAGTTTTCCATCTTCTGAGAATCATTTTCTTGATGACATTTATCACTTATACGTAGATCCTTAAACAATATAATCATATCTGTTTTTATAATATAAATCAGTTCATTTTACCTATATTATGACAGTTATTTCCTTTGCTCAAATTATATTTTAAGATCCATCTATCTTTTTGTATGTAACTTTGGATTATTTTAATTTTTGTACGACATTCCCTTGCTTTAATTTATGATGCAATCATTTTAGTAACACTAAGCTACAGTACAAACAAATAGTAAGATAAAATGATAATACTAACAATGAAGAAAACATTCAGAATTGATTAGAATATACTGTGGCAACAATCTCCAAACTCCTTGACTTGTCTCTACACATACCTCACTAGTCTCCTCAGCATGGAGTTTACACTCATACTAGGAAGTAGCAGCCATATCTGGGATATTGACATGTTCTGTGACAAAGGGAATGAGCAAATGGGCTGATTGTGCTCTGTCTTTTAAAGCTTCTGCCACGAACTGACACAGTTCACGTCCACTCCTAATTCATTGGCCACTGTAAGTCACATGCCCATATCTGATCTCAAGGAGGCAGAGGAGTATAATCACCTTTGTACCAAATGGGAAAAGACCTGTAAATATACGGCAAATCACACTGACCAGTTAAACAACTGTGATATTAGTTAGTCATCACATATTCAATCCACTGTCCTTTTTGCCCACAAAAGGCACTCACCTTCCATGATGGAGTGAATCCAAAAAGATCTCATAGAATCATACTCAAAGTGCAAGATACCAGAATGATGTGCAGTATTTTCATCATCAGTGCATAATGCACAGTTGTTGGTACTTTGACCCTGATCTGGAAACATGAAATTAAAAACATATTAACTTACTCACATCCACATCCCTTACTCAACCAACTTTCATTGGTGGAATAGGAACAGGGTACCCATAGAGAAAACACTCCATCAGAAAGGGGAGAAAGTTGAGATCTCACTGGTACATATTGATGCTGAAGTAACACTGGGTAGATGTTGTGGATATTCCAGATCTTAGTGGTACAGTGTATTCCTTGATTAGACCTCATTTCTGGTTGAATTTCTCCCTGGCCCTGGTCTCCATAGCCCTTATCTTCACACTTTGGGTGTGTCTCTCTCTCTCTGTCTCTCTCTCTCTCTCTCTCTCCGTCTCTCCCTCTCTCTCCTTCTCTCCCTCTCTCTTTTTTTCTCCCTGAGATGATGTCTTGCTCTGTCGCCCAGGCTGGAGTGCAATGGTGCTATCTCGGCTCACTGCAACCTCCGCCTCCTGGGTTCAAGAGATACTCTTGCATCAGCCTCCTGAGTAGCTGGGATTACAAGTGCATGCCACCATGCCTGGCTAATTTTTTTGTATTTTTAGTAAAGACGGGGTTTCACCATGTTGGTTAGGCTGGTCTTGAACTCCTGACCTCCTGATCTGCACACCTCGGCCTCCCAAAGTGCTGGGTTTACAGGCATGAGCCACCGTGCCCGGCCAGCACTGTTCTTCTATTTGCTTCTTAACTACCTCTGAAGAAGACAGTGGAGACCAGGAGTGTAGGCCTTCATAGGTTCTGGGTGGCTTTGTAGGATTGGTTTTTATCTATAGGAGTTAGAGAGCCTAATGGTCCATTAAACTCTGAATATCTACAGACTCTTTAGTCCTGGATAATGCTTTCTTTTATAAAATAAAGTGTCCTAAAACTGTCTATCATTTTCATTACAACTTTGTAATGTGCTAATAGAAAATGAGATATCTTCTTTAGATCTACCATAGTTTTTTGTTAATTTTTCATTTCACTTACTTCCAGTTCAATTATGGTTGTATTGCAACTTTTTTTTTTTCCCCTGAGTTATGGTCTCACTCTGTTTCCCAGACTGGAATGCAGTGGTGCAGTGATCACAGCTCCCTGCAGCACTTTGGGAGGCCAAAGTGGGCGGATCATAAGGTCAGGAGACCGAGACCATCCTGGCGAACACGGTGAAACCCTGTCTCTACTAAAAATACAAAAATATTAGCCGGGTGTGGTGGTGGGCGCCTGTTGTCCCAGCTACTGGGGAGGCTGAGGCAAGAGAATGGCAGGAATCCAGGAGACAGAGCTTGCAGTGAGCCGAGATCGAGCCCCTGCACTCCAGCCTGGGCGACAGAGCGAGACTCAGTCTCAAAAACAAACAAACAAAAAAACACTTCTGAACTCAAACAATCCTCCTACTTTGGCCTCCCAAAATGCGGGTACTACAAGCATGAGCCACCATACCTTACCAGTTGTATTTCATTTTTTTTGCCTTTAGTGAGAGAGCCACAAGTTAAGTCCCTTTTATCTTGTGGCATATTGCTCAGTAGAAAGGATTCGGTAGGTGCCGAATATATTATTCGTGTTTTTGCTCTGAAACACCTCGATACAGTTGCAGTTACTTAACAGTGAATGTGATAGTCCTACCATTTATTTTATCCCTGCTGCAAGTCTGAGTTCAGTTGTCCTTGTCACTCAAAGCTCTTCTCAGTTTTATATGCCAGTTGGCCTTGATTAGCGGTTGCATCTTCTAACCATAACAGTCCTTGCAATGCTTGTACTCTCACTCTCTCTACTATTTCCATGTCCTAACTCACTATCTTCTGATCTTGTCTGTTTCTTGTGACAGTTTGCCAAATTCAGCTCATAGGAACCAATCTATGCTTTTTTCAACCTTTTGCACTGGGACTCCAAGTTCATTAAGTGCATACATTTTTCTTCCAAGTTATTACAGGTGTCCATTTTACCGATAGTTCAGAACATATGTCATGGATTCCATGTTCCCAGCCCTTCCTAGGAGTTTCCTTGCTGTACAATTCACAGATCCTAAGTCCGTGTCCCATCCATTAAAAAAAAAATGTTATGACAGCATTTGACTTCTAGTTACCAATTGCTGGTGTGATGGACCATGTTATTCTGCAATTACAAACAATTTTGAAGTCTTAGTGACTTACCAAGAAATGTTTATTTATTGCTCTGTTTATATATCCATCATGGACTATCTGGGGCCTTTCTCTTTCTTTAAATCTGGACCCAGACTATTTGAACAGACACTATCTACAGCATTAGGGAGAAGGAAAATCTCCCTTCTCTGGAGATTTTCACTCCACTCTGGAGAAGGAAAATAAAGGAAATGGAGACTCCTCACTATTCTTTTTCTTTTTTCTTTTTTTTTTTTTTTTTTGAGACGGAGTCTCACTCTGTCGCCCGGGCTGGAGTGCAGTGGCCAGATCTCAGCTCACTGCAAGCTCCGCCTCCCGGGTTCACGCCATTCTCCTGTCTCAGCCTCCCGAGTAGCTGGGACTACAGGCGCCCGCCACCTCGCCCGGCTAGTTTTTTTGTATTTTTTAGTAGAGACGGGGTTTCACCGTGTTAGCCAGGATGGTCTCGATCTCCTGACCTCGTGATCCGCCCGTCTCGGCCTCCCAAAGTGCTGGGATTACAGGCTTGAGCTACCGCGCCCGGCCGACTCCTCACTATTCTTTAACATTTTCTTCTGATACAATTTGCTACCATTTGCATGTAATAGCTAGAGGAAGTCATATAGTCATAACTAACTTTAAGGGTGAAGGGGAATAGGGTTCAGCCAAGTATCCAGAAGGGAAAACAGCCAGTAACACTGGTGAGCAACACTATAGAACACTATAAATGATAACAGCATTGAAAACTCTTTCAGATGGATTTATCTAAATATGGGATACCCACATGCTAAATTGTCCTCTACTCATTTTTTCTCTTTTTTTTTCTTTTTGGAGACGGAGTCTTGCTCTGTCACTCAGGCTGGAGTGCAGTGGTGCGATCTCCACCCACTGCAACCTCTGACTCCTCAGTTCAAGCAGTTCTCCTGCCTTAACCTCCGGAGTAGCTGGGATTACAGACGCATGCCACCATGCTCGGCATTTTTTTTTTTTGTATTTTTAGTGGAGATGGGGTTTCACTATTTGGCCCAGGCTGGTCTCGAACTCCTGAGCTCAGGCAGTCTGCCCACCTCATCCTCCCAAAGTGCTAGGATTACAAGTGTGA
Source organism: Colobus angolensis palliatus (assembly GCF_000951035.1). Taxonomy (NCBI): domain Eukaryota; kingdom Metazoa; phylum Chordata; class Mammalia; order Primates; family Cercopithecidae; genus Colobus; species Colobus angolensis. The sequence goes on along the minus strand of NW_012120598.1, from coordinate 9,570,817 downwards.
GCCACCACGCCCGGCACATTTTATTTGTTTCTAATTTTCTTTCTACAAAAGGCGACATGCAATGAAATCCTTCCTGTTGCAGACACCAGGCAAAGCAAAGGAAAAGTTAAGCAACTGTTCCTCAAAAGAAATTTTGAATGTTAATAGAAAATAATTGATGTTTTTTTTTTGGTTTAAGGACAAAAAAACTATAATTTTTAAGAATTGTTATTACCACCAAGAGTTAATAGTGGTGAGTGTCATTTTATGACACTGAGTTGCTTGGTCTCTGGCTACAATTTGAGATTCAGTTGTCAACGTTTTGGCTCAACCTTTGGTTAGTGATAGTACTTGGAGTTCTGTTAATTTTCTATTATATTGATGTGAAGGTATTTGTATCTGCATTTATTGTGTCAGTATCTCCTGCTAATTTTTACTTGTTTTGAAGATCCCCCAAACTCATATTTATAGAAATACTGTAGTTTGCTATAATGATACTCATCTACATTTTTTGAGTATAGAATTTTCAGAGCTCAAATATATTGAAACATTTAGATTTGGAAGGAGGTCGAAAGTGTCTACATCATGACAGGGTATTTCCATACTTCTGAGCCCTGAACACCTAGAAGGATATGGCAAATTATAACCCTCATCAGATATTATTTTCTTCCCAACCTTAAATGGCTTACTCTTTGTTTAACATTACTTTTAAAAGTAGTACCTGGGCCGGGCGCGGTGGCTCACGCCTGTAATCCCAGCACTTTGGAAGGCCGAGGAGGGTGGATCACGTGGTCAGGAGATCAGGACCGTCCTGACTAACATGGTGAAACCCCATCTCCACTGAAAATACAAAAAATTAGTCAGGCGTGGTGGCGGGGCCTGTAGTCCCAGCTATTCGGGAGGCTGAGGCAGGAGAATGGCATGAATCCAGGAGGCAGAGCTTGCAGTGAGCCGAGATCGCGCCACTGCACTCTAGCCTGGGCTATAGAGCGAGACTCTGTCTCAAAAAAAAAAAAAGTAGTAACTGAAGGCACAATATATTTTGTACTCTGTTACCATTTCTAAAATATTCTGGCAATAGATAAGAAAATATATACCTTTACTCACATATAAACATATTTTTAGTACCATTTTATTGATAGAAAATCTTGAGGCTAGGCTATTCTGTTTCCCTTGTTTTCTGAGAACTTAGTTTACAGTATTAATAGAGCCTCTTCAAAAGGTGCAAGTGACATGAGCAATGCCGTTTTAGTTCTTTATCTTCTTTTTCCCTCTATATTACTTTTTGACTTAAAATATAGCTATAATTATTGCCAGTATCTCAAGTTCATCGTCATAGATAACAACAGTACTGAAAAAATATAATTAATAAATTTTCTTTTTTTCTTTTGAGACAGAGTCTCACGCTGCTGCCCAGGCTGGACTGCAGTGGTAAGATCTGGGCACACTGCAACCTCCTCCTCCTGGGTTCAAGCGATTCTTGCACCTAAGTAGCTGGAATTAAAGACATGTGCCACCACACCCAGCTAGTTTTTGTATTTTTAGTAGAGGCGGGCTTCACCACGTTGGCCAGGCTGGTCAGGAACTCCTGGCCTCAAGTGATCCACCCACCTCAGACTCCCAAAGTGCTGGGATTCCAGGGGTGAGCCACTGCGCCCAGCCACAATTAATAAAGTTTGTTTGAACATATTATAAAATGTGTTTAACACATGTTGCCTATACTGTCAAACTTAAAAATTAGAAAAATACACTACCATTATTATACTAAAATATGACTGCTTATGTCAGAATGCCATACAAAATTATATTACTTAAAAGAAATTATTTACAAATTATATCTTTTCTAAGAAGTTTGTATTTACATATTGTGGCATTTCACAATACAGCACACTTAAAAAAAATGTTGGTACTTAAACATGTGCCTATAACATATTCTAAATCAGGTAAGAGGCTTCTATAGCATTCAATATGATTTATAAAAAATGTTGTCCAGATGCAGTGGCTCACCCCTGTAATCCCAGCACTTTGGAAGACTGAGGCAGGCAGATCACCTGAGGTCAGGAGTTCGAGACCAGCCTGACCAACATGTAGAAATCCTGTCTCTACTAAAAATACATAATTAGCTGGGCATGGTGGTGCATGCCTGTAGTCTCAGTTACTTGGGAGGCTAAGGCAGGAGAATCGCTTGAATCCAGGAGGCAGAAGTTGCGGTGAGGTGAGATTGCACCATTGCACTCCAGCCTGGGCAACAAGAGCGAAACTCCATCTAAAAAAATAAAAATAAAAATAACAAAACTGTTGAAAGTGTAAGAGTGAGTTTTTTTCAGTTGCTTCCAAATCCAGAGGATATCCTCTGAAAGCAGTTGTCACTTCATTTTTTGTCTGTGTTGTGATTCTTTGTGTTCCTTGTATGATTTCTGTCCTTTCCCGTAATGAGTATAGGATATCAGCAGGAAAATGACATTGCGGATTTGTGTTGGTGGACTTGGGGGGAACCTTTTGTAATGGTGTTTCATTAGACTCAGCTTGCTCCAGATACCAGCTTATTACCATCTCCTCTAGCATCTATATCTGCAAAACAGAGAAACTCATGTCTTTTGCCCTACCTTTTGTCCTACTTTCAAGCTCTGATCAGGGCATATCGAAAAGCAGGTTCTGGCTCATGCTAGTTCCTTATCTTGGGAACAGCTACAGTTCACATTTGCTAAGTGTGAGCAAGCACAGATGTCTTCATTGATGGTAAGGCACACGGTGAAAGAAAATGTCCCTTACTAGAAGAAAAATATCCCCTTACTAGTATGCCTTGAGTTGGCCCAGATGTTCCAGTCTCTCCAGTTCTTTCTGCAAACCAGCATTGCAGTACGTTTTAAACCTTGATGTGATAGTTAAAACAAGACAAAGTCAGGGGTTTCAGAGTCAGATAGATGTGTTTGACCTGTCTTTTCTCCACCTCATTTTCATTATCTGTAAATTGAAGATGATTACAATAGTCATAGTTCCCCAAACTTAAGCTACATCTCTACTTAGTGTATTTATTTGCCTACTACATAGTAGGAATCTATGAAAACTGGAAGAGTTGACTGGTATTTCCCTCTCCATATTGTGAACTATATGAATATAAGGGTTGTGTTGCATCTTTTTTAACATTATTGCCATCCTCTCAAATCTCCAGCAGTATTGTAAACAGAGAGCGACCCATATCTACCTCTATTATGCTCTAACAGGTAACCGATTTTATCAGTGACGTATTTATAATAAATAATTAGTGTATGCTGATTTGAAAAATAATTAAAACTGAATTTTATAACTAAACATTCTGATACCAAAATAGATATTTTCTGCTTCAATATACGACTGACACTTTCTTTGACACTGTGGAGGCCAACTTAGGTAAGGTAAAAGAACCCTTTCATATAGTCATTGAAGTAATTTTTTGTCATACATATTCATCATTTCGTTCAAGTTACGGTATTTTAATGATAAATAATAGTTATATAATGAGGTCAGATGAATGGTGGTCACCCCAGAATATGTGGCCACATCTAGATTCCCTGAACCTGTGAATGAACATTTTCTTATTTTGAAGAAGGATCTTTGCTTATGTAATTTAAGATCTTGATATGTAGAGAGAATCCCAGATTCTCTGGGTGGGTTCTAAATTCAGACAGTTTCTTTATAAGAACAAGGCAGAGGGGGATTGGAGACAAACAGAAGTGAAGGAGGCAGTGGAACTGCAGAGACAGAGCAGGAGTGAGGCAGCCACAAATCAAGGGTTGCCGAACGCCACCAGAAGCTGTAAGAGGCAAAGAACAGATTCACCCCTAAAGCTTCAGAGGGAATGTGGCCTTGCTAAAATTTGGACTTCCAGCCTGAAGAGCTGTGAGAAAATACATTTTTGTTGTTTTAAGCCACCAGGTTTATAGTAATTTAGTTTGAAATCTTCAGAAAATGAATACAGATGTGTTAATGTCTCTAGTTCTTGGCATCTGTTTCTGAAGATTAAGCATGACTTTTCATAAACAACCTTGATGCATTTTGTTTTCTTTGTAGAATACAAGAAGGAAATTAATATACAAACTACCCAGGAAAAACATATAATTGTAACAGTCTGTAGATATTTTATCTCACTTTCTGTCTGTTCACATGTGATGTAGGATAAATATTCAGGTAGTTTTTTAATTCACATTTTTGGAATTTTTACATTCTAAGGGAAAGATTAAATTGTTCGAAAATATGTGTGCAGAAGTATATAAAATAAATATATAAAAACGGCTATGTATATGTACGCATACATACTTATGTGAAAATATTTTAACCATCGATATATGAATATTTAGTTCTATGTGTGAAAAATACTTACTACCATTCTTTATTAAACTCAATTCCTTAATTATTAAAATTTACTCCTTTAATAAAAATAAATCTAAAATATTCACAAGTTTGTGTCTTACAAATATTTACCTGGTTGGAAATATTCCGGTAATTTCCATGATAAGAAAACATTCATCATGAACAATTGTATAATGTGCTCACTAAAGATGATAGTGTCTCCAAGAATTTAGGACATAAAATTGTCATGGTGGTTTATAAGATTAATCCATAGTTTCTGTTTCAAGAGTATTTTTTATAGCTAGAATAAGTTTTCAGATTATTCTGTAGAAAGTGATTAAAATAATATTAAGATCCATTTTTTAAATCATTATAATTGGTATAATGTTATTGCTTTGTATTAATTATCTATGCCGTAGAGTAATAAGGATAAGGAACAAGACAGCTTGAAAAACAAATGACACTGGATATTTAAACACAGTTTTGTGGGATATAAAGACAAATAATTGCATCCTCCTAGGCATTGAAGCTAAATATTTCTATTTTGGTAATGTTGGCTAGAGCATCTGAAAATGCACACCAGGGCCTCTGGGCAGAACAAACACTTCCTGTGAGCCGTACCTTCAATAAATGATTCTTGGTGAAAATAAAACCATTAACAGAAATACGATAATCTTTTCCTTTGGGGCTTTAATAAATCATCCTACTGATGCTAACAAATGAAGTATATTATAATATATGAAATAAATATGTCTTTAAAATCATCTGAGACTGCCATTTTTTCAGTCCAAGCCTCATCAGCTCTTTCTCTTAGGAGGATCACCAGGGTCCAGAATCTCATACCCTGATTTACAGCTATTATTTTATTCAGAAGTGCTCATGAAGAGCGTATTCTTTGGTTTTCTCTTCTGTCATTTTTATTCAGACCACCATGAAGAAAGTCCTGGAAAATCGCTTTATTTTTCAACAATTTTAATATGTTACAACTCCTGAATCCACAGGCTAGTTTTCAAAAATGAACACTAACAAAATTTGAGGAGTCAAATTAATTCGTTGATAAAAATCTCTGAACATTGCTATGAGGCCAGAGTGTAGGGGTTACTCTGAGAAGGCTTCCAGTGTGTGTAAACAACAGAGAAAATGTAATTTCTTAAATTAACCCTGATTTAACATGTACCCTGCTGTGAAGGACTCTATATTTTTAAAATGGGCTATTTATCTATAGTCCAGGAGGCAAAGACTCTCCATTCAGGAAGCAGTAGTACCCTCAACAATCCATACCTTCCCAGCATTGTACATTTTTGTAACCTTGATTTTTTTATTATGATCAAATTAGAAGACATAACCTTTCATAATTTCAAAACTTATAACAATTTTGTAAAAATAGTTTTCAAGGTTTTTTTTTTTTGCTAGAAATTGTGTAAAGTTGCTACAGGTGCATATAAACAAACTTGACATGATGTAACAACACACTTCTCTTTATTTCCTGTAGATTGTTCTTCTATCAAGAGGCACATATTTGTTGTTGGTGTCTCCTTTAATGATGTTAGCAGCTATTGATGATCTTTGCTAGATCCATTAATTCACCGGCAGTTGGAAATGGTTCTGCTTTAATGCCATAATTCTTTTCTCATTTATTAGCAGATATTTTTATTAAAAAAATCCTCTTATCAATGATATGGTTGCCAATTTTATCAGAAAGGCAGGATAAATGTTGGATTTTTCCTATCAATTACTATATTCTAAAATAAAGTTTTGCATTCCTCACACCTTCATTAGTAATTAGTAGTTTTTATAAACATAATTATTAACAGTTAGATATGAGCGTATTTGATGGATTTCAGTCCACTCAAGACAGTGTCTTCATGCTCAGATTTTCTCCTCCTTTACTTGTGGAAGGCTCTTAAAATTGGCAGTTATTTTGACACTGCTCTGATAGTCTGGTGGAGGGGCTCCACACTATCTGGCATGACAAGGTGTTCCAGGCCTAGGTTGTATATCTTCTGCCCTAGACCAGGAATCAGGCATTTCTCCAAAGTGAACTGATTAACTGATTACTTTTAGTGGGAAATTATATCTGAACACCATAAATTGGATTCAAGGTATGCTCGTTAGTACTGTATTGATCTTTGTTTCTAGACATTTTAGAAAGTAGAGCCAGAAAAATAATAGATACATGAAAGATGATAGATAGATGATAGAGATAATAAATAGATGAGATAAATCAAAAGTTCATCTGAGTGTTTTAATTCAAATTCAGTCTTAAGGGATTTTGCATAATCGGCCATATTACATCTTGATCTCCTTTCTTCTGGTTTATAACACTGGGAATAATTTAAAGTAACATTTGCTTTATTCCATAATGCACATAAAACATTCTCAGTTAGCAATAGCAAAAACAACTAATATGAATACTGTAAACATTTGTGACTTTTTTTTGGTAGTTTTTCATGTCCATAGAGTATATCTTGCTGTAAAAATATAGTCAAATTACTGTGACTGAAAGGCACTTGGATATTTTATGTTTGTGTGCATGTGCATATTTAATAACTATAAATATATGTTTAACTTCACTTTTTAAATTATTTGACCGTTATTTTATTTATTTATTTATTTTTGAGATGGAGTCTCACTCTGTCGCCCAGGCTAGAGTGTAGGGGCGCGATCTCGGCTCACTGCAAGCTCCGCCTCCCGGGTTCATGCCATTCTCCTGCCTCAGACTCCCGAGAGGCTGGGACTACAGGCGCCCGCCACCACACCCGGCTAATTTTTTTGTATTTTTAGTAGAAACGACATTTCACCGTGTTAACCAGGATGGTGTCGATCCCCCGAATTCGTGGTCCACCCACCTCGGCCTCCCAAAGTGCTGGGATTACAGGCGTGAGCCACCGCACCCGTCCTTTGTCGTTACTTTTTATTGTAATTATGTAAAATGTTTTTTGTGGTTTCTGGGTCAAAAAGCAAAGTAAAGTACGTATAATAAAGTTTTATATTCACACACGTCTGTATTATATGCACTTTTCTTTTTTTCCTTTTTAGTACATGGATATAAAACCATAGTCAAATGTAAAGTACTCCTCATTCATTCATTTTCACAGCTATAATTTTGTAGGTGTAGCGTATTTTATTAAACTGTATTTAAGCATATTTTATTAGACAGGAATTTTGGTTGTTATTAGATTTTGAGGGATTTCTCTCTATCTCATAGAATGTCACCATTATTAGCCCTGGTCCTACATCTTTATAAAAATATTTTTGCTGTGGTCCATTTTTGTTATATTCGAAGAAGTTATACTGCTAGGTCTAAGGGTACTGATTAAGTTATTTTGTCACACATACCAAGTTACTATTCATCGTGATTTTAACATTTTTTTGTTTCACTGCAAATGTGTGAAGTTTCATATTGAGCCAGCCCCTCCTTAGCAGACTATATTGTTAGGCTTTTGAGTTTTCTCCATTGGAAGAGGTGAGAAAATGGTACTTTTGTTTCTTTATTATTTTCATTTCATTTTATATGAAGTGTGTTTCAATTTGTCTATTTTTATAGGGTTATTGAAAATTTTATCTATTTTAGGTGTTCTTTATTAAACATATTAACTCTGATTCTTCAGTTTTTATTTGTTTTAGCTTGACTGTTTACTTGTGGTGTCCTTTGCCCTGTGAATTTTTAATGTAATCAAATGTACCTAATTTCTCATTGAGTCTGGATTTTTTTTTTAGACGGAGTCTCGCTCTGTCGCCCAGGCTGGAGTTCAGTGGCGCGATCTCGGTTCACTGCAAGCTCCGCCTCCCGGGTTCCCGCCGTTCTCCTGCCTCAGCCTCTGGAGTAGCTGGGACTCCAGGCGCCGCCACCACGCCCGGCTAATTTTTTGCATTTTTAATAGAGACGGGGTTTCACCGTGTTAGCTGGGATGGTCTGGATCTCCTGACCTCGTGATCTACCCGCGTCGGCCTCCCAAAGTGCTGGGATTACAGGTGTGAGCCACTGCACCCGGCCTTGAGTTATAGTTTTAAAAGGTTTTCCCTCTCCTACTTGGAGAAAAGTTAACCAAATTTTCCTCTGTGTATAGTTTTATACTTTCACATTTCAATCTGGTCCTTTTGGAATTTACCCTGATGCACAATATGATGAATTCACCAAATTATTTTCTTTTTGATATTGTCTCTTTTTGTTTAAGTATCTTTTTCCCTTACTGTTCTACTATGCTGTTTTTCTATTTTGACGCCTTGGTTTTTCCATCTATTTATGCACCAAAAATGCATTATTTAAAGTATGTTTGGTGTCTTGTAGGCCTTTTCTCCTTTTTGCTCATTTTTTTTCAGGAAGTTTTTTTTTTTTTTTTCCTAGCAATTATTTGTATTTATTTGTTCTTTACGATAACTTTCTACTCATATTCTAGCAATTCAGGGGAAATAAGAATTGTGATCATATTGGCATTGCTGTCAATGCTTAAATTAGTAGAAAACTCGATGTTAGTTCTCAACTTTTTTTGTCTATTTTCATACCTTTCTTTTATCTTTTAAAAAATCCCAAGTCAAATTGTGTATTATGTACCAACATCATACAATTAAAAATCAACATTTTGGCTTGGCGCGGTGGCTCACACCTGTAATCCCAGCACTTTGGGAGGCCGAGGCGGGTGGATCACAAGGTCAGGAAATCGAGACCGTCCTGGCTAACATGGTGAAACCCCGTCTCTACTAAAAATGTAAAAAAATTAGCTGGGTGTGGTGGCATGGTCCTGTAGTCCCTGCTACTCGGGAGGCTGAGACCACAGAATTGCTTGAACCCAGGAGGTGCAGTTTGCAGTGAGCCAAGATCGCATCACTGCACTCCAGGGCAACAAAGTGAGACTCCATCTCAAAAAAGAAAAAAAAAAATCAACATTTTAAATTACAAAGAAATCAAAATGATGAAAAGGCATTCAAAATAACTTAAAAGATAATATCCTTACCAAATTAGTTCAAGACTATACACTCCAAACCAAAATCATTGCTGAGAGAAAGCCAATGAAATTTAAACACATGGAGAGACACACGGTGATCACAGATCAGAAGAATCAACAATGTCAAGGTCTCAATTTCCCAAAATTGATTTATACATTTCATTCGATCAAAATGTCTCTTTTGTTCCCAAATATCCTACACATCTTCCTGCATTTATTTCTTCTTTCTTCTACTTACATTCCTAGATTTAACTACAAAGACAGCAAGACTAAGAAATCTAGTCTTGCTAGATACATCTTGTTTAATGAAATGCATAAGAAATGGAACATAGGAAAATGTAGAGGAACATAGGCATAAAAGCATGTCAACATTAGTACAACTGATCTTTGAAATGTCAGGAGTCGCCATGTAGTGAAAAGCAAATATATGATGCTGAAAGAAATAATGATCATGAAGAATTTAAAAATATTACTGGCACTGATATGAATATTCTTCAAGCAATATTACTTTATACTAAAATGAATCCCTAATAGAGAGTCAAGTTGCTATCCACTGCAGGTTGGTACATCAAAACCATTTTTTTTTTTTGATTACTCCACCAAATTTTTCATGGTTTCTTACCATTTAAAAACAAGAAAACCTGTGACAGTAATGAAACAACATTGGAACGAAGGGCTTTGAAGCCCATGCTGATATGAATTACAAATGATTTTTTATAATGGATTCATTCACTATAACAAGAAAAACAACGAAAACAAAAATATTTTAAATTGTGCTTACTTGCTTTTGATTATGCGTAATGTCTTTCACCATCTTGAGCATCACTTAGATGTTTTAAAATTGAATAATTTGAAATTGAGTATAAAGCAAGAACAACTTACTGAAATTTATGTGTAACCACAATGATGGTAACAATCTTCATAACAGTTCTTTTGTCCATCAACGTATGCGATATGTTTTATAACAAATTAAATGTTGATCAAAACATTAGATAAATGTGCATACTTTTTATATAATAAAACCTTTAGTACTTTGTTATTCTGCAAAATTTTAAAGTAGTCTATAAATCTGTATGCTACAAACAATAAAATGAAGCTAAAAAGAAGTGGGTAAGAGGGTTATCGCAAAAGGAAGATATGGATAGTAAAGTATAGCCAACACAAGAGAATGTATAAATTAAAGATGTATTCAGAAGCGATTTGGAATACCCAATATGCGTGGCACAATTCAGGACACTGACTACAAAAAGATGAATAAATAAGATGGTTATTTACTGGATTTAATAGTCTTGTAGGGAAGATAGACAGTAACTCAGGTAGAGTGTGATAGATTTAACAATATCATTGTACTTAAGGAGCTTGGTAAAATATTGGCGAGTGTGATTAAATTTGCCCGAGGGAAGAAGAAAGGCCAGTAAGCCTTCACAGAGGGGCTGGCATGTGGACAGCAAAAATGGCAATGTCTTTAAATCGCAGTTCTGCCTGGAAACTTTTGCAGTAAAGAAGCACGTTTTCTGACAGTTTTTACAAGTGACAGTGGCTAAAGTGAGAATATGAATTTAATAATTTCTATGATAATATGCTGTTGTAAAAATTTTTAAAGGTAAGATTTTAGAATATGTGATTATATATTGGTTATATATAATATAAACTTATAATATTGGTTACTGAGTAAAATATTTTAAAATATTATAGTTCATACAAATATACTTTGAGAAAATACACTATTTCTATTGGTTTTATGACAGCCTTACTTTGTCTTTAGTTTATATCCAGGGATTTTTGTTTTGTTTTGTTTTTTCATGGATTATAAAATGTTATAAAAGGAAAATTGTCTTTCTGACATGAATTTTGATCTGATTCTTCTGATCATATGTTTAGGTCTTCTGCAGTGATACTTAAATAATCTATAGAAAGTGAAATTACTATTAGGCAGCATTTTCCAGAGAAACAGAAACAATATATACTCAACAGAATATATATGTATATGTGTGTGTGTATATATACACGTGATTATGTAAAATACTTATAGGATATATATGTGATTATATAAAATACTTGTGTGTGTGTGTGTGTGTATGTATTTCCTTTACTCAGCACCATTTAATGTATTAAAGAACAGCTTTAAAAAACACTTAAATTCAGTTTCTCTTTTTTTTTTTTTAATTATACTTTAAGTTCTAGGGTACATGTGCATAACATGCAGGTTTGTTACATATGTATACTTGTGCCATGTTGGTGTGCTGCACCCATCAACTCGTCAGCACCCATCAATTCATCATTTATATCAGGTATAACTCCCCAATGCAATCCCTCTCCCCTCCCCCCTCCCCATGATAGGCCCCAGTGTGTGATGTTCCCCTTCCCGAGTCCAAGTGATCTCATTGTTCAGTTCCCACCTATGAGTGAGAACATGCGGTGTTTGGTTTTCTCTTCTTGTGATAGTTTGCTAAGAATGATGGTTTCCAGCTGCATCCATGTCCCTACAAAGGATGCAAACTCATCCTTTTTTATGGCTGCATAGTATTCCATGGTGTATATGTGCCACATTTTCTTAATCCAGTCTGTCACAGATGGACATTTGGGTTGATTCCAAGTCTTTGCTATTGTGAATAGTGCCGCAATAAACATACATGTGCATGTGTCTTTGTAGTAGAATAATTTATAATCCTTTGGGTATATACCCAGTAGTGGGATGGCTGGGTCATATGGTACATCTAGTTCTAGATCCTTGAGGAATCGCCATACTGTTTTCCATAATGGTTGAACTAGTTTACAATCCCACCAACAGTGTAAAAGTGTTCCTATTTCTCCACATCCTCTCCAACACCTGTTGTTTCCTGATTTTTTAATGATGGCCATTCTAACTGGTGTGAGATGGTATCTCATTGTGGTTTTGATTTGCATTTCTCTGATGGCGAGTGATGATGAGCATTTTTTCATGTGTCTGTTGGCTGTATGAATGTCTTCTTTTGAGAAATGTCTGTTCATATCCTTTGCCCACTTTTTGATGGGGTGGTTTGTTTTTTTCTTGTATATTTGTTTGAGTTCTTTGTAGATTCTGGATATTAGCCCTTTGTCAGATGAGTAGATTGCAAAAATTTTCTCCCATTCTGTAGGTCGCCTGTTCACTCTGATGGTAGTTTCTTTTGCTGTGCAGAAGCTCTTTAGTTTAATTAGATCCCATTTGTCAATTTTGGCTTTTGCTGCCGTTGCTTTTGGTGTTTTAGACATGAAGTCCTTGCCCATGCCTATGTCCTGAATGGTACTACCTAGATTTTCTTCTAGGGTTTTTATGGTATTAGGTCTAACATTTAAGTCTCTAATCCATCTTGAATTAATCTTCGTATAAGGAGTAAGGAAAGGATCCAGTTTCAGCTTTCTACTTATGGCTAGCCAATTTTCCCAGCACCATTTATTAAATAGGGAATCCTTTCCCCATTTCTTGTTTCTCTCAGGTTTGTCAAAGATCAGATGGCTCTAGATGTGTGGTATTATTTCTGAGGCCTCTGTTCTGTTCCATTGGTCTATAGCTCTGTTTTGGTACCAGTACCATGCTGTTTTGGTTACTGTAGCCTTGTAGTGTAGTTTGAAGTCAGGTAGCGTGACGCCTCCAGCTTTGTCCTTTTGACTTAGGATTGTCTTGGCAATGCAGGCTCTTTTTTGGTTCCATATGAACTTTAAAGCAGTTTTTTCCAATTCTGTGAAGAAACTCATTGGTAGCTTGATGGGGATGGCATTGAATCTATAAATAACCTTGGGCAGTATGGCCATTTTCACGATATTGATTCTTCCTATCCATGAGCATGGTGTTCTTCCATTTGTTTGTGTCCTCTTTGATTTCACTGAGCAGTGGTTTGTAGTTCTCCTTGAAGAGGTCCTTTACATCCCTTGTAAGTTGGATTCCTAAATTCAGTTTCTTAAGAGCAGTACATTTTATACCTTCTCAAGATTTCAAATGAAAAACACACATTCATGCTACGGGTTTTAAATTTTCCTTGGATAACACCAAAGACGTGGTACTCAAACTGCGTAAAACATGAGGAACACGAACTATCATTTTGACACAAAGACAGGTGAAAAAAAATAAAGGCAATGTGGAACTACTCCAGCACCAGTGGACTTCCTGAAATATCATGCTCTGTCCCACTCCGGAGCTCATACTGCTGCCTTCTACTCCAACACATGGAGCTCTCTGCCTCCGCAGTTCCTAGTCCATACACGTCATTTCAACAAAAATGTAAATATTTAGAGATGTGTCACTGAATGAGAATTATTACAACATGCTTAAAAAAAAAAAGACAATTTATTTGTTGAATGTTGAAAGAAGGGGCTAGAATCAGTTGAAATTTTGAGTAGAAGGAAAATTGTGGAGTGACTCAGTCACTTCACTTTGGTTTCATTTTATTATTTATTTATTTATTTATTTATTTATTTATTTATTGTTTGAGACGGAGTCTCGCTCTGTCGCCCAGGCTGGAGTGCAGTGGCGTGATCTCGGCTCACTGCAAACTCCGCCTCCTGGGTTCACGCCATTCTCCTGCCTCAGCCTCCTGAGTAGCTGGGACTACAGGCGCCCTCCACCACGCAGGGCTAATTTTTTGTATTTTTAATGGAGACCGGGTTTCACCGTGTTAGCCAGGATGATCTCAATCTCCTGACCTCGTGATCCGCCCGCCTCGGCCTCCCAAAGTGCTGGAATTACAGGCGTGAGCCACCGTGGCTGGCTATTTGAGACAGGGTCTAGCTCTGTCCCCCAGGCTGGAGTGCAGTGGTATGCTCATGACTCATTGCAGCCTCAAATTCCTGAACTCTAATATATATACATTTATATATAATATATATTTGTATATACACATACACGTGTGCACATACATGTATTTTATATAATCACATATCTATCCTATTGATATATATTTATATATAATATATATTTGTATATACACATACACGTGTGCACATACATGTATTTTATATAATCACATATCTATCCTATTGATATATATTTATATATAATATATATTACATTCCAAGAAATAGAATCAATATTTAATCATCAGAATCTATACTATATATAAAATATGTTTTTGATGTGTGTGTGCATATGTGCTAGCATGTATATATACAAATTTATTAAAGATATGTATCTGTTGATATGTTTATAAAATACCCTATTATATAGGATATTTAAATTAGGATGATTTTTCATTATATAATATATAGGATAATAGGATGAATAACATATAGGATATATATAAGATGAAAAGTCAGTGCTGTGATTCCAGTCTGAATCTGAAGACCTGAGAACCAGAAGCACTGAGGGCAGGATAAGATGGATGTTCTAGCTCAAGCATTCAGGCAGAGAGAGTGCCAATCCTGCCTTCCTCCCATTTTCTCCTATTCAGGCTCACAATGTATCCTATGCTGCTCAGCCACATTGGGAAGGGCCATGTGCTTTATTTACTCCGTACACCAATTGAAATGCTAATCCTTTTAAAGAAACAACTGTATAAACATACTCAGAAATTATGTTTGATCAAATATCTGGGCAGCCTGTGTCCAGTCAAGTTAACACATAAAATTAATCATCACAGAGGGTCTGTGCTTAATTATTATAACCTCATAAGTGAAGGTTTTCTCTAACTTTAATATTGTGGAGCAAGTAGGGATGCATATCATGCCTAAGCAAAAATGCAGAGAACAGATCCTTTCTACTGGAAGACACTTCACAGGTAGGGGCACCTCTCTTTGACTGCTTTGTCATCAGACAGCCTCTCTGGAAAAATTTATTTCTCCTTGTAGGGAGAAGAAGAGACTGTTAAAGTGGAGATTTAAAAATAAACCTAAAATGTGCAAATATACAATATTTAACACCAAAAACTTTAAGAATAGACATCTTCATTTTTAATTTTCCTTTAGAATCATTAAAAGTAGAGACGAATCCTGGGCCTGAAGCTGTTTCTGAGAGAAGCGTTTTTAGGAACTGCAGGAAGTATTCATCAGTACTTAAGTTGTCATAGTTATTAATAGTTCTGAGAATTTCCCTTAGATTTCTCAGTATATTCGGTTGATGTTCAAATCTTTGCAGAAAAGTTGACCGGAAAGAGAATTAGGAAATTAACAGAATTAGAAAATAATTATAATCTGGGAATTATTCTTACAGTAGAAATGAAGTGTCAGTCTAAAGCTGTTTATCTCATAACATATTTACTAAAATTATTTATTTTGCTGGTAAGGCATGCATAAGCCACGTTTGTATTTCCAAAAGAATATCCAGCTCTTTCAGTGACGACTACTAATGTCTCTTTTCAAAGGTAATGATTATAGGACCTTAGTTCAAATAAAACTAGCATATATATGTGGTTCTATTTCTGGACTCTATTATGTTCCATGAATCTGTATTTCTATCATTATTCCAGCACTAAATTATCTTGATCTCTGTAAGTTTGTATAAAATCTTGAAATAAGGTAATGCACACTGTCTTTGTTCTTTATTTAAAAACTATTTTGGCTATTTGAGGTCTTCCTTTTCCATAGAAATTTAAAACCTTCTTGGCAATTTCTCAAAAATGTCTGCAGTTCATTTTTGGGGAATTACATTGAATCTGTAGGTCAATGTGGAGATAATTCATATATTAGTAATATAGATTTTTCCAATCCAAGGTCATGGAATATTTCTCTATTTATTTAGATCTCTTTTGACTTCAGGAACTTTTTCTACTTTTTGATTTTTTTTTTTTACTTCAAGTTCCAGGATACATGTGCAGAATGTACAGGTTTCTTACATAGGTATACATGTTTCATGGTGATGTGCTGCACATATCAACTCGTCATCTAGGTTTTAAGCCCTGCATGCATTAGGTATTTGTCCTAATGCTCTTCCTCCCCTTGCCCCCCGCCGCCCGACAAGCCCTGGTGTGTGTTGTTTCCCTCTCTGTGTCCGTGTGTTCTCGTTGTTCAGCCCCTACTTTTGAGTGAGCACATGTGGTGTTTGGTTTTGTTTCTGTGTTAGTTTGCTGAGAATGATGGTTTCCAGCTTCATCCATGTCTCTACAAAGGACATGATCTCATTATTTTTTATGGCTGCATAGTATTACATGATGTATATGTGCCACATTTTCTTAATCTAGTCTATCATTGATGGGCAGTTGGGTTGATTCCAAGTCTTCACTATTGTAAATAATGCTGCAATAAACATACATGTGCATGTTTCTTTGTAGTAGAATGATTTATAATCCTTTGGGTATATACTCAGTAATGGGATTGCTGGATCAAATGGTGTTTCTGGTTATAGATCCTTTAGGAATTGCCACACTATCTTCCATAATGGTTGAACTAATTTACACTTCCCACCAACAGGGTAAAAGCACTCCTATTTCACCACAGCCTTCTACTTTTAAATGTTCAGGTTCCTTATAAGTTATGTGAAATTTCTTTCAAAGTATTTTGTGTTTTTATTACTGTAAATGGTATTATTTTTATGGCAAAGGTATTTTTCTTTGTGGATATAGAAATACAATTAATTATTGCATAATGAGCAGTACCTTGCTCAAAAATATATTTACTTGTTTTTACAGATTTTTAAAATGTAATTTCCATGAGTTGCTTACAAATTATCTGTGAATTAGTTTTACTTCCTGACAAGATTTATACTTTTTTCTTTGTTTTCTTGCCTACTCTACTGCCTAGGGATTCCAGAAAAATTATAAATAGAGGTGGTGAGAGCAGATATCCTTGTCTTGTTCCTGATTTCAGGGAGAAAATATGGAAATTTTCACTATCAAATATGAGATTAAATGTAGATTTTTAAAAGAGATTCTTGGTCAGATTGAGGAAATGTTCTTATATTCCTAGTTTGATGAGATATTTTATTATTAATTGATATTGAATTTTGTCAGATTTTGGAGGCATCTATCTTTATGATTATATGATTTTATCTTTTATTTTATATATGTGATGACTTCCATTGTTTTATTTCCATTCTTGGGATAAATCCAGCTTCATCATGATATTGTCTATGTTATATACTGTTAGATTCATTTTTCTTATATTTTCTTTTGGATTTCTGTATCTATATTAGTGATGGTATTGTTTTCTGGTATTATATTTTTTCTGCATTTGGTATAAAGATAATAGTATTTTTATAAAATTAACTGGGAAGTGCTCTCTGTTGATTTTATGAAAAAGTTTATAGAAGCTGGATGTTATTTTTTCTTAAATGTTGACAAAATTTATGGGCTGTGTCATCTTGGTCAACTTTTTTTGTGGGAAGATTTTTAATATAGATATATTTTTAATAGTGGTATATTTGATTGATACTATTCTTGTGTCAGTTTTGGTGGGTTTTGTCTTTCAAGGAAGTTAAGATGATTAAATTTATAGTTTTATTTTCCAATGTAGTTTAAATCAATTAAAAAAACACTTCTGTATCTGGCAATTTAGATATATTTTTATCGGTGATTCCTTATGTTTAGCTAATATAATCTGGAGGATTTAGTCATATTACACTTGTTTAGACTATTTATGTTCCAGAATATTAAGTATCTTAGATAATATTTAATGTGTATTTAAAAAGACTATTCAGGAGTTGTTGGTTGTCATGTATTATTAATGTTTATGAGGTAAATTTTGCTAATAGACTCATTCACATCTTCTAAATTCTGATCTAGTTTAGTCTACCTGTTTTACTTTCTCAGAGTGGAATGGTATGGCTTTTACCTATAATTGTTGATTGATTCCTTTTACTTCTGTCAGGATTTCCTTTCAGTTCTTCAGGTATTTGGGAGCACTGGGAGTGGCATACACATACAGGATTTTTATGTCTTTCTTGTGAAATGATTCTTATTATTTTGAAATGATCCCCATTATAATCATGCTGTAATGAACTTAGGTCCTGATACTAATAGAGACTTCCCAGCCATCATATGATTAGTGTTTGCATGATGTGTTTTTCCATGCTTATGTTTTTACATCTGTTTCCAGTCTTTTCCAGTTTGCATTATTTCTGATGCACTGTCACCATTTTTCTTGTTTGTTCTTTTGTGCATTAAGTGACTTTTCTTCTCTAGCTGCTCTCAAGATTTTTATTATTGATTTTTAGAAGTATTGTTATGATACACCTCATTATAATTTCTTTATGTTTATCCTAATTAGAGATTATTAAGTTTTTTGAATTTATGGGTTTGTATTGCTTCATAAAATGTAGAAATTTTCCACTGTCTATTTCTTCAGTCATTTTGTGCCCTCTCTTTTGGAACTCTAACTCCATGTATGTTGGACTGGCTGATGTTTTATCACAGTCAATGACTGATGCTTTGCTCATTTATTTTTTTGTCTCCATGTTTCAGTTTGGATAATTTTAATTGTAATGTCCTAAAGTTTACTATTTTTCTTCTGTTAAGCACAGTCAGTGAGCATTTAATTTAGATTTTGTACTTACAGCTTTAAAGTTCCATTTTATTTTTTTTTCCAGTGGTTTCCATTTCCCTTTATCCTGATTTATGTTTTCCTTCAAATTCTTGAATATGTATGCTAATTTCATTTTATTTTTCATTGATATATATTTCTGTGGATATATTTTCTCCTGCCTGTGGGTCACATTTCCATGAATTTTCAGTAGTCTATTTTTTTTTCATTATATGTTGGTCATCGTGATTATCATATTGTTGAGTTCCTAGATGTTGGTATTTTCCTTTAAAACAGGTTGTATTTCTTTGCGGCAACAATTGAAACATTTCAGGGTTAAAATGATCTGCTTAAGCCCTGTTTTAAAGTATTTTAGGCTAGACTTTGTGGAGCCAGTACTCTAGAAGTAGCTTAGTTCTGCTTCAATGTTTTGGCCTTTTTGGGATCTATACTGAATATTCCGGTTACCCAACAAATCACTCTACTCTGCCTTAATGGAACTTGGACATCTCTCAGCAACCTGAGTTCTGGTAGCGTTCGAGTTTACCACTCTCCAGTAGTTGTTCTTTCCCTCTGTAAGATTAGCTTAGTATTCAACTACAGACTCAGTGGGACGCTTATGCTAATTTCTGGAGCTCCTTCTGTGTAGCCTCCTGTTCTATAATAATCTGACCTAAACTTTAGCCATCTTAACTCCTGTAAAGTTGCCTATGTGTCTTCACAGCACGTAGAAACCACTGTGTCCTGTTCCCTCTCAGTATTGTGTCTAGTAAATGTCTCCAGGAAGAAAGTCGGGGTGATCTAGTTTTTCCCCCTTCTCTCAGGGATTAATATTCTCTACTGCCTGTTTACCAGATGTGACAGTATTTATTTTTTAATTCTGTTTCTTAGTTGTTTAGATGAGAGGGATTGTCTGAAGTCAACTATACCATCATGGCCAGCAATGGAAAGTTCACTATTTTTTTTGTAATAACATATTAGTAATTGGGCACCTTTACAAAGCCCTTTCCTTTCCATCTGGAAGACAATTCCATTATCATTTTGTTTGCCTCTTTCAGATCTTCGTTTAAATGTCATTTTTTTTTTCATGAAGCTCACTGGAATCTGCATGTCCAGATGTCTTCTTTATATGCTGTCAGTACTCTGTGCTTTCTCCATGAGTAAACTTACAGTACTATGCTGTGTTTATTTGCCCCTTGCCTTGTATATATGCATAACTGAATTACACACAATATAAATATATAGAAAAGTATAATATAATAGAAAAATATGAAATATTGGGTGCCATAAATATGCATATTTAAATTGAAGTTTGGAGGCGAAAGAAATCCATTTTAAGTAATGGGAAAGAAAATATCATGACTTTTGTAAGACATGGTGAATGGGAGAATTTTGGAATGGGAGGGAGCCACATGATAGTCATGGTGGGGGTGACAATGTGAAAAATGGAACCAAAATTTGCAATTTTGAAAGCATAGAAGTGAATGTTTGAATATAACTTGGGTCAAAATCTGAAGCATATTGAATGATGGAGCGATGATGGAAAATTACATTCAGTCTGTTAAGGGGTTTTGCAGTAAGAGACTGATGAGTTTAGATCATTCTGAAAGCATTTTAAAGGCAGAGAAGGCAGACTTAATTGGGCAGCTTTTAAAGTAGCTAGGTCAAAGTATGATAACCGAATAGAATGTGGGAGAGAGAGAAGGGGCATGTTCAAAGTGTATTCTTAATTTTTGTTTTTCTTGGTTAAATGTATGGTTAAGTTTATAAATGAGATAGAGCATATGTGATAAGTGAAAAAAAGTTTTAGGGAAGAGGTCATATTATTTTTAGCATGTAAATGTGGAGATACCTGCTGTTTGTTCATGTGTATTGTCTGTTTGGCACTTAAATTATGGGTTTCCATGATGTATAGGGGCTAGAATAACAAGTTAGATAACATCATAAAGAAATAATCAGCCAAATCCATATGGGGGATTACATAGATAAAATGGCTTATTTTGTCTAGCATATCAATTATGTGAGGAAAGAAACATTATTATTGAATAAAAAGTTTTATGAGCTTTGGTAAAGAATGCAGTATGTGAAATTTCTTTAATCGTGATATGCACAAGCCAACTATAAATATATTTTGTAGGCATTTAGGGAAAAAGAATGTGGATGGCATAGTATATGCTATTAAAGGATTTTAACTTAATTAGTTGTGATGATTTTATAGTGGTTCCATTAGAAAAGAGTTTTATATTAGTTAAAGATGCATAATGAACTTATAGATAAAATGGTATGGTATCTCATATTTTCTTTAAAATACTGTCGCAAAGAACAATAAAGGAAAGACACAAAACAAAAATGACAACGTTTTGATTATTCTTGAAACATGAGTGTGATAGGTACATGGAAATGCTTTGTGCTACACTTATTCATCTGTGTATGTTTGACATTTCTGTGACATTAAAAATAGAGTCTGCCCAGAAAACTCATATATATATATATATTTACATATATATTTATATATATTTACATATATTTACACATATATTTATATATATTTACACATATATATTTATATATATATTTACACATATATTTATATATATATTTACATATATATAAAGCTAAATGTGTGTATGTTTATGTGCATGTGTAGGATACTCTGAGTTACAAATTGTGTTAAATACCATTAGAATAGGGTATAGAATTAGAAGGTCAAAAACAGACATCTTGGAGCCAGCAATAATTGAGGTTGTTGGAAAAATATTAGACATAGAAGAAGCCATACCAACATCTGGAAAAGTAGTAGTGGCAGGGAGTGGGCTTTTACTATGGCAATGAAAATTAAAGTTATGAAGAAAGGCATGATGCAAGATGCAACATTGTCTTGGTGAAATCCAGAAAGTGGCAGCTGTTTCATATTGAGAGCAAAACACAGGGATAAATAGCAGTATTGCAACCAAGATTTTGTACTTGGCTGAACAGGAAGGATAAATGGTAATGCCATCAACTAAAATAACAGACAGAGAAAGAAGTGTAGCCTTGGGAAGAACTGTGATGAATATTGGTCTTATTGTAAGATACTACACTAAAGAAAAGGTACTTCTGAAGATGTTTGCCATGTGAGCCCTCACAAAGGCGAGTGGCACCCCATTATCTTTCCATGCACTCTTAAATTTTGAGTCTGTTTAATTCCACTATTGAAATGTTTTAGTTTAAATATGTTTAAGAATTCTATTCATGTAAATTTTCTCATTTTAATAGCAGCTCATTACAATGTTAAAATTATTTATCTATGTGTCAAAGTCTTGTGGGTATTCCATTCTTTCTTTTTCCTTTTATTTAAACTTAATACATGCCAGTCTGGTTTTGTGTTAGTTACTCATGATTATTCATCACATCACTATGACTAGCATAGTGTGTGTTACTCTTTTTATATAAAATATTCAACTCTTGGTTAAATAAATGGTGTATTAATGTTATAATGTAATCGTGGAGTTAGCATTGGCTTTAATATATGATATGAGCTCCTTTTTCAAAATAATATCTTTAAATTGATAATTTAATAGAAATTATGGTAATATACAGCATATATACAACAGTTTCAGATCATTTAAACATAATTTGTGTAATTGCAGCACAATTTAGTTTGATTATATTCTTACAAATTAAATGAGATACTGATACTATTCTTACACAGCCACGGGAGCATATTTGTCAAAATGAGATTTTTAAAAAATATTTTCATTGCCTGTGAAGATGCATAAAATACTAGCAAATACTTCGGGAAAAAATCCTTAGGATAGTCTAAAACCAGTTAATCTGTAATTAATTTAATTTGTCATGTGGAACCACTATCATACCCCTTCATTTTCATCTATATGGAAAGTTCTTCTTACTTTAGTTAAGTCTTCACTGGTGAGTTTTTAATAGTTATACTCTCTGCTTCCTGCCTGTGACTCAGTATCTGGAAAAGATTCAGAGATAATCCCAATCCATATCCAATCTCCACCAGTTCTCTAAGGCACTCGTATACAAAAATGTCAAAAAAAAAAGACGACTTGCTACTGTAGCATGCTTGTTCTGTAGTATTTCTGTCTCATTATAAAGAATGACACTTTTTTTTCTGTTTAGCAACAGAAACAAACAAAAATAAGGTAAATTCTGCATTATTCATCTTTGAATTCCAAAGGAGTAAATTTATTTTGGACACATTCAAACACTGTTGATTAGACAGTAATATATTCAAGAAAACAACATTTTGCCATCAAATCATTCATAATAAATGTTTGCCCTACATATTTAGTCTGGATATGCAGAGTATATAGGACAATACAAATATAGTATACCTAGTCAGAAAAAAATAATTGCTTGATAATCCTATGAAAGTTGTATTAGTCTTTTGTTTGCATGCATATAGCAAACACCAAAAATTTTACTATGGAAGTCAAGTGTAAATAGATAGGTGATAGATAGATAGATAGATAGATAGATAGATAGATAGATAGATAGATAGATAGATAGATGTATGTATAGCTTTAGTTATATATATCATATTCCCAGTATGGTATTCTTTGATGATATTTTCTAGAAACCATAGAGAAAATGAGTTGAGAGTCACTTAACTTCATAAGATAATTTATTCCAGAAAACAGAATCATAATTATATACAGAGTTATGAATATAAACCTAAACAGAAAGTTACAATTGCACGTGTAATGTGTCTCACAACAAAGACAATGTAGAAAATACGATCCAGGCTTGACTAAAAAGATGGCATGTGTTTTAGTAAAGGCTTAATATCTTCTTATTCATTATCTTTCACCTCTCTTTTCTCCCACACTGGGCTAATAGCTCTTCTTTGTACAAAATCCAAATTATTATTGGTAAAAATTTCAAGTTTCTGCACCCACAGGTTTTCAATTCATTGCAGAGCAGCAGCTGTATTCCTACAGATTTTTTTTTTTTCACTTTTTTCTGATAGACTCTGTAAGATGCCTGCCACGTGTTCCTTATCCCCAAGGGTAACTTCACTATTTGTCTGTAGACTCATGGCTGTATCTTTCACTCAACTGATACGTTACTCATTGTTGGGTTTGTAGAAAGGAATTATATATTTCCCTAAATTTTGGCAGGAAGTGCAATTCACTACTTGAACCTGAGCTAAAATAAACTTCCACATTTGATATAAAAATGAATACTTTGCTGTGTTCTAGGCAATACCTTTGACCATTTTTCCTTGGCTGCTGTGCATGAGGTTATAGTCTTAACTCTTTTTGGCACACAGTGTTATAGATTACAGTAGCTCTATGCATTAATGAAAATTCGGCTTTTGTATTTTTACAAAGATTATTAGCAGATTAGTTGGTAGTTTTGAAGATACTATGTAGGGTTATGATCAAAAAGCAATTGCATATATAAAATTTTAGAAAGTAATCCTATATCATCATCTTTGTACATTGCCAAATAAATGGAGGGGAGGAATTAATTTAATTACATTTTATAATGTGTTCCCTCTTATAAAATCTCCAGAGTGAGATTTTCCTTTATATGGAATCATCTGCATTTAAAATAAAACTTCATAAAACATGCAAAGAGCAGCTGCTTATATTTGCAGCTGCAAGACAGAAATTTTTACTACACAGTTTCTACTTGTACCAGGACAGGTGAAGTTTAAAAGGACGCATTCTAGGCAAAATGGTTAAGTCTTTGAAAAGCTTTGTTGTTATTGCTCTTGTTTTATATCTAGCCCAGTCAAGCATCCTTTTTGGAAAGTTCTTTCTCCAGTTTCAGAAATGTAGAACCTAGATATACTTCTCGTTCCTCCTAATATAAAAGATGCTTGTATTTAATATCAGGGAACCATTTAGGTGAAAGGTTCTGGACTCTGAAGTCAGCCTGGGCCTGAACCTCACTTCTGAAATTTATTAGCCATGTAATCTTCGGAAATTTAAATGTTTCTCCCTGTGTTTGAATATTCTGAAATAGTTACTGAACTGTAGAAGGCGTATGTATAGAATACTGGCAAAACTATCCTTTTAATAATTAAATAAAATGATTTTAAAAAGACAGACTATGGAATATAGTGTGTACTGAATGTAATCTAGATTTTCCTCTTTTCTATGTTAATCTGATTAATTATATTTTAAAATAGCACATTCACACTGTTTTACTTGAATACAGCTAAATGTGTGTATACGTGGACCACATATACAAATATGGTCCCGTAAGATGCTAATGGGGCTGGGCATGGTGGCTCATGCCTGTAATCCCAGCACTTTGGGAGACCCAGGTGGGCAAATCGTGAAGTCAAGTAATCGAGACCATCCTGACCAGCATGGTCAAATCTAGTCTCTACTAAAAATACAGAAATTAGCTGGGTGTTGTGGCGCACAAATGTAGTCCCAGCAACTTGGGAGGCAGGAGAATCGCTTGAACCCAAGAGGTGGAGGTTGCAGTAGGCCGAGATCACACCACTGCATTCAAGCTTGGCGACAGAGCAAGACACCATCCCCCTTCCCCCTGCCCCCCAAAAAGAAAAAAGATTATAATGGTTCTGAAATATTTGTATCACTTAGTGACAAAGTAGCAGTTGTAACACCTTAGCACATTACATTACTCACCCATTTGTGATGACACTGATGTAAATAAACCTACTGGGCTGCCAGTCATATACAAATATAGCACATATGTCTATATATAGTACATAGTCTTTGATGATGATAATAAATGACTCTTTCTGGCTTATCTAGTTATTACTCTGTACTTTTTACAGTTATTTTCGAGTGTATTCTTTCTATTTATGAAAGAGAAAACTTAAGTATTAAAGAGCCTCAGACAAGTTCATCAGGAGCTGCTCCCAAAGCAGAGCTTGTTATCATAGGAGAGGATAGCTCCATGATGTTGTTGCCCCTGACAGCCTTTCAGTGGGATAAGATGTGGAGGCGGAAGACAGTGATATTGATGATCCTGACTCTCAGTAGGCCTATGCTAAGCTAACGGCTAATGTGTGTTTGTGTCTTAGTTTTTAAGAAAACATCTTAAAAAGTATAAAAGGTAAAATAAAAAAATTGAAAGTAGAAAAAATTTGTAAGGTTATGAAGAAAAAATATCTTCGCATAACTGTACAATGTGTATTTTAAGCTATGATTACAAAAAGAGTCAAATTTAAACAATAAAAACGTTATATAGTAATAAATTACAGTATTATTAAGAAAGAAAAATATCTTAATAAATTTAGTGTAGTCTAAGTTAACCATGTTTATAAAGTCTGCAGTAATATACAGTCATGTCCTAGACAATCTCATTCACTCAAAACTCACTCACTGACTCACTCTGAATGAGGTCATGTCCTGCAAGCTCCGTTTATGGTAATTGGTCTCTTCAGGGGTTCAATTGTTTATCTTTTATATTCTATTTTTGTTAGACCTTTTCTATGTTTAGATACACAAATAATTAACCATTGTATTACAATTGCCTCCAGTATTTAGTACACTAACATGCTGTACATGTTTGTAGTCTGGGAACAATAAGTTATACCATAGAGGCTAGGCGTGTAGTAGGCTATGCCGTCTAGGTTTGTGTATGTCTGTGACATTCACACAATGGCGAAATTGCCTATGTGCTTCTCAGTAAGTTTCTCTGTCATTAAGCAACGCATGATATTCTCTCTCTCCCTCTCTCTCTCTGTATATATATGATGTATGCATGTATGTATACTGTGTGCATATATTGTGTATGTGTATGGTATTCTGTTTGATTTTTGTGGTTTAAACATTTATAATGTAAAAAAATGAGTATACATAGATGTGTGTATGTGAATTATGTTGAACTCCAACATTGGTCTTGGTGAGAGATACATACTGAGGAAGAAAGAGCCCCTGAAGTATAGAAATTTGTTATTGCCTGAGGTATGGAAGACCTGAGAAAAGTCAGTTTATGCTTATCATGAATTCAAATATTTTGTGCCTTGGTAGATCTCAGTTAGACTCCTGAAGTTTTGATTTAGCATTTCTCATTAACAAGTCTTTTAAATATATGCACCGTGTAAATTTTCTGGCAGACTCAATTGTTTTATATTTTATTTAATTTTTGCAATATAAACATTTTCATCATGTGGACATCATATGGACATAAAGATAAAAAGATAATGAATGAATGTTTCAAATAAGCATAAACAGTAGCTTACTTAGTAATGTCACTGATCTATATACTTCTATAATACATAATGATCTATATACTTCTTTAATATAAATATATTATTGTAGCATAAAATGTTTGTTTTCAATACATTGCCATTGCAGGCAAGAATTTTACCAATTGGATTTCTAGTGAGTATTTGTGTTGTATTACAGCAAAATATGAGAATGGCTATTTTATTAAAGAATAATATTTATTTCTTACAAAATATCTTAAAGTCTTACAACATTTTCTAAAATCTTTATATTTAATTTGAAAAAGGTTAAAATTAATTTAACAAAATTTAAAAGTGAAACAACTTAGGGACTACACTGCAACCTTATATCAGTAAAATTGGATGAATCTCATCTGTGAAATCATTTCTCTATTTCTTACTGTTTACATTTGGAAACTTAAGTTCTGTGCTATAGTGTTGTGTATGCAAGACAATACTGACTATGGTAAAATTTCTAGAACATTGTATAAAATGTGAAGATACAATAACAATATGACTTTATTAAATGGAGTATCTGCATTTCATATACACCATGCAATGTGAAAACAAGGACCCAATATCATAATTTTGAAACACAATGACATTTTGCTTCAATTATTCCATTTAATTGTTTGCTCTTGACTATATTATATTTGAGTGAGCCCTACAGTGCTCACTAATGTTGGAGAGATTTTTGATCCAATCTAAATTATTGAGTTCAAATATTTCAGTATACATAAGATCACTCCATACTGTAACAAAGAAGTCCCTGAAATATTTATTGAGAACTTTGGACTATTAATGTATGTTTAGGTTTTCTGTTACTACCTAGCACACCTCTGCTACAAAATGACAGCAGAAATTGTCCTGTGAATTAATGTAAACAAGAAAAGTTAGATCCTTGAAAAAATTTATAAAACATGAATATTATTTGAAAATAGATAGGAAAAATATCAATAATCTTAAGACAGAAAGAAGATTTGGGAAAACAATGATTGTAGAGAAAAACAGATCAAAAATTTTAAGACGTAAAAAGGACTAAATTAGAAATACAATGTCAGTAAGGCATTTGGTGCATTTTATTGATTTATTTTTCACTTATTTGTTCAATAAATATGAACTGTTTACTATTTGTCAGATTTCAGATTAAACAATTGTGTGGTAGGGTTGTTTTTAATATATTCACACCTAGATTGCCAAAACGATTATTTCAGATGATAGCCCACTGAAACTGGACTTAACAATCTCATAATTCAGAATGGTTGAGAAATACAAGGGAGTGCAGTGCTCTCGTGTGTGTGTGTGTGTGTGTGTGTGTGAGAGAGATAACTTGTATAGGTTATATATGTGTGTGTTTAAAAATATATATGCAATATTATGTATCTGTACTGTTAGTGTCATATACATGTGATATATCCGTATATATATCTATACCTATTAGTGTTACTGGAAAGACCAATATATATGCAAAGTCCATAGAGTAATTAGAAGAGCTAGGGAGCTGACGGTGCACTTAGTACATAATTGATAATTAATGCAGTCAGGCCCGGGGAAGGCTAAATGAGTAGAGATGTTGCAGTAGTGCCAAGTGAGCAGTATCTTAGGTCTGTATGACAGATACAAAATTAGTTGCCCCAGTAGTGTTTAATCATATTAGTTTTGTGTTTATAACAAACTTTCAATAAAGTTGGGTTTTACAGTCAGTCTGTTAATAACTGAAGAGTTTCTACCAAGTTCTTCAACTTTGGGTGCATATGAGAATTGTTTTTCTTTAAGATTAACATGTAATTTTATGTTTTTAAAAAACTTACAAACTTACTTTTTGAAATAAATATTTAGGGTATATAATATGAAATTATTGCCCACTCTTCTGTTTCAGCCACAATTGGTGAGCTGCAATTTAATTCTGAAACTAACTATCTGAAATTAGTGCAGACTCCACAGGTTAAGGGCTCAGTGCTCCATAAGACTGTTTCAGTGCAGACAGCAGCTGCAAATAAAGGACCCAGGCCACGCAAACTTCTGAATGATACAAATTCAGGGGTCCCCATGAGCCTCTCAGATTCAATAATTTGCTAGAATGACTCATATAATTCAAGAAAGTTATTACTCATGTATAATGTAAGATATGATTTAGGAAGACCTTAATGAAGAGACGCATAGAGTAAAGTCTCCGAGGGTCCAAATACAGAGCTTTGGTGCCCTCTCCCAGTGGAATCAATGTACTCTATTTTCCTGGCATATCGATGTGTTAAACAGCCCAGAAGCTCCTCTAAGCTAGAAGTCCACAATCTTTACTACGGTTTTATCACACAGGCATGGTTGATTCAACTGCTGGCCACAAGACTGAACTCAGTCTCCAGCTTTCTTTCTTCTCTGGAGGTTGGGCTGGTTCAAAGTTCCAGTTTTCTAATCATATGGTTGGTCTTTCTTGCATGACCAGCCCCCATCCTGAATCTAGGGGCCCACCATGGGTCAGTTCATTTGAACAAAATATCAGATGTGATCCAAGAAGCTCACGAATAACACAGGCACTCCTGTTATTTGGGAAAATCAAGGATTTGGAGTCTCCCTCCCAGGAACCAGGGACAATGGCCAAATTATTTATTACACAACAGCCACCATTTGTGTCACGTTGGAATTCAAAGTCATGTCTATGAGGATAAGAAGTAGGTTGTTGGGTACAGTTTAGATAATTTTGGAATAATTTATTTCACCAGATGTAATAGAATGTAAAATAGTTAAAAATATTTCATTTCATATTTGTTTCTTACTCACTCTCTGCATTATAGCTTTCAGAAATGATGAGAATTTTTGACAGAAGGGATTCTATACCAGGATCTTACTGTGTGTGTCACTGAACCATTTGATAATATATTTAGAGATACTTATTACTTTGTTGATATTCCCATATTTAATTCACCTCATAGTACTTAAAGAAAACTTTATTTTGCCACATCCAGTTACAGAAACAAATTCAGGGAAGGATTTACTTCACACAGATATTTATCTGTAACACATTTGAAGTGTAATTATATTTTCACAAAATAAATTCTAAGATATGATTTCAAAACCACTTTATAGAATGAATGACAACTCTACCGGCAAGTTAAGAAAAATATTTTTCCTATTAAATACAAATTAAAATGGGTCATGAGTTTGAAAAATATACATAAAACATAAAGATGAATGTTTGCTGATTCACCAGGTTGTAAATTTTCATGAGCAGTTGTGCTTAAAACTTTGTTTAAATACCAGTTTAGCAAATTACTAGCATAAAATATCACAATTTACATATGACTGTGGGCTGTTAAGAGAATGGAATATATTTGAATCAGCAGAAATTCTGTATGAAAAAGAAAGGTCCTCTCAAGTTCATACAATTTGTCTCCACACATTTAGTGGAAAAGTCCAAAGTGTGCATTACTATATTCCAGTCTTATGTTTGCCATATGTTCTTAAATGATTGCAGCCATGGAAAAGAAAAAGAAAGTTCTTAGTAGTGATTGGCATGTATCATGGTTCAGACAAAGACCTGGAAAAAAACCTGTCAGATTACCCAAAACCTTAGGAAGCAAGTAATCTTTATTTCTCAAAGTTGCCAGCATCAGCACTGATCCGAAATATATCCGTTATTGGTGAAGAAACAGGATTGATGTTTTATCTGTCAAAAAATATCGTGAACAGTAGTTTAAGTTTGCTACTTAGAAGAAATTTGGCAGTTCCTGTGAGGAGATTAAACTGCCTTTATGAATAGATAAAAAAAAAAAAAGGGAAATCCCGATTGCTTACTCAGTCCTTGTGCTTAAAATAATGAAGAGTCCAATTAGCATATTCTTCCATCCCCTTTTCTAAATACTAATGTTGAGGCAAAAAGAGATGTTCATATACTCACGTATTTCTGTCCTTGGTGTATGGCATTGAATTAATGATGTCAGGAATACAGACTGAGGAAATACAGTCAGCAATTCCACTGAAGAAACTTACGGTTCAGTAAAAATAAAGATGAATGCATCGCATTCGGTGTTGACAGCCAAAATAGAGGTCAGTGAGTACCTGTAGGAAAGAAGAGGTTGAAGTACTTCAAAGGCAGTTTACTGAAAGAAGGGAGGCTCTAGAGGGATGTAGGAAGGTAGAAGAGAGATGAAAAGCTCCGGTATCATCCAGAGTACAGCTAGTCTGTTTGGTCTTCTTCTCTGCTATGCTAAATATGTTTTAATTAATCAGCACTCTTCCCTCCTGGGAACATTTTTGTTTGCTTTATTTATTTATTTATTTATTTTTTGCTGAGGTTATTATTAATTGTTAGATTCAAAACATTGAATTGCCACAGTGTTTTTCTTTGCTATGCCTGCGTTGCTTGATATAACATACATGAATTAAGCATTAATGAATTTAGGTCTTTTAAGAGTCATTTTCTGTACAGTTACCAACATGACACGATAATAATAGTTTCTTGTTTGTTTGTACTTTTGTTTCTGTTTGTTTGCTGAGTGTCAGGAACTGTTCTCAGAATTTACATGTGTTATCTATGTAATCATTACGAAAACCTTAAGGAGAAATCACTATCATCACTGCTATTTTTCAGATAAACAAATTGAAGTGAGAAAAATTTAAGTAAAAACAAAAGTTTCATATTTCGTAAGGTGGGACTGAAATACAATCCTATTTTTCTGCTCCCAGAGTCTTGTGTTCTAGCTGATAATTAGTACAGTGGGACCAGTGTGGGTTCTGATGGCCCCAGTTTTCTCCTGGCCCAGTCTGTCTGGATTAGACCAACGCAATGGATGAAAACCAACAATGATTCCTATCACTGCTAGTGTACTTGGAAGTCTCAACCAACACCCCAGGACCCAGAGAAAAATGTTTATATTTAGCAAGACTGGACAGCCGCCACCAGGTGGCACTAAATTCAATTAAAACTACATGGCTGCAGTAGCATCCCTGATCATCCTTGGCTGGGCAAATTCAGCCTTATTTTTGTAGTACTGTAACTTACAGAATTGAAATATTTGCACTCCAATAGTCTTGCTTTGATGGAATTTTCTGTATTTTTATTTGAAGTTAAAAAATATTGAAAATAGATTATTACAATTCCATGGATGATGACAAATACTTTTTTGGAAAAACTATAGAAGTTTGACCTTTTGAAACAGAATGTTAGATTTGCAAAGAAGTTGAAAAGTCATTAATTTTAAACATAAGGAATGACTGAATTACATTTGCAAGATATTTGCAAAGAAGAATTGATATTGCCTGACCTTTCTAGTGAGTAATATAACCCTTAGAGACTAACTGGGCTGCCTTTGGTCAGATGACAGAAGTTAGCAGTTATCAAATTGAGTCAAAATCTGTGTTTTCAACTATTTTGTTTCTCTACAAAGTTCTAATTTTAGAAACATCGTAAGACCAAATGAGGCAATTACAAATTAACTTTTCTTCAGATATTTTTAAAAAACCATTATGATTTTTAGTTATGTTTAAGTTAATTTATTGCAACTTCTGTGCTTCTTATTTATTTTTTAATTGATTTACTTATTGAGGAAATGTTAATTGAGTGATTATTCTATGCCTGGTGTTCAGGGTCAACTAGTGAATCAAACAGATACAAACTTTACCAATGTAGAGTGTACTGTCATGTGAAGAAGACAGTTCACAGATAAATAAGTAGAGTGACTATCAATTGTGTTAGTTTTATATATGCAACATGTAAAGACTTAATTTAACTATAACTACAAAAATGACTGAATTTATATCATATACCAGGCACTATCTTAAATGCACTGTTGTATTTAATTCTCATAATAGCCTTGTGAGAGATTTGTTTTACTCCAAAGCAATCCTTGGTTTTGGTAATTCACTAGAAAATCTCAGAGGACTCAGAAAGTCTGTGGTGTTTATGGATACTGTTCATTCAGGGAAAAGATACAGATCAAAAGGGCAAAGGGAAACGGCAGACAGGGCAAATAGAAGCCAGGCATACATTTCTCGGTGTCCCCTACCACTGGAATGACACCGGACACACTTAATTTTCCCCTAAATGATGAGTGACAGCACATGCAAAGTGCTGTCCACTAGAGTAGTTCATTTCAGCTTTGTTGTCCAGAAGTTTTATTGGAGTCTCTTACATAAGCATTCAGCACCCTCTAGACGGATTCAGCTACTCACTCCAGCCTCCTTCTAGAGCAAAAACAGATGCTCACATTAAATCACATGGTTTATCCAACTCGTACTCTGACCAAAAGCCTCAGGCATACAAGTACTGGTGGTCAACATAAATACAGTGTGGCCCAAGACCTCAACAATACATAACCACTCTTACCAGGGAGAATATTCTAAGGAGTATGTTGTCTCCAAAAAGCCAGCCAAATCTTTCTTTGGAATTTGGAGAGTTGGGGTAACTGAGACCTGCTGACTTTTTACTTATTCCACCCATCTGGCACTTGGCATACACTCTCTTACAGTAAAACTATCATATTCTCCTGAGCATTTATATTTATTATAACGTTTATATTTTAATCACATTTATACTTAATCACAGAACAAATCAGTAAAAATTACAGATGTATTTGCCACGCCTTCCCTAATGAATTGACCCTTGTACATATACAGGATATTATTATGGACATAAGTCATTACAATTCATTATTTCTGGGTATAAGTCAGTTGGGGTCAAAACAATCTTTCTGCCTTGGTCACAGGCTTGTGCTAAGATTGATATAATTAAGTTTGACTGTGCTATGAGACCTCCCCATAACCTTTCCTGTCTAATGTTGAGACCATTCTCTAAGGGAATTTGGACCCACCCTGTGATGCCGATTGCTTTATTCCCTGAGAAACCCATTGTATTTTTCAGGTCTGTTTAATAGCTTTCCAGGTACCAAAATAAGGCAAGATATATTTATACAAAGAACACTGTGACATTTAGGGCATACAGCTTCCTGTTTAGTACATTGTAACCTGGAGCTCCTTTAAGCATTTGGTCATCAAGACTTACATAGTGATAAGTTTCCCAGAAGTTGTATACCATCATATTCTCTGATGGGCCAGTGGGGAGTAGTTTCTTGAAATATCTTTTCAAATGATAGCATTTGCAATAGATGTAATCAGAAGAATAAGAGTCAGGAGACTCTTGCTAACATTGCTGCAATTCCACTCAGTCATTAAAAATTACTTACTTTTAATATTACACATTGCTAGAATTCCACCCAGTCATTAAAAATTATTGCAGATCATCATCACATTGTATGACCATATTGTTACCCAGAATGATGCCTCTTGAGTATGCCAGATTTTTATTTGAAGTTGCTAGGTTCAAATAAAACCACTGTCTTCCTGCTGCATGGATTCCCAAGCAGTAATTTATCCTTCAACATATTGCATCTCTCTCAGAAAGTTTGTTTGGTGGAATAGAATCTCTCTGGTCAGTCACAAAACTCAGACTTAAATGCCATTTCATCAACTTGTATTAATAACCTGTATACAAATATTTAAATATTTCACCGTAACCTGCTAACTACCCTTCTCTAAGTATTGCTTTATCTCCAAATGATGCTATTTTGTTGTTTCATGTCCTTTCTCTTTTATGTGATTAACCTTTATATAAATGCCTTTCTATATTTTTTTATTGTGTTTTGGGGGTAAGCTGGGAATTACTACTGGATGAGTGGGTGGGAATTAAAGTGAACGTTCTTGTATAGTCTGCAGAGAGGACTGCCAATTTTTTCTCTCTCTCACCCTCCCCTTGAAATCTATTGTGCTTTATAATCAGATCATTAAAAATTTTAGCCATGATTAGATGTAGATTTTGAAGGGAAAAAAAAGATAACCCAATATCTGTGATTACTTCTATATAATGATTTAATCCTTGGTTTTAGTTTGAATAGCATGAAAGAGATATTTATAATGTATTTTTCTTAAAATTGTGTAAGCTTGGACTTTAGGAAACAGAAAAAGAAGAGCACATTAACCTAAAGTAAGCATAATAGAACAAATACATCATTGAAATTGAAAATAGGAAATCAAAAGAGAAAAATCAATGTTTAATAAGATTAGATAAGATTAATAAGATTGACAAACTTCATTCTGTTCAGAGTTCCTCAAAAAATAGAAAAAAGAAGCAGATGATTGATATCAGGAAAGAAAGTGGGGGCATCACTACAGATCTTATGGACATTAAAATAGTAAATGAATATTATAAAAATTATCTGCTTACGAATTTTATAACCTACACAAAATATACCAATTCCTTGAATGACAAAGTCTTCCAGAACTCACAAAAGAAGAAATAGATTATCTGAATAGGCCCATATTAAATAAATTGAATCCATAATTAATACAAAATAGTGCCAATCCCATATAGATTCATGGGTGAATTATACCAAACATTTAAGGAAGCAGTTACACTAATTCTCCATAATCTCTTTCAAAGGATAGAAGCAGAGGGAATACATCCTAATTATATATGGTCAGCATTACCCTAATACTAAACTACATAAAGATATTATAAGAAAAAAAACTACAGTCCAGTATAGCTCATAAACATAGACGCAAAAAACCTCAACAAAATATTAGCAAATAGAATCCAACAATATATAAAAAATAATTTTACTTCACAACCAAGTGGGACTTACTCTGGATATGTAAGGCTGGTTCAACATATCAGTAGGCTAAAGAAGGAAAAACACAGGATCCTATATACAGAAAAAAAATCTAATAAAATCTAACACCCATTCGTGATAATAATTCTCAGCAAACAAACAATAGAGGGTAACTTCATCAACTGAAGCTGTACCAAAACCTACAGCTAACACCATACTTGGTGTTAAATTAGAGGCTTCCCCATTAAGATTCAGGAATGAGCTAAGGATATGCCTTCTCATTAGTGCTTTTCATCATTGTACTGGAAGTCCTTACTATGCAATACAAAAAACAGGAGAAAGGAAAAGACATACACACTGGGAAGCAATAAATAAAGCTGTCTTTCTTCACAGATGACAGGGGTGTTTATGTAAAAAATTCAAATAACATTTTTAACGATCTGATTATAAAGCACTTAGATTTCAAGGGGAAGGTGAGAGAGAGAGAAAATTGGCAGTCCTCTCTGCAAACTATACAAGAAAGTTCACTTTAATTCCCACCCACTCATCCAGTAGTAATTCCCAGCTTACCCCCAAAACACAATAAAAAAATCTAGAAAGCCATTTATATAAAAGTTAATCACATAAAAGTAGCAACGTTGAAGAGTATAAGGTTAATGTGTATCAATTACTGTCTTATATATTAGCAATAACCAAATAAAATTTGAAACTAAAACACATTACTATGTTAATACCTTCTAAAATGAAATACTAGAGTATAAATCTAAAAGAGGCTAAGAGCTATATGAAGACAATTACAAAACTATGATGAATGATATCAAAGGAGAACTAATAAATTCAGATACATTATTAACTTATGTGTAGGAAATCTGAATATTGTCAGGATGCCAGTTTTTTTCCAACTCAATCTATGGATTCAACATAGTCTCCATAAAATCATATTCTGTAGATATTAAGAAATGGATATCTGAAGTTCATGTGGAGAGGCAAAAGACCCAGAATAACCAACTCAGTATTGAAGCAGAAGAACAAAGTTGGAAGACTCCATTATTACACTTCAAGATTTACTATATGTCTACAGTACAGACAGTGTTGTTTTGAGGAAAGGATACAAAAATAGATCAATGAAACTGAGTAGAGGTCTCAGAAATAGACCCAAATCATTATAGTCAGCTGATCTTTGATAAAGGAGCAAAGGTAATATACTGGAACAAATATAGTTTTTACAACAAATGATATTGGAACAACTGGATATCCATTTGCAAAAACTGAATCTAGACAATGACCTTAAATCCTTCACAAAAATTAATTCAAATGATCGATGATAGCCCTACATGTAACATGTAAATCTGTAAAACTCACAGAAGATAACAGAAAAAGGTCTGCATGACCTTGTGCATCGTGATGATATTTTAGGTACACCAAAGGCACACTCTGTGAAAGAAATATTTGATAATCTGGACTTCGTTACAATTGAAAACTATTGCTCTTGAAAGACCCTGTTGGGAGAATGAGAAGTGAAGCCACAGACTGAGAAAAATGTTTGCACAAGATACATATGATAGAGAATTGTTATCCAAAATATACAAGTAACTCTTAAAATTCAACAACAAGAAAATGGACAACTTGATTAAAAATGGTCAAAACCCTGAGCAGACACCTCATCAAAGAAAATATACAGACAACCAAGCATGGTGGCTCATGCACGTAATCCCAGCACTTTGGGAGGCTGAGACCGGAGGATGACTTGAGCCCAAAAGTTTGAAACTAGCCTGGGCAACATGGTGAAACTCACTCACTGCAAATAAAAAAACAAAATAAAAAAAGTAGCCGGATGTGGTGGCACACACCTTTAGTCCCAGCTACTCAGGAGTCTGAGGTGGGAGGATCGCTTGACCCCAGGGAAGTCGAGGCTTCGGTGAGCCAAGATCGTGCCACTGCACTGAAGCCTGGGTGAGAGTGAGACTCTGTCTCAAAAAAATAAAATAAAATATACAGACAGCAAATAAGCATATGAAAAGATGTTGAACATTATATGTCATTAGAGAATTATAAATTAAAACAATGAGATACCACAGCACCCTTATTATAATGGCCAAAATCCAAAACACTTGACAACAAAAAATGCTAGGGAGGATGTGGAACAAGACGAACATTCATTCATTGGTGGGGTGAATGGAAAATAGTACAGCCACTTTGGAAAGCTGCTTGGCACTTTCTTACAAAACTAAACATATTCTTAATATATGATCCAGCAGTATCACTCCTTGGTATTATCCATATGAATTAAAAACTTATGACTGCACAAAAACATACGAACATTTATAGTGACTTTATTTAGGATGTCCTGTAGATGAATGAGTAAATTGTAATACATCCAGATAATGGAATATTATTCCACACCAAAAAGAAATGAGCTGTCAAATAATGAAAAGTCATGGAGGAAGCTTAAGTGCATATTACCAAGTAGAAGAGCCAATGTGAAAACACTACCTACTGTACGATTCCAAGTATATGAGACTCTGGAAAAGACGAAACTCTGGAAACAGCAAAATGTTCAGTGGTTTCTAGGGTTTGCAAGGGAAAGGATGAATAAGGGGAACACAGAGGCTATTTAGGGCAGTGGAATTACTCTGTTTGATACTTAAGTGGTGAATACACATGTCACTACGTGTTTACCAAAATGCATGGAATATATATTATGAGTGAACCTTAATGTAAGCCATAGAATGTGCATGATGTTGATGTATCAATATAGGTTCATCAGTTGTAACAAACGCAGCACTGTGGCATAGGGTGTTCCTAGAGGAGGAAGGCTGTGCTTGTGTAGGGACAGGGCTATGTGGGAACTCTCTGTACTTTCTTGTCAAGTTTGCTGTGAACTTAAAACAGCTCTGAAAACTAACATTTATTGATTGCTAAAAAGAAATCTTATGAGTTGTGAACTTCTGCCTTTCATTTGAAGGGTTTTGGAAACACTTTTCAGCTTTAAATTTTGATATTGTAATAGATTACACAGTCACTTAGACAGGGGTGTGGTAATACATTTATAATGTGATACTTTCAGCCACTGTTGTGATTAATTGCCATGCATTAAACATTGGCTGAGAAATGACACTTGAAAATGATGATGGGATTATTACTATTTAAACAGGTTCTAAACTAGGGGATGACAAGGACTTGTAGCATGTTTTCTTAAGGAAATATTCCAGATTACAAATGCCTATACGGCAATGTTCAGTAAAAGATGAAGCATATAAAATTTAGGAAAAAAAAGTAGCTAGAACTAAACTGTAATGAACACTCATGTTTGCTAGACACTGGTAGTAAGATAATTTGCATGAATAATGTTATTTAATCCTTCCTTTATCCCTAGTTGGTAGGGTATATTTTATCTTATTCTGATATTGAGAAAACTGTGAGGTACTCAGAGGTAAATAAATTGCTCTAAGTGACACAGAAAATGTTGAAGTCAGGTGTCATATGGACACTCACCTCTGAAGTGTACCTTGTAGCAATTTTCTCATACTGGTTTCCACTTTCCTGTGTTGTTTTTCTTATCCACCTTTGACTGCCAAAGACTGGAATAGCGAGGGCACTGAGTTTTGAAGAAAGTATTTGATGCAACCATTTTTCGAGCTCAGTAGGCATCTGACAAGATTGATGGGCAAAGAGAAACAAAACAATAAGGAATATTTTGAAAATCTTATATATAGCTAAAAGGTAGTACTGCTGATTGAATTAAAACACAGGATAAATTATTGTACTCAAGAATGCTGATGGGGGTAGAATCAAAGGTCAATGTTCAATCAGCAGAATCATTTTTTTCCCTTGGTAGGTTAAATGGAAGGAATTATTCTAATTAGTATAGTGCTATAGCTTGTACATTATTTATATTTCTAAATTGCAAGACTTCAGTCCCTTATGTTTTAAAAAGCCTAATCACTGTAAGCAAAATAAATAAATTTTATGTCTTTTTTTTCTCAAATAACCTTAATAAATCAGCGTAACATACATGGGCTATGGCTTTTCCACATTTTGATTTTTTTCCTCACCAAATATAGATCATATTTTTTCCTTTTTTTTTCTGTGTAGTGCCCTATTTAATGGGCATTTGTTTCCAATTGTTTTCGGACAGAACAGTGACAAAATCATCAGTTTGGTAAATTAAGAGGAAAAAGTAACAGATTTTCACATACTGGAACCTCAGGCCAAAAATTTTTTAAAAGTTTTTAGATGCACTAACACCACCTTTATTTAAAAATATTATAATATTTGTAACATTTTACAAACCTTTAAACCATAAGATGAACTTCCTTAGACATGTGTTTCATTTCAACCTAACATGTTTGAATCATGAGATTTTTTTAAATGTCTTTTTTTTCTAAACTTTTTATTCTAGTCATGTGCCATCTGTAAGTCTGAAAAGTTCTTCTGTGAAATGACACTTTAAAATAACTCTTTCTTAGCATATACTTTACATGTGCATTGCATATTGTACAGTTTTAGTCATATTTAACTATATAATCACTTGATTGCCATTTATAAAGTTTGGCATAATTATATGTGAGAAGCAAGTGCATTGGTTTAAAAGTATTTCAGCATTTAACTGGATAAAGTGTTTTCTCTCACTAAATGACACTATCAATTTTATCTAGAGCTGCAGGCGATTCATTAATACTTTAGTAGTTGAATATATGACATTTAAAATATTTATCTAACTTATAAACTGCATCAAACATGCTGTTGGCTGAGATTTTTCTTAAAATTTACGAACATTTGAAGTCTCTTCACATATACTCCTCAACTTATGATATTTTCCAAATGCATATTTTATAAAGAAGAACTACTAAAGAAATAAATTAAAAAATAAAACATTTTTGTTTATTTCACTTTTCCTGTTTGATCCTTTAAAAATGTACCCTGTATATTATTTATGAGACTCAATAAGGGTGGACTTGACTAATGGTTATAGTGTGAAATGTATCTTCACTTCTTGCGAGGGAATTTGAGAGGGCAGAGTACTGTAAATAATTAATGTAACATTATGCCTGAAGCATAGAGGGTATTCAAATGTTGTGGAAATGAATTAGAACAATTATTCCTTTTTTTGTATATTTAGTAACATACAAGAAAATTTATCTACTGATGGTAGAAAGATATCCCAGGGAACTATTTGTAGTTAGTTGCTAATTCCTTGGTATTCATTGGAAAGAAAGTAGACAATGTTCAATGGAATTAAATGTGACAAATAATGTTATGAAGGGTTATATATATATATATATATATATAGTATTATACTTCAGAATAGTTGCATTTCAGAGTAATACAGACTTGCTTAGAGACACATTAGTAGACTTTTTTCCCATTTCCTTTATAAGGTTGTCAACAGCAATAAACCTTGTATTTAGGTAGAAGTGTACCACGGCAGTGAAGTCTGAAATAATGTATTTTCTGCATCTTAATTTAGTGAACATTGAAAGACAGAGTAGTGAATGACCATGAGAGTATTCTTTTGAAACGTGCTACATTGAGTTTATTTAGTCATTTCTGTAGATTTCCTTTGGGCAAGGCAAGAACGTATCTCTAAAAGAAATGCCATAAAACCTCTTTTGAGAGCGGCATAGACAGTTGGATGTAAATACACTCATATCCTGGTGTATTAAATACTGAATCACCCTACATCTTTGGAATAATGATTAGCATGCTTAGGTAAATAAACATCCCAGATACGATTGAAACTATCTGCCATATGTGTCATTTTTTATAAATGAGACTTCTGATGAAACTTGAGGCTACAACATAAAGATTCTGTGTGGCATGATTAGCATACCCCCAGATTTGAAAGGTTGCAAGACCTAGGATTGGCATACAGGTGTGAAAATTAGAGGCTTAAACAAAACCTTTTTTTTTTTTTTTTTGAGAGGTTTCACTCTTGTCGCCCAGGCTGGAGTGCAGTAGCGCAATCTCAGCTCACTGCAACCTCCGCCTCCCAGGTTCAAGTGATTCTTCTGCCTCAGCCTCCCAAGTAGCTGGGATTACGAGCGTGTGCCACCACGCCTAGCTAATTTTTGTATTTTAGTAGAAATGAGGTTTTGCCATGTTGGCCAAGCTGGTCTCGAACTACTGACCTCAGATTGTCATCAGCCTACCTCGGCCTCCCAAAGTGCTGGGGTCACAGGCGTAAGTTGCCGCGCCTGGCCCACAAAACCTTTCTTTAAAGAATCAGCCATCCATTCCTTTGCATGGAGCATATTATGTGATAGGAGTGCTAGATTTAGAAAATAAAACACAAGATACCTAGTTAAATTTAAATTTCCAATAAGTGACGAATGCTTTCCTATTAATAGTATAAGTGTCTTTCACGCAATATTTGGAACATGTTTCTAAGAAAAACATTAGTTTTTATCCGAAAAACAAATTGAACTGGGTATCCTGTATTTTCTCTAGCAGGCCTATAGTAAGACAGCGTGGGGACAGATAAGGAGCAGCATCATTTTTGCCGCATGACTAGTGCTGTCTAGGGGATAATGAATTTCCCACAGACTATGTTTCTGGAAGGCAATAAGTATAAATTTTATTTTTTTAAATTGAATTATTTCAGGAAATATTTGCTAAGTGCCTGCTTGATGTAAGAAATCCTGTTAGGTGCTTGTCAGGGAACTAATAAGATCACTGCCTTTAGGGAGAAAACAAGTTTAGCTAGGAGACAGGAAATTAAAATAATAATAATAATAGTAATAATAATAATAATAAAACACCAACAGTTTCATTACAAATAAAGAAAACTGTCATGAGAAAAGAGAGCTATCTTTAAATAGAAAGGCCAGGGAAGGGTTAACTGAGAGGATATGTTTTGAGCTGAGGAGTGAAGACAAAGAATGATCTGAGATAGTCATGTCCAAAGCTAAGAAAAGAGCTTTCTAAGAACTGGGAATCTGTACATAATAATACCCTAAATCAAGAAAGGACTTGACATGGAGTGTAATGGAAAATTATTTCTAGAACATAGTAAAAAGTCAAATTATATAGATCCTTGCAAGTCATAGTAATAAAGTTTTTTTTTATTTAAATTAAAGAGAAATAGGATGGCTTAAAACAGAAAAATAACATAATTTGCTATGTCTTTTTAGATGAGCCTGGTTAACAGAATAGATGGTAGAAGAGCGAGAACACAAACTGGGAGACAAGTCAAGATGTAAATGCAGTAATCCGGGGTCAAGGGGTGGGGAAGACTGGTGATGGTAGACTTGAAAAACCAGGGTGGTGGCTGGGTGCAGTGGCTCAGGCCTGTAATCCCAGCGCTTTGGGAGGCCGAGGCAGGCAGATCACAAGGACAAAAGATCAAGACCATGCTGGTCAACATGGTGAAACCCTGTCTCTACTAAAAATACAAAAATTAGCCAGGCATGGTGGTGGGCGCCTGTAGTCCCAGCTACTCGGGAGGCTGAGGCAGGAGAATGACCTGAACCCGGGAGGTGGAGGGTTGCAGCGAGCCAGGATCGTGCCACTGCACTCCAGCCTGGGCGACAGAGCAAGACTCCATCTCAAAAAACAAACAAACAAACAAAAACAGGGTGGTAACACTAAGGATAGCAAGAAGTGGATTAATTTAAAGTTTGCTTTGGAATTAGTGAGCAGGGCATGTAGAAACTGTTAAGGATTTAGTTGTTAAGTCTGGTAGAAAATGAGAATGAATCAGGCTGATTCTGTGCTTTAGCTGAGAGTAGCTAGTGTATTTATTCAGAGAGGGAAGCCAGGGAGAAAAGAGATTCGTGAAGTAGAATTCAGTGTTAGTGATCGGTAGTGACAAACCGGTTTGTACTATGGTAGGGTATCCACATTACTTCTGGATTGATTCCTAAAATGAGTAGCCCAACGTTTCCATCTGATACCCAAAATAACTAATTTTATGTCTTTAACCTTTTGTTTCTTTCCTTGTCCCCAGAAGATTAATTCTCTGCAGAAAATTTGGTTTAAAACAGAAATGCCTGTGTTAACTTTCTATTTAAGAAATGTCCAGTAGTTATTCTAAAAAAGTGCATTAGACGTTCTGTGAGTTACCAGGAGTGCAGAAAACTAAGAGAGAGACAGAGAGAAAGAGAGAAAGAGAGAGAAAGAAAGAAAAGAAAGAAAGAAGAAGGAAGGAAGGGAGGGAGGGAGGGGGGGAGGAAGGAAGGAAGGAAAAAGGAAGGAAGGAAGGAAGGAAGGAGGAAGGAAACTGTGACAAACTGGACTCTTTCAGTTATGAAATAACACCTGTGAATTACTGGCAGCCCTAGGCTATTTGTATGACTGTGTTACCATCTCTGAATCACTTGACTGGAACTCTTAGATCAAATCAATCATACATTATCAGCCTGTATTGATAACACAATGCCATTTCCGATGTATTGGACCAAAAGTATCACCAGAATAATTCAGAAAAAAACATAAATACTGAGAAATAGAGTGTCATTCCAACCATCTATATTTAGTTGAAATATCCTTCTAATGGTGTTGGATAATCATAACTGAATTTCATTATTAACCATCTATCTTTCATATGTATTGCTAATTTGGTATTCTAACAAATTCTTACCTAATATCAATCTAGTTTTAACAAAATATTAACTCTAGAGTTTGCCTGAAAATGTGAATGGATTCTTGACACATTTATACAATGTAACAAAGAATATTGAAACATGAACAAAATAAGAGTCAAAATATTTTGAGGGGGAAATTGATAACATTTTAAGACAATTTGAAAGTCAGAATATTTTAAATGTTTTTTTTTAAATATTGCTTTCCATTAGGAATGTTTGAAGTTATTTCCTAAATAAAAATATTATATATTTAATTTACCATGTTGAATACAATCAGGAAATTAAACTAAACCAAAGTTTGGTTTAAATAGGCATTTTTCTGTACTGCAGAATTGCTGTACTAGTTACTTACGCTCAGGATTATAGAACTGTTTGTTGATGGAATAGTTAAGAAACAAAAAGCAAAAAGAAAACAACAGAGGCTGGAAATTGAAATCTCCTAACAGATTATAACCAAGAATTACACCTAAATATAAATGTCTAGCCTGAATTCAACATCGGTGCCTGTTTACTTAGAACATTTATAGTTACTTTATTGGATCAACCATACTTAATTTATTCTGTAAAGGCAATTTCAGCCACATTTTAAAAAGAAAGAAAGAGATAGAATATGTTGTAGGAGCAATTGTGAAAATTATCTCCCAGTGAACATTTTTTATTCAAGAGATCTTTAGATACAGCAGAAACTTAAATGAAAATTGTGTAGATCCTATGTTTGCTAATTCAGTGCTAGCAAATTATATCCTACAAATAAATCAGTGTTAAACCCTGTTTGTTATTTTCCTTTGTAATTACTATAACTACTTTCTAAATATGTTATGTATTTGCTTAAATATTTCACCCATCATATATCTCTGACTCAAAATCCGTATTTATTCATTATCTTTAAAAGTGCATTTGCAGACTGTCTAGAAATGTACTATTACATGTTTCATTGGGTTTTTATGAACAG
Organism: Colobus angolensis palliatus; assembly: GCF_000951035.1. Classification (NCBI taxonomy): domain Eukaryota; kingdom Metazoa; phylum Chordata; class Mammalia; order Primates; family Cercopithecidae; genus Colobus; species Colobus angolensis. The sequence goes on along the minus strand of NW_012120598.1, from coordinate 9,525,857 downwards.
TTTTAAAAATATTTATTAAGTAGCATTACCAAATGCACCTGAAATGCTCACCATTTCACATGAACAACAACCAATTATAAGTGAATTATAGTGCTGGTTTTATTTCATAGTCATCTACCAAAAATAGCACATTTTACATATATAAAGTCAGTAAAGTGAAAGGAAGTCATGTATGACATTAATTTTTAATGAAATCCTTATTTTATAAAAAGTAATGCAATGTTAGCATGTATTCCTTTCCCTTTCATTTTCTCACCTACTCTGTTTCTCTCTCTCCTCTCTCCCCCTCTCTTTTTTCCTCCCTCTCTCCCTCCTTTCCCTTGCCCTCTCTTCTCATCCCCTGCCCTCCCCACTTTCCTCCCTTTCTTCCTTCCTTTCTTCCTTCCAACAATCAACTGGACACTTTCCTCTCAATGAAATGAATTGACTTCATCTTCCTTGTCATATTGACCATAACTGCTTTTGCCATGGGACAATATAATGATAGGTAAGTTTATAAAATAAAAATAGAATATGTTGCTTGATAATGTCTGTCACATATTTTATAAAAACAGTTTATATATTATTTGATTTTAGATTGAATAGGAATTAAGGTGTGTTTTAATGTCATTGCATTGAAATTAATAATTTAAGTTGAAAATCATTTTATCTGATTAACTTAAACACAAGGGTATTAACAATTTAGTTACATAATAAAAACAATTTATTGCTGTTTTCTTCTTACAACGAAAAGCAATTCACATTTTTTAAAATGAAAGCAACTAATCTGGATGAATTAATTTATCTATATTTTTATTTCTAGTAGAACAATGATAAGGCTGAATTCCGTTGATATTCTTGATTTTTCTTTTGCTAAAATAAGAAAGAGAGAGATAGAATTTGAGACAGAGAGAGCAATGGCTAGTTCAGCTAGTGGTAAATACAGTCACTATTGCCTTCTTTTAATTGTAATCCAAACATTCAGATTTTTAAGTTAATTTCTGATTGCTTCATATTTTCCTCCACAATTGTTAATTTTTAGATAAATGGTTCATTCAGCAAAGCAAAACCTTACTTTTCTGATTTTTTCCAGAGAAGCAGATATTTTCTATGAAAGGAATTTAATACAAAAAAATACTATACATTATGTTTATGCTATGAGCCAGACACTGAGGTGGAAAGAGATGAATTAGACGCATTTACTAACCTCATAGTCCAGGATCTCCGTATCTGTATTTTTAATGTATGTTAGAATTAATAATCTACCTTTACCTATATTACATTTTATAAGCTTTTATTCTAGTCTATATTATTTTACAGAAGTAGAAATCACTTAAAAGTATCATAATTACATTTTTTAAAATAATATATTTTTAATATGTATATATTTTCTAAAAAATGATTAACTATTGTCATTACCTATGAAATGGTTCTCTTATGCTTGGACTTCAGGCTTGAAGAGACTATACATTTTGGCAGTTCATCAGTATCAGATATTTGCAGAGTACAGGGTGAAATTTTCTTACAAAGGTGGTGTCTACCTTACAAGTCCTTGAATTACTGAGGGTAGATTCAAAGATGAAAGCTCATAATATTCAAATGTTGTTCAGGCCAGAGGGGCTAACACATAAATTCTAATAATTATCAGAGCTTTCAGAGCTGCCTCTGAACTTTTATGCAAGAGTTTCATGAAATTAAGGTTTGACATGAATTCTAATGAATTTAAGATTAGGAGACTTTATATCTTAATGAATTTAAGATTTAAGATTCATTCTAATGAATGAATGAATAAGATTATGAACCTTTGTATCTTAAACAAAGTAATAATTACCAACTTTATCTTGATTTCTTTTTAAACAGCCACTTGGAAGTGTCTACTGACTATATTTGCTGATTGTATTATTAATTAATATTTTCTGATAGTCTACTTGACTATACAAATATACAGCTTGCAGTACAAAATCGAGTATACCTGAAACAAATTGAACTTTTAGCCTAGATTTCTTTTTTTCTTCCCCTCATATACTCCTTTGCCTTAAGAAATTGTTCTCTTGGCATGAAATCACTAATCAGAAATTCCAGTCAATTCTAAAGTGACATTCTCCCCACATGCTATTGGTGTTAACTATAATTAATCCCAACAGCTGTTGTCTTCTTTTACGTGTGACATTTGTCAAGAAGCCATCCTCGTGGTTTCAGCTAATTATTTTGTATCTGGACTGTTTTATTCAAACTAGAAAATATATTTACTTCCTTATAGAAGTAAACATCTCTGGTTAATATATGTGTCAATTTTATGGGTAATAGACAGTTGTTTTCAGGTCAGTTTTTTTCAAGTGCAGATGTAGGACATCATGGATTGACTCCAGTGTAAACTGCAATGTCAGGCATATCCCCACGATGTAGCACAGTGGATCCACAGAGGGAGGACTCATCTGTTGTTTCAGTTTTCTGTTGATGTGTAACAAAACAGAACTAAACTTCATAGCTTAACAGAAAAACAATTCATTATTTCTCATAATTCTTTGTTTGATTGAAAATTCCCTTTCATTGTCAACTGAACACTGGACTGCCAGACAGTCCCAAATGGCCTCCCTGAAATGCCTGACTGTTGGTGCCACTGCCATCTGGGAGATCAGCTGGAGCTTTTGAGCAGGACTTCATTTGTCCTTCATATTGGCTTCTCCTCATCGCTACTTGGCCTTCCTCACAGACTGATGGCTACCATCCAACAAAGGATAGTTCCAATGGGTGATGAAAAGCTGTGTAACTCTTAAGACCCAGACCTCAAAGTTATACAGTGTTACATTTTCCCAATAAAACAATTAAATAAAAAATTATAATTTTATGGATACATAATTGTTGTACATTTTATGAGATACATGTGATAAATTCTATTTAGATATTCTACCCATTTTTAATCAGATCTGTTTGCTATTGCGTTGAGTTCCTTATATATTTTGTTATGAATCCTTTGTCAGGTGAAGACTTTGCAAATATTTTCTCCCATTTTATAGATTGTTTCCTCACTCTGTTAACTGTCACTCTTACAACATTCAATTTGTTGAAAGAGTTTGTGAGATGAGATTACAGTCAAATAGGTAAATCTACTTTACCTTGTTTTAACTACTAAATAATATAATTTGTTTATTCAACAAATATTAATTGCTATGTTGAAGATACAGATGTTTCCAGAGAAGCAGACATTTTCTATGAAAGGAATTTTATACAAGAAAATACTGTACATCAAAGATCAGCTTTTTATCTGTTCAAACATTCATTCACTAATTAGTTTTTGCCTTGTTTTGCAAGAGGTTAGCATATTTATTGTGGTTTTTGGTAAAGCACTCTAAAACAGTACCATAAAATGAAGCAAGCCATCATCCTAGAAAGAAGGAAGAGTTATATAGAGAAATGAATACACTGTATTAACGTGTCAAGCCTCAAACTGTACCAATGCTTTGAGAAATTCAGGAACAAAAAGTAATTTAGTATGAAGTTATCAACTTGATATTTCTCAGAAATGTGTGGTATGTATGCACGTGTGCTTTAAAGAACGTTGTGATATTCTGTGATCATTGCAAGTATACGAGTGGGTCATTTTCTTTTCTCATGAGTAGTTCACCTTCAGTGTTGTTGAAAACAAGCTATATTCTGAAACCTAACCTACTGATCAAACTATACATTTGTACGTTAGAAAAGGGCTTGCTTTGATTACATTTTTAAAAATGTAAGCACAGTTTTGTATGCCTTTGCCTAGATATCTTTCCGTTGTCTTGAGTTTCACTGAAATAAGGGAATACGCCAGTAGGAAGGAAAGGACTTTTGATTTGAGTTCTAATTTTTTATCATATTTAATAGAATACAGCTACTGTGTATATTTAATAGTTTCCTCTGTAAATAGGTAGTAGTTAAATGTGTCTCTTTACAGACTTACCATTTCGTAGTACATAAATAATCTCAGCATTTTATACAACTGAAAACCTATTTAGTATGAGAATGGAATAAATAGTGTTAAGGTAGAATTATACAGTTTACAATAACTAATTTGTTCTCATGCTTACCCAGTTACCAAAAACTTGTTGCATGCTTGTTGTGTGCGTTGTCAAAAATTAAAATAAAGTCTTATTTCTCTTAAAATACGAATTTTGTGAATGTGCGAATGACTGATGGCCACACATCCTTTGTAGGACAGCTGCTCATCAATTAGGCCCTTTCTTGTCTTAGGGCCTTTACACTTTCTGATACTTCTACTGAAAAGCCTTTCTGCAGACACTTTCAGAACTTGGCTTCTTCATTCCTTACTCAGTTCTTTTCTGAAATGTTTTCTTCTTTGTGATCGTTCCTTTAGCCCTTCAGTGTTTCTTATCCTCTTCCTACGGTTTTTTCCTGCACAGTATTTATCACCATCAGACAGATCTTGTATTCATTTATCAGTCTGCTGCCTGTCTCCCTGTTCCATTGGATGTAATCTCTGTTACCACAGGAAATAGTTTTTAGTTTAGTGTTGTTTACAGCCAGCCTTGGTGGCTTATGCCTATAATCCCAGCACTTTGGGAAGCTGAGCTAGGAGGATTCCTTGAGCCCAGGAGTTTGAGACCAGCCTGGGCAACATGGTGAGACCCCTAAAAAAAATACAAATAAAATCTCTAAAAGAAGACAAATAAAAATATTGTTCATTACTGCATCCCCAGCATCTGGAATAGCTACCAACACATAGTAGTCACTTAGTAATATTTTTGAACCAATAAATTGATCATTAATTAGGAAATGATAATTCAACATTAAAACTAATGAAGTATTTCACAAATATATTTTAACTGACATTCATATAAACCTTCCCATGTTGATTCATGTAGAATATTATTTAGTAACTTTATAATAATGTTAAATTGCCTAAGAGCAGTTGGAAATATATATTAGTTTCCACATTGACACACCTCACACAGTATAAGAGGCAAACATCTCTGCCATGAATTCTCCGAACAGTAGAAAAATGTTTTAATAAATGGTTAAGGTTGAGTGAGGTTACTATTTTCAGATTAAATCCAGAGTATGTATTTTCTGATGAAATGAATTCCTCCAGTTTTACTCTGGCCTTAAGTTGCAGAGACAGTAGCTTCAACTTTGATATTCATCTCTATTATCCCAGCTATTAATGTGATTCATGGTACTGAATAACATCTATAAATTTTGTCATGTGTCTGTTTTATCATTTTCATTAGTGTTTTGCTCTAGTTGAATTGGCTTTGATAAAATTTATATTAGCTATCTTCACCAAGCCAATTTTATTTTAGCTGTTCAATTTAGAATGTTACTTCACTTGCAATAGCTATCATACCCCAGTGCACTGGAAAGGCAATATCTTTGTAAAATATACTTTGGTTATGATTTTAACAGAGATTAGCACTTGGCAACTTGACGTGTCGGGCAACATTGTTCCTACTAAGATATATGTAGGCCTCATCCAAATCATTTTAGTCACTTACTCAAAGTGTTCTATGGAACATTTGCTCTTCTGTGAGATAAAATAAATAGTCCAGGAAAAATAAGATAATTTAATAATTTTTAAAACCAAATTTTGAACGTGTACTTTTATAATGTTTGTATTAAGTAATGCAATACAGATGGTAAATCATTCAACCAGCAGTAACTATGCATACATTCTGTGATATACTTGGTGCTAAAAATATGGTCTGGGAATAAGTAGCAGTTTTTGAGAAGCTACTAAATCTTAGGCACAGTGCTAAGGATGTTGTATAAATTACTTTATGCAGTCTGTACTACAACCATATGAGACAGGCATTTATTTATTATTTCCATTTTACGGAAGAGAAAATTCAGGGACAACAAGGTTAAAAAGTTTGGCTGGGTCACATAACTGATACATTATGAAGCCAGAATTAAAATGCTTGTGGTTTGACTTCAGAAGCAACACTCTTAATCTCAGTGCTGTGATGGCCCCCACAGAACTGTGAATAACAGAGCCACTGCGGATAGTGTGTATGAGAGAGAGAAACAAACAGATCTATCTTTACTGTGAAGTGAATTTTATGGCAATGGTAAGTAAGAGATGTCATGAGGACATATTAGTGGGGGCAGCTAAATCAGCTTTGGGAGGTAAGGACATGAGGAAATGGTAAGGGGAGAGGCCTTGTGTATCTTTTCACTGTCATATTCCCCAACCTGGCCATGGCAGTACTTGGCAAGAGAATGTGCTGAACAGATACTGCTGAACTGGTAAATATGATTATAATGTAGATGAGTCTGAGACTTACTTGTTCTACACCTTGTTATATTCTTACTGTATTGTATCTAAAACAACACCTCAATATTACTGACCAAGAAGACTGTCACTCCAATTTGCTATAGTAAGGCTACATTGGAAAAATAACAAAAAAGTAAAATTAAAAGAAAAACCAACCAACTACATGATCCCACATTTTCATTTTAAAGATCTAGCAGTTGATACATGTAAAGAGATGGGATTGAATGCTGACCACTACATTTTAATCAGTTTATGATCCTAATAAGAATTTACCAGAATGTTTGTTATCTTAGGTATTAAAATGATAAAGGAGAAAAACATTTGTTTTCTAATACTTACATAGTAATAAAAGTGTTACTTGGGAAATGTGTTTTGGCTTTGAAGGGATTTTACTATTATTGTACAATTTTTGTTTGAATTATATACAATGCTTTGAAAAAAGGTAATTTAGCTTATTGAGGTCATACTTCTGATAAAATTAAGGTTAGGGAATTTGTGGAGGAAGGGATACAACCAGGGAATTCGTTTCTATAACGACATGGGAAATGCTAATGACTTCACTTGCCAATGGAGTGCTTTAAAGTTGGGATTTATAAAAGAAAAAAAAAAGGCAAAGGAAAAAGTAATCTTTTATGATACCTTCAAAGAGTGTTGAACATTGTCTGTTTTCACTGTGGAGTACATTTTGGCACGTTAAAGGCTGATAGCGCCATACAATGGTTCTCAAAATGGGCTGCTTCTGAGAATCACCTTGGGGATCCTTTAAAATCTGATGTCTGGGCTCCCCCTATAGATTCGGATTTAATTGGCACAGGATGCAGACCTGCACGTGAATACATACGGTTAAGCTCTCCAGGTGATTCTAATGCACAACCATTGTTAATAATAACTAATCCAGACCTCTATAGCACATTAAAATCAGGATGGTTATTGATTGGAAAGAGTTAATATTCAAATAACAGTGTCTCTATGTCACATCCCAGTTTCTTGCCAATTTTCCATTCTAGTAAATACCTAGAGTATTAATATTGAAAGAAATTGTTCCTTGTTCTCTTGTTATAATGAAATGAATCAACATTGAAAACCCTAGGCTATTTCTAGGAAGAGAAAATGAATTGTATTATTTTGAAAATTGTTCACCAAATACTGTCATTTTAGCACTTCTACAGCCTATTTTTAAAAATAAGTTTCTGACTTGTGGGAGGGATGGCTGTAAATACACCACACTTACAGATGCATTTGTCCGAGGTGATAGAGGAGTCAGCACTAATTTAGTCAGTGTGGACAAATGACACCATATTTTCAGTAGGATGAGAGTAATGTGCATATGCAAAATAATGATACATTTCCCAGACATTTGATAGTACCTCAAAGCAAGTTAAAATGACAATTTAATCTTCTGCAGTTATGAAATAAAATCTAACATTTAACTCACTCTTACAAAAACTGATATTCACTGTTGGTGGGTTTTGTTTTTTTTAGATTTATGGCTGAAATTAATAAGAGTGCCTGTCTAAAAATCATGTTCATCCATATGTTGTAGATGTCATTTTTGTTCTATACTTTGTTACTCTTGAGAGTAGTTGGAGATTAGCAAAGACTCATGTTGAAGGGTCTTCAAACTTAAGGCATGTGGTTATGAGCCATTTTCTTCAGGTACTCAATTTCATGTTTAGCTAACTGTCTTGTAATGACCCATGTCTAGTATGACTTTTGAAATTGCAGTCTTCCTTCTATAATTATTTCTACTTTACTTGTAAAAGATTACCTTTTCCTTTATATTTTCTAGTTTTTATGGAAAAATAATTATCAACATTTATTATTTGCTTTTCACTTTCAAAGTCAGCCAGACGATCACTTTGGGAAATGGTTTAGTCACATCTCCCAAAGCTTGTGTTGTAATATGACCCAACTGTTCTGCTCTTCCATATACGTGCAACAAAAATATATTCATAGCAGCACTATTAAAAATAGCCCCAAATTGGAAACTATGTGACTGCCAATCAGTATTAAAGTTCTAAGTGTGTTGTATTATGTTCACACATAAATATACTGTGCGGTAATGAGAATTAACGTCTAAAGGAATATGCATAAAACTGGGTAATTTTCAATATATATTGAAGAAAAGGAATAAGAAGAATGTGTAATATACAGCTCCATTAATATACAATAAAAATACAGTCCAAACTAACATTTTAGAAGACAGCATAGTGATAGTTAGCCAGGTCAAAGTGAGGAAGCAGGTTGCAGTGGTAATAACATAAGAGATGCTTCTGGAGCACCGATATGGTTCTCTTTCTTGACGTAGATTCTAGTTATTTTCAGTTTGTGACAGTTCATCGCGAGATAACTTTATAATGCATGCATTTTTCTCCATACCTATTATACTTTAAAAACATTATAAGAAAAATCTAAAATTTTTCAGAGCCCAAACTGCAACTCTAATCATACTAAATATAAGGATATCTCTTATATTTGTCATTTTTCTAAAAATAGCTTACAGTATACATAAAAAGTAGAATTTGTGATTACTTCAAAGGACTTGTTAAAAGGGAATTTGTAATTACTGCAAAGGGATTGTTAAAACATCAATATTTTCCCAAGTCAAAAATCCACACCTCTCTTTTATATTTCAACTCGTTGAACTAATGGTTTGTCAATCTGAGTTTTGTCACTTATATGTTCCAGTAGAAGGCCTAGGATTTCTTCTAAGACTGCCATTATCCTACTTTTTCCATCTAATAGTCTTCTTAAACTTTCAAATAAATTTTATGAACATACTAAATGAGATTTAGGCTAATTTCTAGGGGGAAAATACAGTTTTTAAAAGGTTCAAATGTAAGAAATAAGGTGATTGATAGATAAGAAAACTGACTCTTTTTAGAATTTATTGTGAATTATGGAAAGCAAGGTTTTTTTGGGGAAGGGAAATACTAGTCCTTTATTTCCAATTTATCGTCTAGTAACTAATTTAGATAGGTTTTATGTTACACGATCAGCAGATTACTAAATTTAGTAAATAGAAATTAAGATGATCACAATTTAGAAATCATTAGTATGGGAAAATAAATTGGTTCCTGATTTTTTGAAGGTAGTTGGATCACTGCCCTTTAAAAGGGTAAATCATACTAAATAGGACAAGTAGTAGAGTTTTTACTTGTTTTACATGCATTACAACATTGCCTGTTTTTTATTTGTGTATCTGTTCTTCCGAATTGCCCCAGGTAAGCCAATCCTGGGGTAAACGTACTGAAGAGACATATGACAGTATCATAAATACATAGTAATATTTAAATGTAGTTGTTGGCCAGTGGCTCACGCCTGTAATCCCAGCACTTTGGGAGGCCAAGGCAGGTGGGTTGCCTGGGTTCAGGAGTTCAAGACGAATCAGGGCAACACGGTGAAACCCCGTCTTTACTAAAATACAAGCAATTAGCCAGGCATGGCGGCGTGCGCCTGTAGTCCCAGCTACTGGGGAGGCTGGGGCAGTACAATTGCTTGAACCTGGGAGGTAGAGCTTGCAGTGAGCTGACATCGTGCCACTGCACTCCAGCCTTGGCGACCAAGTGAAACTCCCGTCTCAAAAAAAAAAAAAAAGTAATATTTCAGATCATAATGACAGTGAGATTCTTAAATATGACAATTAAGTATGTAACCACTATTATGATTGAAAACTTGGAATTTCAACCTTATTCCTAGATATTCAACTGATTCTGTTGCCTCAAATATACAGTAGTTCCTGTACTATAATTTAACGCAATCAGTTTTCAGCCTTTAGAATATAATGTTCTTAGGAAAGTGTGTGTGTCTGTGTGTGTGTGTGAGAGAGAGAGAAAATTAGTAATTTAAATGACATTTTAAACATGAATTTTAAATACTGTAAAACATGTACATTTAAGATGCACCTATTTACTTGAAATCTTTATGAGTGTTTTGATGATTATGTTTCAAGTCATTATGATGAAAGACAATTGAGCACAATTAGTTCTTCTCATATTGCCTTTAATTCATCGTATTTTTCATTCACACCTTTTCTGCTTATGTACTTTGCAAGACCTTGCATTTTGTATTGAGTATCTACTGTATAATAATGAAATTTGCTCCAGCTCTTTTTTTTTTTTTTTTTTTTTTTGAGAGGGAGTCTCGCCCTGTCGCCCAGGCTGGAGTGCAATGGCCGGATCTCAGCTCACCGCAAGCTCCGCCTCCCGGGTTTACGCCATTCTCCTGCCTCAGCCTCCCGAGTAGCTGGGACTACAGGCGCCCGCCACGTCGCCCGGCTAGTTTTTTGTATTTTTTAGTAGAGACGGGGTTTCACCGTGTTAGCCAGGATGGTCTCGATCTCCTGACCTCGTGATCCGCCCGCCTCGGCCTCCCAAAGTGCTGGGATTACAGGCTTGAGCCACCGCACCCGGCTCTAGCTCTTAATATTAAAAGTTGTCTCCAAATTATAAAAAATCCACAACTTTAAGAAAAGTTTGCAGACATTCACTGTTTCAAACATACTAGCAGTTTTTTTCCCTAGTTTGCAAAAGTATGTGAATAATATTTGATAAAAGATTGCTTCAATATTAG
>NW_012120598.1:9505907-9514149 GCF_000951035.1 Colobus angolensis palliatus | reverse complement strand
TAAAAGTTTACAATATGAAAAGAATTATTTTGACAAAAACATGATTTATCTGAGTATAGCCTATACTTGTAATTTTCTACAATTTTTATTCCTTCATCTATAAAATCCTTCATATATAAAAATTCATATGATGATTACGAATAGCTTTATTTAATGTATCTTTGAAAATACATTGAAAAAACAGAAAAATAATTTTCTGTGAAATTTCTGCCTAAAAACGATACAAATATAAATATACAAATTAGTTTCTTTTTGCTTTTAAAAAACGATAATAAAATTTGGGAAGGGAAACAAAGTGGGTAGGTATGCTTTTTTAAAAAAAATCTGAAGCTGGGCACAGTGTCTCACGCCTGTAATCCCAGCACTTTGGGCGGCCAAGGCGGGTGGATCACCTGAAGTTAGCAATTTGAGACTAACCTGGCCAACGTGGTGAAACCCCGTCTCTATTAAAAATACAAAAATTAGCCAGACATGGTGGTTCGTGCCAGCTACTCCGAGGCAGGAGAATCCCTGGAACCTGGGAGGCGGAGGTTACAGTGAGCCGAGATAACGCCACTGCACTCCAGAATGGGTGACAGAGCGAAACCACATCTAAAACAGTAGCCACTACTAAAGAGAGCGCTGTTTAATTTTACCAGACAACATCATTTTAAAATTATACTTATTAGTTCATATAGTCATGCTGCAGCATATACTTTTTAACATTTATTTCCCTGGTGAGTTTTAGCCTCCAACCTCCATATTGTGCTTCTCCAATAGCAACAACCACAAAAAAAGGAAATTCTATGTCAGTCAGTTACATTTATCAAACTTCATCCTATTCCCGATAATATGTAGTCTCTGGGTCATGGAGGGCTTTCAAAGGAGAAAGCATCTTTTACTTTCTGTTGTTCAATGATGTCATTTTAAACAAGGAGTTAAACAAATGATTTGGAAATTATAGAACTATGATATGACATGAACCATGCAAATAGAAGATTATGACAGAAATGGTGCTAGTTATTAAAACTTTATTTCTTCCTGGGGATTACACCATCCCAGTTTGTATAATTGTTATGCCTTGGGTATTCATTAAACCTGACTCACTACTGAATGAGCACATTATTGAGATAACACATGGAATTGTCTGAGATTAGAAATCTGTAGGGGAAATTATGTTGGCAGGGTCAGTTAGATAGTGTGTCTGAACTTCTAGACTGCAAACTTTATTATAAAATTGTACTTACAGACAATTTTATCATAAGCTAAATGAGCGTGATCCATGTGATTCTCACTGTGTTGATACAAATAAATACTTCTGCAAAAATGGTGGATATTCAATTATTTGACTATGTCTGAGTGTTTTACAGGGTCAAAATGAAGTGTTTATAACTTTACCCAGCCTGGTTACATGTGATTTAAGTAGCCTTCCCCTTTTATTGTTCTATAATGTTAATATTATATATTTGAAGTAGGACAAGCAGAGTTCCCATAAGGAAGTACAAGTGAGGGCTTGGGAAAGTGAATACGGAACAGATAATGCAAACAATAGCAATACTTAAAGCAAATAACTATTTAGATATAGGTTAAGATCCACTAACAGCTACAATAGATAATAACTACTTCCGAATTTTAGCCAATTTTCAGTAGTGTATGGAAGTGAGAACAAATTTGGAGGTAATTGTGTTTCATGTTTGATGATGGTGTTATGATATAATTACATATCCATAAAAATATTTAATAAATATACTTTGAAACAAAAAGGAATATTTATTTTAGAAGACTAAATTTTTTTTATAACTAGCTATGGGTTAAAACAGCACCAATATTATCTTTTCATTGTGCTATTCTCTACGGGAAGCTCTTATTAAAAATAATGCAGAATATAATTCTACTGATGTCCCCTTAATAGTAAGCAAGACTCTAGACTAAAAGAAGTGCTTGATAAATAATTTCATAGGGGCTCTTGGACTTTTAAATCATGAAGCAGATACTCAAATGTATATACATTGTAGATGACAAAATTACATAATGCCAATGAATTGCAAGGAAGGACAGAGCTAATTACATCATATGCATCTTGTGGATCACAGGATACACAAGACAAGATATGTGACTGCTTCTGTTCATTTAAGAAACAAAGGCATATAAAGAGCTAGATATAATGTGCCTTGAGTGGTAATTAAAAAACAAATTTTAAAAACCTTCAGAGCACAGAACCTTTTCTTCAAGTTCAATTTGATGTAAGGCCCCATTATATACAAAGTATAAAAGTAAGGCAGATTAAACGGGGCAGGTGTCTTGGAAACTAGCCCAGAAACTTATGAGAACCCTCCAGGGAGTCCAAGCATTCAACAGAACACATGTGCATTTTAAATTATATAGTGTTAGAAGCAATAAAACTTTAGCATTTATCTCGTCTCACTTCTTTTTTGTACAAATGAGATATTAAAGTTCATCAGGTTGGGAGGTTTACCTTTAATCCCATAGAAAATAATAAGAAACTGTGTCTTTTGAAGCCAAATCAATGGTATTAAACCATTCTATTTTTAATGTTTTGTTCAGTTGGTCTCTATTTTAATAGCAAATATGTTGAAAGTGAAGTTTTTAATATATAATAAAATAAAAATAAAACTGGGTCATTTCTTAAAGGGTGCCTTTGAAGTTAATAATGGCTGAAAATATAACACTCTTTTGCTTCTAGATAATATTTAAAAGTTGTGTAAATGAGGATGTCAAGGATTAATAAGTGGATGTTAAAATTTCCAAACTTGGCCAGACGTGCTGGCTCCTACCTGTAATCCTAGCACTTTGGGAGGCCAAGGCAGGAGGATCCCTTGAACTCTGGAGTTTGAGACCAGCCAGGGCAACATAGCAAGACCTCGTCTCTATTAAAAAAAAAAAAATGCATAAATTCCAGACTTGATTTTAACAAGTTTTGGAAAGTATCATAATTCAAAGTTAAGCAAGATTCACATTTTCAAAAGTGATCGTAAACCTGATTATTTTTGTATTGCTCTTAAATCCTCACCCACTAGAAATCATAAAACGATGAATTTGTTGGATAAGTTTATAGAAGAGTATTTTTGGAATGAATTTCTTTGGATAAAATTGCCGGTAATTTACTCCATTCTGATGCAAAGGCAAGGATGTGAGATCATGCTCTTGTCTTTTCTGGTCAGCCTTTAACTAGTCTACATAGAAATCTCAGTATGTGTCTCTTAATGTCAGAGCAATACCATAAAGTGGTGTCTGCCTAGTTTCTGAGTGGTCTGTAGGATGATAGATGGGCAAGGTGGTTGTATTTGTATTTGTAATGGAACAAAGGAGAGCATTCTGCTAGGTTGCGATCATTCTTACTTTCTGCATTATATCCAAGAGAAGAATGCATATGTGTTTACACTGATCTAATTTGGACTACGCAGAAGAGATGCATTCACTGGGGAAGAAGGGACTTGATTTAGACTCTACGCAATTGGGCGATGAAAACTCACCAGGCAGAAGTGGGGGAGAAACCACTGGCCCCTGACTGGTAAAAAGTGAATAAGCAATATCTGTAAGTGTTGGTGCAAATGAGGAAACATTTCCAAAAACCTACAGAATGTGTGCTCTGAACAAATGAGTTAGTTTTAAGCATCCCCCAGTTCCAAGAATCAAGAGCTATCTTTGGGCATTACCAATCAAATAAGATCTTAGTTGCTTTACCTCTCTTATCTATCCACCCATCTTCAATGCCCAACTTTTTATCCAGGGGCAAGAGAAGAAATTTCATCACTAAGTAAGTTGAATGAAGCAATAGGATAAAAATAAATTTGCTCTTCTGGTTCGACTCTGAGTCCTGTTCTTCAGTGTTCTGGTTATTTATTACCACTGGTGCTAACAATACACTTGGAAGGAGATTAAGTATGCACTATTGGTTTGGATTAGGAATCTTCCCAGTTCTCTTCCACGGACATAATTAAGTTCATGTGTATATTTGAGATAGTCTATTGCAGGAAGTGAGAAGAAGCTCTAGAACAAGCCTGCCTGGGATCAAGTTTTAGCTCTACTGTTTACTAACAGGATGACTTTGGACAACTTATTTATCTTCTTGGTGCCTTAATTTTCTTATCTGTAAAATGAGTCTAAGAATAGCATGTACCTTATATGCTCTTTTGAGGAATAAATGGGTTGCAGAATTCCTAGCATATGTAAAGTGGCATATGTAAAGTACATGTAAAGTTCCACAAAATTATTGTTGCTAATGTTGTTATAAATTACAATTAGTTGGATATCTTGTTACTGACAATGTTAGATCAAAGGCCGTGTATATTTACGTATTTATTAGATACTGTCAAACTACCATCTAAAAGCTTTTTACAAATAATTCTCTCTCTAGATATAATATAAAAAGCTAACTATAAATGGAGGCTGCGGGAAGGAAACCTGTCAGGAGGTCCCTTTAGCAATGAATGATAGTTTACAGAAAGTCAACCACTTTGAAAGTTATTTGGGAGAAATATACAGAACAGGTGGACTGCCTGACCTGTTTGCCCTGTGAAAATTGGTATTTGAAATGACCTGATTCTCAACCTGAGAATTTTCAAAGTGACAAATTACACTCATTTGGCTTGTAATGATGTTCTGATTATAGGCTATAAGACCAATGATGGATTTCCTTGACTTCTTTTCTTAATGTTCTCAAATCCTGTTGTGACCTTTCCATATTCAAGCATGTAACAATGTTTTCTGAAACAATTAAAATTTTCATAATTATATAGTTAAATATGTGTTTTTTCCTTAGGACAAACTGATATGCTTTACTTTAAATCAATTATTCTATATGCAACTTAATTTTAATGTTATGCCTTTAATTTACATACATACAAAACTGTGTGATATTTAAAGCAGTTGTAAGAATTATCTGATTTCTTTGGTAGAATTTGTGAAGCTCTGCAAATCAGAGATATTTTAGATAGAGTTCTATGAAAGATATTGGCACTATTTGTTTTGGCTTGTTTTCGTTAATTTTAATTATCATCATTAATTTATTCTACATCCTCAGTATTTATTGAGTTTCTTCTGTGCAGCAGGAAATAAAGCCAGGGACTGAAAATGCAAATGAGAACAAGAGAGATGAGGTCACTGTCCTTATGATGATTGCAACCCAGTGGGGGATGAACAATGTTACATTTTGACTTGTTGACATAGAGGAGAAATGGGTTAGATCACCTAAGCCAAATAGAGAAGAGGACTGATATTTAAAACCTGAAGAGGAGCCGGGTGTGGTGATTCATGCCTGTAATCCCAGCACTTTGGGAGGCCGAGGTGGGTGGATCACCTGAGGTCAGTAGTTCAAGACCAGCCTGGCTAACATGGAGAAACCCCATTTCTACTAAAAATACAAAAAAATTAGCCTGGCATGGTGGCGCGCCCCTGTAATCCCAGCTACCTTGTAGGCTGAAGCAGGAGAATCGCTTGAACCCCGGAGTTGGAGGTTGTGGTGAGCCGAGATTGCACCATTGCACTCCAGCTTGGGCAGCAAGAGGGAAACTCCATCAAAAACAAAACAAAACAAAAACAAAAACAAAAACAAAAATGAAAAACGTGATGAGAGGAGAAGAAGCAAATGAGTGAGAAAGAAAAGCAATTTAGATGGGATACAAATCATGACCGTGCTCTAAAGCAAAGTGTACAGGAGACTGTTTCAAAAGAAGGTAGTAAATAGAGCATTTAGAGTAAATAGAGTAAATAAATAAAGTCCACATATGACATTAATATATGGAAGTAATTGAAATATTGAGCAAGCCTGTTGGTTGCAGTGGTGGGTGCTGAAACCAAACTGAAGAGGATTTAGAAGTGAATCAGAGAATTAGAGGCAACACAAATAAGCATTACTTACAAAAAGTTTAGCTGAACAGGATGCGGAGAATTGGGATGTTTGTTGTAGAGAAACGAGGAATAAAGGGAGAGTTTTGGACAGAACAGCATAACAAACAAACAAAAATCCACAAAGGACTGAGATTGATGATGAAAAACAAAAACAACAACAGCAACAACAAAAACAACCCTGAGTAAATAGAGTGAATAAGACATGGTTCTAGCATGGGAAGAGGTCACAGTGAACCTGCAAGTTGAAGTCAGGCATACAGACCTAAGAATTACACATAAGAAGAGTCTTGAGAGAAAGAGGTTTCCTGGACCAGAACACCAGGTTCCAGATATTATCTGTAGATCCTGGCGTTATGAGGCAAGGGGAATAAACTGATAGACCAGACACAGGCACACAACTTTAAGAAAGATGCAAAAATACTTTACTCATACTTACCAATCGTGGGCTATATCCTTCTTCAGATTAACTTTTCTATTCAAAATACGTAGTTTTGAATTTAGTAGATATTGGCTCTAAACAAAGCTCCTTTTATGGATTATCCAAGTTAACTATCCCCATCTCTCTGTTTGTCCCAGTCCATTGTAACAGAAAAGTTCTCTGTGTCTATCTTGTCTAGCCAGTCTACATCCATAATAAGCACTCGGATTACAGTTGAATGAATGAAAGGGTTATAGGTATGCAATATTGGTATTTCATTAGATTATTATCTGTCTTAATATATAACAAAATAAATAATAAAATTTCCTGTAAATTCTGTCCTGTTATAGCCATACTAAGGGGGAAGAAAAGACAAAGCTACTTAGTCATGATTACAGAAATGGGAAGTTAAGTACAGCCTGTCCTGGGAATAATTGTGGTCATAACAAGGAAAACATAAGTGAAAAACCTCATAAAACAGTTGAAAATAATGTGAGAATATAAGGGTAGTTCTTTTCTTTTTCTCTTTCTTTTTCTTTCTTTCTTTTTTTTCTTTTTTTTTTTTGTGAGATGGAGTCTCGCTCTGTCACCAGACTGGAGTGCAGTGGCGCGATCTCGGCTCACTGCAACCTCTCCCTCCTGGGTTCAAACAATTCTCCTGCCTCAGCCTCCCGAGTAGCTGGGACTACACATGCGTGTCACCATGCCCGGCAAATTTTTATATTTTTAGTAGAGACGGGGTTTCACCATGTTGGCCAGGAGGGTCTCAATCTGTTGACCTCGTGATCCACCCACCTTGGCCTCCTTGCCAAAGTGCTGGGATTACAGGCGTCAGCCACTGCACCCGGCCTCAGTTCTTTTCATTTTTATGACAGTTACAGGTCTGTTGAGAAATTCCCAACATATTGTTATTCTTGCATTATTATATCAAATTTTGAGGAGAATATAACTGTTACAATTAAATATGGGTATTGAATTTAAAATGTTTTTATTAATCTTGCTGATTTTTATGTGCCTTGTATTAGGTTGTTTTAATTTCATATGAAAATAGCACAAAATTACATAATTTTCCAAAAACAAAGAAAGCAACGAGAAAGAATGAAAATATGATGATACATACAATCTACATTTAATCTTATCATTAGAAATACTTTCCTAATGTCTAGTTCCATATACATGGAATACAATGTATAATTTCGTAGTAGGACAAATTCTAAGCTTCAGCAGTAGCTCTAATTTCTCTACTATTAAAACGGTAATTGCAATTAGTATATGTTTTGTTTTCATTTAAGTACATTTTAATTTGCCATGTGGTTGTTCATTTCTCTGATTCTTTATCAGAAAATCATTTCAGGCTAGAGGGACTTGGAAACATAAGGATATGAATGAAACCACATTTATAAAGAGAGTTGCTGAGTTCTTATTACATCTTAGGACTTGACCTAAACTTTTTAAATCTATAAACTCATATACTTTTATTTTATAAAGATGTGAAAACTGAGATAAATGGACACACAATTTAACTAGTTCAAGTTAGTTTAACTAGTAAGGGGCAAACCCATCCTTACCCTTATTACTCTGCTGTACACTCAGTGTTTCCACAGAGTGCAATAGCACTAATAAATCTTACTGGTAGCTATGGTATTAAACTTGTACAAAATTGGTAGCTATGATATTAAATATGTACAAAATTAAATTGAGAAACACAAACTTGACAGATTTAAATATTTTATTTTACATTTTTAAATTTTAAATATTTAATTGACAAATATGGGCTGAAAAAATATCTATTTTTTCAAGGTATACAATGGGGGTGATTTTATATACACACACACACACACACACACACACACATACACATACATACACACACACATTGTCTAATAATTACTGCAATCAAATTAGCTAACATCCATCACCACTCATGTTGTACATAAGATTTTCTGAACTTCTTCATCTTTTGACTAAAAGTTC
>NW_012120598.1:9471599-9505857 GCF_000951035.1 Colobus angolensis palliatus | reverse complement strand
AATCTTACTGGTAGCTATGGTATTAAACTTGTACAAAATTGGTAGCTATGATATTAAATATGTACAAAATTAAATTGAGAAACACAAACTTGACAGATTTAAATATTTTATTTTACATTTTTAAATTTTAAATATTTAATTGACAAATATGGGCTGAAAAAATATCTATTTTTTCAAGGTATACAATGGGGGTGATTTTATATACACACACACACACACACACACACACACATACACATACATACACACACACATTGTCTAATAATTACTGCAATCAAATTAGCTAACATCCATCACCACTCATGTTGTACATAAGATTTTCTGAACTTCTTCATCTTTTGACTAAAAGTTCATACCCTTTGACCAACATTTTCCCATTTCCATCACCCTGAGCTTCTGGCAACCATCATTTCAGTCTCTGCTTCTATGAATTCAAATTTTTTAGATATGTATATAAATTAGATTATGCAATGTTTATATTTCTGTGTGTCCAGTTTTATCTGTGAAATGAATGATAGTGAAAGGAGTAGAGAGGATGTTATGAGTTTAAGATTAGGGAATGAGTGTTACAGCAACCACTGAGGAAATATGGAAATGGAGAACAGAAACAAACATCATTCATTTGTTCGTATTGCCATATTTCGGTAGGAAACAAACAGAACCTCAAAGAAATAAACATGCATAAGTATGTAAAATTGCTAAGATGTAGCAAACATAACCCCCAACTTAGTGTCCTAAACTGTGGAATTGGGGGAAAAAACTGAATTTTAAAAGTATGCCATGTTTACAACTTTCAGTAAAATTGTTCTACAGATAAAGCTTTGGGTTTGTATCTCATCCTTAAAGACCTATACAGAAATACATGCATAGAAAATGAAATATTCAGTTAAAAACAGAGTTCAAAGGAAAAGCAGAATAATTAATGAATGTGCATTTTTCTTTTCAATATCACTGTATTTTTGCTTCTATTATGACATGAGAGTCTGTCTGTAGCAAATCATCCCAAGGGCATAAAACTCTAAAAATTGACATTAATATAACACCATTAGCAAGAACTAAGTTTTTATATGATAAATAAAAAGCAAAATCTAGAATCTGAAAGACATTTTCTATTTTGTAGAAAATGATAAGAAAATGATATGACTAAAAATTTTTCTGATGTGTGTTTGATCAACTGACTCTTGAACATGTATTTTGACAGCATGTGCAGTACTCCAGACATGATTGCTGTAGCTGTAATGCATTCTCCAAAGCGTAAAAATGAAATGTTAGACTCTGGTAATAGTTTCTCAGTTTTATACATTCAAAGGTGCCAAACCTAGGAATTAAGTCACTGAATGATGAAATAAAAGTGTGATCTACATTGATCATACGCACTTATAATGAGGATAGAGAGGTAGTTTAAAATTGTGACACAGGTGATTAATATCTGAGTTTAAATAATTAAAATAATCTGCCTTCTTAAAATACATTTTATATTCTCAGTCAACTTTAGCTGGATCAGTGTATGAAGTTTTTGTAATCCTACATGATTTAAATTCTAACCAAAAACCCTTTGGTGTGATTAAGGTCCTGTAGCATGATAGACACTGAGAAACCTCACTCAGTTCCTGCTTTAAGAATTTGCTGCTCCTCCTTCTGTGAATTTTGTCAGACTTAGCTGTCAGCACCTCTAAGGACTGCCTCAACTGCAGAGAGCTACCTCACCAGGAGTCATGTCCTTCCTGGGGTAACCCACATCCAATAACTGATTGGGACTGGGCAAAAGGGACTGACCATTTCTTCCCAACACAAGATAACTCTTTTGAGCCATTTCAGCTCCACAGCTTCCTATGAGGATTGCTGAACCTGTTGGGCCTTCATTTTACATCACGGTTGAATTTTTTCTTTCTTCTCAATCCTTGCTTCCTGCCCTCCTTTCCACAGGGGTTGGTTCTTCAGCACTAGATGTTTCTTGGAGTCTGCTTCACCAAGAATCCAACTTGTGACATAAGATGTATGGATCTCATCAACAAATGTATAGTCTAGGCCCTAGAGTCACAAGATCAAATTCCAGAGGAGCCAAGTGAATGCCTGTGGAGTAAGTGGGTTCAAGTATCAAGTGGTGAGTGTGGCGGTGATATGGCAGGGATGGGACACTGGAGAGCACAGACCTCTGAAAAGTCACATTTTATCAAACTAAAATGTTGTGATTGTATTTTGAGGTGAATTGGTTTGAATCTGTGTCTCCACTCAAATCTCATGCACACTTGTTATCCCCACTGTTGGAGGTGGGGCCTGGTGGCAGGTGATTGGATCATGGGAGCAGTTTCTCATGAATGGTTTAACATCATCCTCTTCGGTGCTGTTCTTGTGGTAGTGAGTGAGTTATTGTGAGATCTCGTTGTTTAAAAGTGTGTAGCACGTAGCAGCTTCCCCTCACTCTTCCTGCTCCAACCATACGAGATACACCTGCTCCTGTGTTGCCGTCTTCTATGAGAAAAGCTTGCTGAGACCTCCCCAGAAGCAGAAGCCATTATGCTTCCCATAGAACCAGTGGAACTGTGAGCCAGCTAAACCTCGTTTTTTTGTTTGTTTTGTTTTGTTTTTGAGATAGAGTCTCACTCTGTCACCCAGGCTGGAGTGCAGTGGCACGATTTCAGCTCACTGCAACTTCCGCCTCTCGGGTTCAAGTGATTTTCCTGCTTCAGCCTCCTGAATAGCTAGGATTGCATGTGCCCACCACCATGCCCAGCTAACTTTCGTATTTTTAGTAGGGATGACGTTTCACCATGTTAACCAGGCTGGTCTCGAACTCCTGACCTCAATTGACCTGCCCACCTTGTCCTCCAAAAGTGTTGGGATTACAGGCATGAGCCACCATGCCTGGCCCCTCTTTGCTTTATAAAATAGGCAGTCTCAGGTGTTTCTTTATAGAGGTGCAGAAACAGACAAATACATGAGGCAAACAAAATATGTTTTATAACCAAAGAGAAGACTCTCTGTTAAATCTTCCAAGCATAAAGCCATATGTGAAGAGGCATAGAAATAAAGCAATACTCAGGGATTTCAAACCTAAAATCCTGATGAACACGTTGCATTTTCTATCTAAAATAGGACTGTGCAAGGTCTAACACATATTATTTCTGTGTTTTCTCATATGAGGGATAAGCCTTGTCAATTCCCTTCCAAATCTGTGGCTAACGAGTTGAGAATCTAGAGATGTTTGGGATCGTAAGCAACACTAAACACTAGCTGAGGGATTTTCTAGGCAACCACTGAGGGGGTTGGGAGGGAAGCTCTTGAGCATGGCTAACGTGGAGCCAAATATCATTTAGCCATTGTGAAATGGACAGCATTGCACCTTTCGTGACAAAATACTGAGTTTGAAGATTGCCTTTACCGTTACTATGACTGGAGATACAACCAGTGGTCTCCATGCCTGTCTCCTCCTCTGCCGAGTTATGTTAACATTAAAACTTCCTACTTTACCTGGCTCATATCACTCTTATGGGTAATCATGTGAGTTAACATATATGACAACTATTTTTATGTCTTTTTGGTATGTATTTATTCTTCAGAATTTTTTCAGCTGCTACTCATCTACCTAAACAGAATGTAGTTATTTTTTAAATATGTAAAGTATGTGTGTGTGTGTGTGTGTGTGTATTTATTTGGTGGTCTGTCCTTTCTACATTTTTAATATAGTTAACTGGATTCTATCAATTTGCATTTTAATGCAATTAAAGTAAGTATAAGTTTCTTTTTTCCATTTACTTTGAGTAAGAATAATCATGTAGAATACAGTGGATGGAAGTGTTCTTTCAAGTTGGCTGGAATGTATTTTACTGGAAAGAAAATGATATAAAAAATGCATTGAATTATTGCTTTCTCACCTTGAATAGAGAATAACCTTATAGAAAGGTGAATTAAAATGCTTTAGAAGTTGAATGGGAAACCTACTAGTTCACTTAATAAAATGAAGCATTGACTCTCCAAGGCTAGCAATGGAGAAAACATAATTCTTATCATTCTGACTCTTGTCCTCAAGATTCACTTTATTCTCAAGGACTGTTGATAATAACGACTGGAGTAAGGCTGTGGGAACAGAAAAAAAACAGACTTCATGTGTTCTTGAAGACCCCTGTCTAATGTGGCTATAAACTTCCCTGTTTCTCTCTGTATTGTCTACAGTACACCCTTCAAATCAACGGCACGGAACTTAGCACATAAAAAAGTACTTGCCGTGAGATTTCTGAATGAACATAAATGTCAGAGAACAGAACGGAGTATTCAAGAGAGTTTTTACCACTGTCTCAGAGATCAAATAAAAGGACACAAACATGGAAAATTAACTTTCCATTATGTATCTGGGTGGCAAATTCAGGCTCAGTTAAGAGCTCCTGTATGTAGGGTTGCCTTCTGTTCTGCTTTGCTGGAACAGTCCTATTTATGATTTTTGTCCTAGGATAAAAAATTCATTTCTCTGTAAAGTCTTAAATGTAACCCAGTTTGTATGCGTTGTATGATCACTCTACATTTCGATATCCCCATCTTCATTTATAGTTTATGGAAAGAGTCAGTCCTCCTCTACTTCCAAGGAACATCTAATATATCCAGAATATTTTTTTGGATTCAGGTTTTATTAATGTCTTTCATTGTAAAATGTTTCCAATTATAAAACAATCAGAGAGCTCTGCATTAATAAACTTGCCTGTTTTTCATAAGGGCCAGAGATTTTGAAATGCCTGGTGGACAAACAGACATGTGCAAACACACATACACAGCGCTACTAGCAGGTTGTTACAACCGTATCTAAAGTATTCCAAATGCGGACTTGTGTGGCTCAGACCTGGGTAGAGATGAAAAACCTCACGACTGAGCTTGGAGAAAAAGCGGCTGAAGCTCAGCATCCAGGCCCAAGGGAGCAAGACGTGGAGGCAAACAGGATTCTTACCCCTTCCTGTCTTGGGTCTTCTTCCAATTCTGATGACCTGTCTGAAGAGCGTCTTCCTGTGAAAATGACTAACCTTGAGAGTAGTGATCTCATTCAGACTGTAGACCCAATCAACTTTGAATGATTTTTCTTCATGACCTCAGTGAAGAACACAAAAATAATAAAATAAGATTAATATCTACATAAAAAATACACATTACCACTGCATAGATTATTTCCAGTATAATAGGATAGACGTATGTCAGTTTGTAAAAGCTTTATTAACACAAATTTTTGTTGTCCTGTTCTATCATTGTCTGATATTCTTATACTTATGAATGTGAGCTATTTATGTCACATTTCGTGTCTTCTGTTTGACAAAATGGTTCACCATTAGAACCTGGCTCTTTAAATACTCCTAAGGATTTATACAATGGTTTACACTCTCATAAGCGGCCACTAAAGAGATAATTCACATGCTCTTAATTATATTGCTGCGTATATTAGCATAAGATAATTTTTGCCACTCCATCAAGACCGCCCCCAAATTGTCAGGGATTCCAAGAAAGAAACTGTCTCTCTCTCTCTTTTTTTTTTTTTTTTAATTCACAAGGAGGCAGCCCAAAAGAAAAAGGGAAGAGAGTAATAACCAAGGTAAAGTTAAGATTGGACTAATTCAGCTGACAGATAACCATCCCCATGAAACCCAGACTTGACCCCTAGTAACAATGCCGTGAAACAATAAATAGAAATGCACTTTGAAAAAAATGACACTTACTTTGGAAAACAATCAAGCGGACTTGCATGGGTCGCAACACTTACTTCATGCCAGTAAGTGCTGCGTGAGGGTTCTCAGAAGTCGCATGACTCATGTAGTCCATCAGCTCTCAGGAATGGGTTCTGAGAATTCCAAATAAGACAGCCCTATGCCAGAAAAAAAAAAAAAAAGCCCTGAAATCTTTATTGTATTTCATTAGCAGTTTTTCTAGCTGTTACTTTACAAGGTTTAAGAAATAAAGAAGATAGAAACCAATAGGTGGACAGATAAAACTGTCAAATGCAATTTGTAAAGCCTTAGAACTTTCTGGTCACTGTGAAACATGAAATCAGACACATAGAAAATGCAGATTATATTTATAAACATGTTTTTTTGCCATTTAACTCACTACAGTGCTATCTTGTATTTTACAGAAAATCATTTGACTCAATTAGTGACAAAAATGAAAAAAGATTGTCTTAAAAAATAGTTCCAATTAATGTGATCTTTCATTTTTTTTTTTTTTTTTGAAGTGTCAACCCTCCCAACAGCATTGTGGTTCCATCTTTGAGAAATAAAATTAGTCTTATAAATTGTGTATATGTTTGTGTGTGTGTGTGAGATAGTTTTCTTGTCTGATGCTTTTCTAACCCTAGTCCACAGATTCTTGGGTGTAGTGATAATGTTTGTATAGATCTTTCTTCTCCAACATTATGTATCAGAGTGCATATTAATGAGTGCATAATTAGAGAATGCTTTTTATGATTTTAATATATACTTTCACTTTCAAAGCAGTTTGATAACAGAATACCCTAATGAAAGTGAAACTTAATGAGAGACTACAGATATTTCCTAATACCGTGTGTGTGGATAACTAAGCACATCTCCAAAGTGAAACAACTTTCCTGTTTTCCTCCCATTTCTTTGCCATGCATGTGTACAATTTATTTTATTAGTTATTAGGAAATACGAGAAGCAAGACTATGAATATGAGTTTATTATCCAATTCAGAGAAGTTTATCTTTGAGCTGATATGAAATAGTTTATACCTAAAGCAACACAATTCCCCAAGATCATGATTTTCAATTATGCTGCTCCCACTGCCTTTTTGTAAGGAATACTCCTAATGACATAGATGCCGTGCCCTGTGACCAGTAGGTGAATGCCAGAATCACAAAACAGCAAGTTTACCTCCTGGGAATCCCAGCTTAGACAATCTGAATAGGACTCCATAACAACAAGTGACTATGAAATTCTGACAAACTAAAGGACAATAGTGATATGTTTGTGTAGTGAATTAATGGAAATAAAATTATTATCCAGAAGGAGAGAAGTTGCAAGACTCAGGCCGATTAAATATTCACTAGAGGGATATCTGTGATCCTTAAACTTGGGTACACAATGTAGTTCAACCCCAGTTATTGTTAGTATATACTGTTGTAATCTTCCACAGCATGTTTAACGAAGTAGATAATGTAAAGCAGTGGTTCATTCCTATCTGCACGTTTGAATCCTTTAAGGAGATGCACTCACTCCAGATTTTCTGTTTCCAGTATTCTAGGGCAGCAGATCTCAAATAATGGTCTCTGGACTTACAGCTTCAGCATCATCTGGGGACTTTTTAGAAATCTAAACTCTGCTATTTCTCTAGACCCTTCTAAATCAGAAAATATGGATGGTCTCAAAATCATGTTAAAAAAAGACTTCCAGGTGGTCTTACTGCATCCCAAACTTGAGAATCAGTATCTAGGATGAGGTCTCTGCATCAGTACCGCCTAAATGTTTCTTGCAAATCTCATGGAATCTGGAGTTGAGAAGCACAAGCCTTACAGGACCTTCTTTAAAAGGGGAAGGAGCATAACATAGTGGTTTTAGAGAGTCGTGAGGAGCCAGTGTTGGCTTTGGAGCTGGAATATCAGGGTTAAAATTAATGCACCTCCACTTACCAATTTTGTGACTTTGTATAAATTACTCTGTGCCTCAGTTTACCACCATACAAATCTGGTGATGATAATTGTACACACTTCTTAGTGAAGTTCTGATGATTAAAGAGGCCAAGAAATGTAAAACACTTAAAATAGTGCATGGCACCAAATAAATGCTCAATAAATGTGAGCTACAATACTTATCATTACAGTATTATAACTACATGCCTTGAATATAAAGCGAATTTCCATGTTTATTTTTGAAGCAGGATTTTTCTCTCTTTACCCAGACTGGAGTGCAATGGTATGATCTTGGCTCACCGCAACCTCCGTCTCCTGGGTTCAAGCAGTTCTCCTCCCTCAGCCTCCCGAGTAGCTGGAATTACAAGCATGCACCACCACGCCTGGCTAATTTTGTATTTTTAGTAGAGACGGGGTTTCTCCATGTTGGTCAGGCTGGTCTCGATCTCCCAACCTCGGGTCATCTGCCCGCCTCAGCCTCCCAAAGCGCTGGGATTACAGGCATGAGCCGCAGAGCCTGGCCCATGCTTTGTTTTTATGCTTTAAAAAGTAATTAATTTTGAATAGGTTGAACTTTAAAAAATTAGGTTAAATTCTCAAACTGTTAACTTGCACTAATGAAAAATCCTAAATATTACTAAGTGGATATTTTCCATTTCACCAATATCTATTAAAAATATTAATTTAGGATGCATGAATTTCTAGGATATATATTTCACATATTTTTATCAGGGTATATCAGATATGGTTATTTGCCACTATGACCATCACTATTAATAACAGTTGTTTGTCTCCAATTTCACAGGCTACTCCAATCTTCAGTTTTTAACCTGGAGTCCAAGAGCACCAACAATTTAATGGACTGAACTCTATATGAATATAGTTGGTATTTTTGGAACTCTCTTTGATTTTATAGATTTAAATTATAATTGTGAGACTCATTAGACTCTTAAATGAATTCTTGGCACAAATATTTTAAAAATTAAAATATGAAGAACTCCTGTATAAGAGGAATCTGACTTTTAAATTAATTGGGTCCTTTTACCTATCTATGGCCTTTGCTTTGTCTTGTTTTCTTGCCTCTGTTGTTAATTACTGCTCTAGATCTGATTATTATTTATTTATGCTCACATATTTCACCTAGAAAATCTGAAAAACAAACCTCTATACTCTAAGATAAGAATATACAGTTTTTGAAAGCCTGTAAGCGTAAGCCACACAGACTTTCCACACATGGATTTAATGGCATTTGTTTTTGCCTGTACAAAGTTCCTTTGGAGTATCATTTCATATGTACAGGGTGAGTGAATTTAGAACTGCTAAGACATCAGGATAAGTGAATTTAGAACTGCTTATACAATTGCCCAGTAGTCTCATTTCCTATGGGTTGCAGATTTTTTATCATTCGTTCCTGGATCACAGAGTCTATTGCATTTCCTAATACATGCTATTGCTCAATCAATAGTTTATGAGTGAAGAAACTACAAAAACTCTAGGAGGTGCTGCTTTTCTGTAGAAGTTCTATAATAGGTGGCAACAGTGTAAAGAATTAAAATGTCAGTATTTGAGACAGATAAGACTTAAGATTTTTTCCTGATTACTGTTTAAAATATATAGGTATTGAGATCTTTTTACGTTTTATCATTGTGGTTCAGATTGGTTGGATTATGACTGTAGAGGCTTATTTGTAACTTAAGTTACAAATATTTAATAGTATTCATTTTATATGAGTTTTTCCTTAGAGCTATGCCAATATGTAATCAGTTTACTTACAACCATGTAAGTCTGTTTGTTTCCTCTTATTAATGAACAAATCATTTTGATATTGTGACAGAATACTTACCATAGTTAACACTGAAAGTTACCCATTCATTCAACAAGTGTCTATTGAGTATCAACAAGTATCTTATAACATACTGGTTTACTTTTACCTCCAGTTACTGCATATGCTCCATCTTCAATTTTGCCATAGGTGTATTTGCTGAGTCAGAGCTCGCATATAAGTTATTCTACCTTTATCTCCTTTGGTTCTTACAATTTTAGCATCTCATTCTTTGACATCTACCGCTGCTGCCATCTTGGCATAGCAATTATTTATAGAGAGCCATGCCATGTAATGAAAATATAAATATTATTATTTATGATGCTCTAGTTATTGCTGAATTTATTTATATGGTCATATTTTATTTTTGAGATTTTCAGTAGCTTTCTTATACAGGGTACTTGATAGAAAACACTTATTATTTAACCTTGTGTTGCATAATCTTTTAAAATCAATTTGACAAAGGGATTTCTTTGGAAGAAAGATATTTGTTTTGCTCACTGTTTTGTAAATAACATATTCAAACTCATGATGTTTTTTAAGGCTGAAAAGAAAGCCATATTGGAAATTAGAGTTGGATTCTAGTGAATATTCTGACAATGTGTCATCTAAACTTGACATTCAGATTAACACAGATCCCTTAGTTTCTGCCATGAGTATTTACATATACCAAAGGTCAACTGTCCACTTTATTTGAAAGAACCTTTATCAGACTGGTGATACATCTACTCTCTATTATATAGAAAAAAAATTTTAGAAAAATTGGGCTATTGCCAATTTATTCATATCATTGCATACAGCCATCTGGCAAATATTTTCCTTAATTGCTTTTTGGTGTGTTATGCACAGCAAGGAGCTGCTGTAACTCTCCTGACTACAATTTTTACGTAAATATAGAACTTATCCTTTTTAAGTAGATATTTCCACGTTCCGTTCACTCTTTGCCTGCTTTGTGTAAGTTCGAACTCTCTTTTTCTAAGCACACATATCATTCACTTTAGTAATGGACTTCTGAGATATTTGATGGAAGTTTCTGCAAAATGACACACTTATATATTTGCAGGTGAACATTCCCGTGTATATGTATGTGTGACATGTACACACAAGAAAGAGTCTAACGGTAAACCTTTTTCATTTCTTGTTCTCCTAATCTACCATTAATGGTGTGGATATTATATTTCACCTGTCAACAAAAATTAAATATACTTTAATACCCAAACTAAACATTTGTTGATTTTCTACATACACCTGCAAACTCTTCATCACAATTTTCTCATAAAACTGTATTTAGTTTTTACATTGTTTATCAACATGTCAGAATTAACTGTGACACTTTAGAATTATATTTTAATTTATATTAGTCTGTGAACACTACGGCATACCAGTTGAATCAGAATCTGATGGAATATAGCCTTTAAACGTTTTTAGGCATTCTGACGTACTTCATCTTTGTTCAAGACCTGTTTTGTTGTGTACATTATGTGGCTTCTGTCTTAAGTTTAGATAATTTTTAATAACTAGTGATACATTATAAAGCCTACACTTGTTTTCACTTGAAATGGAAAACAAGGAAATGCAATTAACACTATACATTACTTGCATTTGTATGTTTGACTACTTAGAAGAAATATCCAGGATCTTTAATTTTTAAGAAAAACGTTAAACTTTTAAGAAATATTAAGAGTGATTTTCTTACCCTATTCAGCAGCTATAACAAAATACCATAGACTGAGGTAGCCTATAAACAACAGAGATGTATTTCACACAGTTGTGGAAGCTGAAAAGTCCAAGATTAAGATGTCAGCAGATTTGGTATCTGGTGAGGATGAGCCTCCTGTTTCACAAATGGCAGCTTTTAGCGGTGTACTCACATGGTAGAATGGGCAAGGTAGCTCTCTGTGGCTTATCATATAAGGGTTCTAATCCCATTCATGAAAGCTTTGCCCTCGTTGCTTAATTAGTTCCCAAAAGTCCAACTCCTGAAGCTATTACATTGATGATTAGGTGTCAATATATGGCATTTAAGGGGACCCAAACATTCAGCTTGTAGCAGTACTCTTAGCAACTTATTCAATTTCATGTCTTCTAAAATACGTACCATGCTTCTTAGGACATCACAGGTGATTAGCAAATGTTAGTTAAATGAATGAAGAGTGTTCAGAGTAGGGTGTGGGTGATAGAATGATGGTTAACTTGCATTTTGTTGTTTTCATTTGTAATACATTAAATTTCATATCAAAGTTATAAATTCTTACTTTACAATAATAAATTCACTAATACACCTTGTGTAGGACAGATTTTTCACAACATGAAGTTGTGAAAGCTCTTGAAAACTTCTGTTATCACTGAACTATTCGAACGGCATTCAAAAACTTATTTAAATTAGTTGTATATGGAAGGATATAAAAGTGGATTCACCTAATTATTCTAAACTAATTATAATCCATGATGCTGCTGTGACCTTGAAGAAAGACTCGTTGACATGTTGAAATATCACATAGTCTTACTGGATTTGAACATTTAATGGCATCAGAAACACCACCCACATTAAATTCATGGGGCAAAACAAGCTTTAAGAACTAGGCCTAGGGAACTGAATTTTTTTTAATGGCTTTGGGTTACAGGTGTTGTTATATGCTTCTGCGACATAAAATTACATGTTTCATAAGTTTTTCAAATTTATCACAATTAGGAATGTAGGATATCTTAAATTTGTACCTTAGTTCTTTGGTATAGAAATTGGAGAAAATGTAACTATTTTTGTAAGCCTTATTAATTAAAGGATGAATGCACACATAGATTCAACAGGAACCCAGTGGAATAATATAAAGTGCTTCTTGGTCTGGTATCTATAACATTTACAGTGAAATCAGAATATTATAGATATTAAATTATGTTTTATTAAATTTATAAGCAAATAATTTGCACATGGATGAAGAGATTGCCAATATCCTTTTCTGTAGACTATACAAGGTATTTATCAGTATCTCAACAAGCCAAAACCACATCCATTCACATCTTTAAGAATTTTCACATTTATTTTAGAAAATAAAAAATTAAACTATAGACATTGTGATTATTATTGAGTGTTAAAATAAAATGGAGGTGCAGTACAAGACACCTTATCAATTATGTAGTCATAATTGTTTGCATACATACAGCATTTAACACAGATTAATCAGAATATTGTTATGTTGAAATAAAATTTGTCTTATTAATTGGGAAAAGGTTTAGCATATTAGAGGTGTAATTTAAAGAGTGGGAAATAATGTGTACATTGGTAATTTTTGGCACTTAGGAAGAAGCAGAATGTTATCTATCTTGGATGTTTTTATTGCTCTGTATATCTGCACAATTATCCTGTGATCTACCACTAGGGCAGGTGTTGAGAGATGCAACTTGAATAGTCAATGGGAATTAAAGACACTGTGCTTGAATCTGTCATGCCAAGCAAGGAATCAAGACTGTGCCTGCAAGAGAACAAAACAAGAGTGTAAACTACTCGAACGAAGGTGTAAGGTGCGCTTTCCCACAGAGAATTTAATAAGATCCTGACTGTTGGGAACAGGACACAAAGTTATTGGCAGCTTATAAAAATCTCTGACCTGCAAGCGCAAACTTGAGCTATGGGTTATGTAGACTGATTCAGGTATCCATTCCAAATACCTGTTCCAGGATGGCATGAGGACCGGCCAATCAATAGGAGACTGAGAGTATGTGAGGAAAGAAAACTAAAACTTTAAATACAGGAAGACACTCACCTCCCCAAATAGTAAAATATCATATAACTCATATTCTTAAAAATTGGCTGAACACTAAATATTATAGTTGAATGTAAACTGCATATTATCAGGGCAATACAGATGCTTTAGTCTCTTCCTTTTCATATGCCTTGTCAAGAAGAATTAAACAGAAGCTCTGAAACACTGACCTAATTGTGCTTTTTAATGGGTTCTGTAAAACAGGTATGACTGTCATTCTTCCAACTTAAATAAGCAAAACTATGCCTATGAATTATTAAATAACTGTTTAATACATTATTAAATTTTTGTGTCTGTGAACTTGAGTAACCAACTTAATTGAAATGTTGTGTTAGATCATAAGCCCCTTTGAAGTTATTTATAATCAGTTGCTAGAAAGAATTTTCCAAAATATATTGAAAATATACTAAGCTATAAATATTTCCAAGGTACAAATTACAATAAAAATGTTTAAATTGTGGAATGTAACAATGGAGAATAATGTATGACCTTGAGTCAACTGACAATGAATAAAATAGAACATATTAAAAGTATGTTTTAATTATCACTTCAAACCATTTAAATGTCTTTAGACTAATAAAATCCAATCTGTACTAGGCAGCAGGGGAGGGAGGAATTGATGTCTCTGTTGTAATATTAATACCAGTTAGAAGACTTTGTAATATTTAGAGCCCGAGTGGGCTGCCATCTACTAAATGTCATAATTTTATTTCTTATTTTCACTGTTAGAATGACCTTGGGTAAAAGACAGCATCTTTTTATTTTAGCTTCTTGATGGTAAAATATACATGGTTGTAAGTTTCAGCTTTTATTCAGTCAGTTTATTTGATGATATCAGATTCTGATTCTAAAACCGTGAAAACTTGAAAGGTGGAACTACTTTTGTGGAGATTATTGTAGAGGAGACCTTAAGAAAACAAAACAAAAGAAAAAAAAAAAAAACCTTTGACATTTTCTCCCTGTATCTGCTTAGCTTATAGGCTAAAATAACCATATAAAAATAAGTTACAATTTAATTATTAAAACTCTCAATATAATTTTTCTCATTGTATCATTTTATATAATACTCAGTAAGTTTTTAGATTCAACCTAAAATGATCTGCTTACTGTTATAAATATTTTTTTCTTTTTCTTTGTTCTATGTTCAATAATGTAAACCTTGTTGACATTGGGCTATAAGATTTGTATCCTTAATAGGCAGGGGTTGAACAGGATCATTTTTTTAACCTGGACTGGCACATTGATGCCTCATGTATGCTGTGATTTCATGTAAAAATAATTCTGAGTCTGTGAAATATATTGATTTTGTACTTTAATGTGATTGCTTTATCGACACCTTGACATTCTCCACTGTCAGCATCCTATTAAGAGATAACTTTGAGAACATGAAATGCTAATGGTCGCTAGGCTAGGGTCAGGAATTTATTGCCATTTCTAGGGTTGATAATGGATTTGGCTTGGGTTTTATTTATTTACTTATGAGATGAGTCTTGCTTTGTCACCCAGGCTGGAGTGCAGTGGCACGATCACAGCTCACCACAGCCCCGAACTTCTAGACTCAAGTAATCCTCCTGTCTCAGCTTCCCGTATAGCTTGGAATGTACATGTACCACAAAATGCCCAGTTAATTTATTTTTATTTATTTATTTTCATGAAGACTGGGTCTTGCTATGTTTTCCAGTCTCAAATTCCTTGGCCTCCCAAAGTAATGGGATTACAGGTGTGAGCCACAATGCCCAGCCTAGCTTGGGTTTTAAAGTATAGTGAGACATCTGGTATGGGTGGGAGCTTGTCCTGGTCACATGAGGCAGGATGGGAAAAGGACAGGGAGACATGCAGCGAGTCATGGAAATGGGTCCACCAACAAAGGTCTAGGTTATTGCAGAGGTTGTCTGTTATAAAATTCTACTCTTTTATAGTCTGCTATTATAAAAACTCTGATTCTGCTCTGTGTTAAAAAATTGAAAGAATATGTGTGTTCTACACATAAGATAAAATATACAAGGGCTGAGAAGTGTCCCTCAGAAAACTGAGGAGAAGAAACAGTGGCAGACACTAGCTGAGTCTTGCGATGTTCCCCCAAAATGATACTTGCCATATTATTGCTTTCCCCTCAACCCCCAAAGACAGCAACATGGCATTATGGCAAGATATTGGGACTAAAACATCCTGGAAAACCTGTCCAAAGCACATACTTATAATTTCTTAGCAATATCTGAGGATTAGTATGGGATTGGAAGGACTGGCCGACCTTCCATTGTGGAAGTCAAGAGCTCATACTCCATAATGTGTCTTAGAGGAGGACATAGAAAATAAACAATTGCTTTTCATGCCATGAAATAATGGAAGTGCATTGATAGATCAAACTTGAATGTGCACTATATTGTTTTCTCTTATCTCTAACCAAATACAAGTTACATTAAGATATTTTATTAGAAAAATGGGTTAATTTGGCAAGACCGTATCCATTGCTAAATATTGACTCTTTTGTACTTACTGAACTTAGGCAATAGATTAAAAACATAAAAGGTTAAAATGCAGTGTTTATTTGCAAATGGAAATAATTCTAAACTACCTGATCATTTGAGGTTCATAACCGAAAAACACTTGAATCACCTAGATTCTATAAGTTGATAAATTAATTTATTTAATGATTTTCAAAATACTGAGATATTTAAGAGCACCAGCACATTCCATGACATATTTACTGTAAGAATTCTTCATAAAGTACAAGTAATTAAAAACTTAAGGAATATAAGAGACTTCAAGAACAATTTCTTCTTTCAGAGTTATTTAAGAGTACCATGATGGTGAGATCTGATTCAGGAGGACAAGTTTACCTTGGTTATCACAACAGGCAGGGCCTCTTTGTTGACTGGAAATACAATGAAGCACTTTATCTTGAAGAAGGGCAACCAGAGACTTATTATAGGACAGATCAGCTGGACCGTTGCCCAGGCCTGTAATCTATAAGGAACGTCAAAATGTCATTAAAAGGCAATGAGGTGGAGCACATCTTATTTACTAGAACTCCCCTAGAGGGAGAATGTGTTGTAGTTCAAAGGGATACTTTGATAAATTACCAGTGGTGTGGGGTAAGGCAGAGGAGGGAGAGAGTTGGGAGGGTGGGAAATGGAAGAAACCACTAGGCTGGATGCCAAGGTAGCTTCCATATAGGAGAAGTACAGAAGTTTACTAATACTCTCCCCAAACACACACACACACACACACACATACACACACACAGGGATTAGTATTATCAAGTGTTTCCACCAGCTGTTCATTTCATAGATTGCTAAATACATTTTAACAATCTTAAACTCAGTACTAAATAAACCTACACATTAATACTATTTTAAAAATTATACCTTTATTAGGATTCAGTTCCAAGGTCAACACCATCTCCTCCCCGAATACGAACTTAGCAGTTCTTGAGCCATTTCCTCTAAAAAGCACAGAAACTTCTTGCTTAACAAAAGCATATCTGACTTCCAGCAAATTATTTTTATGAGGAGAAACAAAATACTGTGGTATTTACCAGGAATTGTGAAAATTCATCTATACACACACTTTATTTAATCCTTACCATGACCATAGATGACTTACATATGATAAGAGCCAGGACTCTAGTCCAATTCAAATCTGACCCCAGAATCCTTAGCATGTTCAATGTGTTTCTGGAAATAGCCTTAGTTTCAGTACCATAAACCGCAGTTGCACTTTTTACCACCTAATGTGTTAGTGGGGATTATTTCATTATTACTTTTAGTTACAGAAAATAACTAGGCTAAGTATACTGAAATATGGAATACATGCTGCAGGAAAAGCAAAGCAAACAACAGCAACAACAACAACAAAAAAACAGGGCACGCATTTTCCAAAAGAACAGCTTGGTCCAACATTGAAGTGCTGTTAGTTTGCTCTATGCTGTGGTCATTGCTTCTTTTTCCATGTCCCTGTCCTTTTTTTCTCTCACAGAATATTGACTTCCCTTGTTCCTTATCTCCTATAGTAGAAATAAACTGTCCGCTGCAGCCTGGAGAGTTTCTGGCCTGGCTTGACGATACACTCCTGAGGATAGGAACTTGTTAAGTCCTGTTAACCCTGATTCCCAATTCTTTACCTCAACTACTGGCAAAGATTTGGAAAATCTGGATCTATTGTACATTGGTGTTGGGAATGTAAAATAGTACAGCCACTTGTGAAATCTGTTTGGAAGTTTCTTATAAAACTAAATGTACAAATACCTGTATATCTCAACGATTTCATGCTTGGGTGTGTCTCCTAGAGAAATGATAGCATACACTCACACAAAAACTCTACATAAATGTCCATAGCGGCTTTATTTGTAATAGCCAAAAACTGGAATCAACCCATATGTCCTTCAAGAGGTGAATGGTTAAATAAATTGTAGAAAATACATATCACCAAATATTAGTAATAAAAAGTAATAAACTAAACTTGCAACAATTTGGATGAATTTTCAAGAAATTATGCAGAATGAAAAAAGCCAATTCAAAAAAGTTGTATGTTGTACAATTCCACTTATCTGAAATGTTTGAAATAGTAAAATTTATGAGTTGAAGAAAAGATTATTGGTTGTCAGTGGTTAGCCACATCCGAGGGGCAAGTGAGAAGGAAAAGAGTGTGAGGACAATTATCTGTGGTTTTTTGTTTGTTTGTTTGTTTGTTTGTTTGTTTGTTTGTTTGTTTTTGAGATGGAGTCTCGCTCTGTCGCCCAGGCTGGAGTGCAGTGGCGAGATCTCGGCTCCCTGCAAGCTCCGCCTCCCGGGTTCCCGCCATTCTCCTGCTTCAGCCTCCTGAGTAGCTGGTACTACAGGCGCCGACCACGCCCGGCTACTTTTTTTGTATTTTTAGTAGAGACGGGGTTTCACTGTGTTAGCCAGGATGGTCTCGATCTCCTGACCTCGTGATCCGCCCGCCTCGACCTCCCAAAGTGCTGGGATTACAGGCGTGAGCCACTGTGCCCAGCCTATCTGTGCTTTTAAAACATAGATCACTAACTAGTTGTCCCCCAGATGAGTGAATGTGTAAATGAATTAATGATATTTAGTTGCCTGTTAATCTATAAGGAATCATCTTCTTTTTTACTTTTTAATTGATGACCTAAAATTACATTTAGATTTGCTAGATTGGTTTGTACCAGCTGTAGCAAATAGAAAGGTGAGCATTTTTCTAATGGGAATGAAATGGGTGGTATACTTAACTTCTAACGTTCATACTAAGTTCTAAGGGGGCAACCGTTGACTAAAGGTTAAACTAGAGTTTAAATTATTTTAGAGCTAAAGACACAGTTTTTGAAAGATGATTCCCAATATTAAACAGATTTATGAATAGCATTATAATACTGTTAAGTCATTTAACATATGATATATAGTTCGTGATCTCTTACCAATATACTACATTGCCCGAATTCTGAGTAATGCATGCTTTATCAAGAATTTTCAAGATAAAAGCACTGAGTAGATGCTATTAGGAATAATGCTTTAGAGATGTGTCACATTACAGCATCCGTGTGCCTTTTACACCTAAAAGGAATCCTGTTCTTCTGTCTACAGTTCTTCAAATACTCAGGCCTATTTAGAAAAACATTCTGTTAGTATTCAAGTTTTATATGAACATGGCTGCCCATTGTGTTATAATGTTATATTAACATATGGATATGACATCAACTGAAAACATAAAATAACAAGTTATACTCCAAGTACTTATGAAGATGTACATAATCTGCTCTTTGATATCTCTTATAAAATAAAACCTGCCTAATGTAAACATACACATAGTATTTAGGGGTGATTGGAGGACGTTCCAGGCCTTCCGATCATAGACCTTTTGATCAACTCAGATCCACAGAACTGAATATTTGACAACCACATTTTGACGGTTGACACAAAGTACACATTTTTTCCTTGAAACCTTTGTGATTCATTTTGGAGGACAGTACCTGAACACCAACTTCTACCTTAAGCTCAACCTGGTAAGACATAACAAAACTAAATTCTAAATGTTTATTTTCCTTGCTTCTCTGAATGAATTTCAGTCATACTAAAGATGTGTAGGAAGTGGAGCTCATGGTGTTGTGTGGGTGTATTTTGTGCTTTCCACTTATTTTTCTGTAGCTTTCCAATTTTTGAGAATTACAGTCTTTCCAAGTAAAGAATTTTATGAAAAATGTTTATAGATTGAGATTGTTGAAATAAGCATGGTAATTACCCATTTTCTGCATTCTTTAGTAATGTCAGTATTTCTAGATAGCTAGCTCCATTATTCTTTCCATGATATCTCATTTCGGAGAAGCACTTACTATATTTTGCAAAGCTTAGTGAAAACTTAATTTGAGTAGGGTCACATATGTAATATGGGTGCCAGGATAATTGGCCAATTAGCTGCAATGCCTTGAAACTTGATTTCTTCTTACCAATCCAAGTAATTGTCTTTAGGAACTCCTAAGTGGTGTTTCTTGAGAAAATACAGAATGTGCTATCAGCACAAGGCATTATAAGGAAGAACCACTTACAGTCAAGTTTTAGACCCTCAAATATATTTGACATGTAATTTGGGCAGAGGTAGTCAATAAATAACTAGTGTGTTTTGACTATGTGCTAGACCCTACTCTGGGTACCAGGGGGAATATATATATATATATATGGTGTGTGTGTGTATGTATATATATATATTCTATATGTATGTGTATATATACACTATATATACACACATATATGTAATACATATACATATATATGTGTATCTAATATGTATATATATACGTGTATATATAGTTAAACAGAATTATTACTGCCTCATATATGCAACAAACATGAAAAGGAAATTAGGATTGCCTTATTACAAGGATTTAAACTCTGATATAATTAATTTTAGCTTAAAGTAGTACTAAAAGAAACTCTTGGCAAGTGGAGTGATGTAATCCTGGAAATACGCTGATTTTAGAAGTCTTTTGAATACATTGAGGGACATGAAATATTGAAGTCTGACCTTCAGAGGCCCGTACCTCTG
Source organism: Colobus angolensis palliatus (assembly GCF_000951035.1). Classification (NCBI taxonomy): domain Eukaryota; kingdom Metazoa; phylum Chordata; class Mammalia; order Primates; family Cercopithecidae; genus Colobus; species Colobus angolensis. The sequence goes on along the minus strand of NW_012120598.1, from coordinate 9,485,621 downwards.
ACGGCTGGTACTGAAGTTTTACTGATCATTTTATTTGTGATGATCAAAGACTTAAACAATTGTGATAATGGAAATATGGTGCAGTACTGGGAGCCGACCCAGATGCTGCATGACTAGCGAAGTTATGTGCATAAAATTATCTGTGTATGCGTGTGCTCATCATTATGCAAAGAGGAAAGCATACTGCATCAGAACCTTTCAGAATACAATGATTTTGGCAATGCTGCGTGGAACACAGTCATAGAGATGTACTCATGTGAGAGCAGCATTGTTGAGGTATTCGAAGAATATATATAAAGATCATTTTTAACACAGAAAGTTTACTAAACTAATAATTCTTAAACGTTGCTCTAATAAATAGAGTTCGTACATGTTTTCAGTCTCTTCAAGAGTATATGTGTGCCTGTAATCCCAGCACTTTGGAGGCCAAGGCGGGCAAATCTCTTGAGGTCAAGTGTTCAAGACCAGCCTGGCCAACATGGTGAAACCTCACCTCTACTTAAAACAAAAACAAAAACAAAAGCAAAATTAGCCGGGCGTGGTGGTGCAGGCCTGTAATCCCAGCTACTTAGTAGGTTGAGATAGGAGAATCGCTTGATCCCGAGAGGCAAAGATTTCAGTGAGCTGAGATCATGCCACTGCACTGCAGCCTAGGAAACAGAGCAAAGATTCCATTTCAAAAAAATAAAAATAAAATAAGCAGAGTAGCGTGTGTGTGTGTATATGTGTGTGTGTGTGTACATGCATGCATGCCTGTGTTTATGTGTATACGTTGTAAGATGTTTGATGAAGATTCTTTTCATGAACAGAAAAGAAACAATATTGTTTAACTCCTTTTCCTGCCTCTTTCCACTTGGATGGGAAAATATATAAATAGTACGATAAGAAGAGAGCTAAAATTGAATATGAGCTGAATTTGAATGCTGATAAAATATTCTTTTATAACTAAAATAGACACTGTTTATGGAGCTTCAAGGAAAGCTAGACCTGTTCTTTCAAAACCCTGAGACTATGTATCAGGACTTTGGGTCTCAGTTTTACTGTACCCAAGGCAATTTTTGACAAGTAATTTGGGCAGAGATAGTCAATAAATAACTAGTGGCTTTTGACTGTGTTCCAGGCACTATTCTGGGCAACAGGAAAATCAGATAGTCAAAATCGCAGACCCTTAATTATCTGACATGAGGAGTCTCTAACATCTGGGAAAGAAAATAAAACAAAAAACAGAAGAAGTAGAAAAATCACAGTGAATAAATGGAGTATGTGGGGGAAGGGTCGATTAAAAACTAGAGCAGATGTAGGGTACTGCTGTGTTTTGAGGGATCATAATTAATCACATTTTTTTCTTCCCCTGTGAGTTACAAACCAACTGAGAAATAGACATGGAGTTGGACAGATGGAAAACAAAACTTTAGCTTTATTACTGCTAAAACTGGTTGGAAGGACATGACCTAGATACGTGGCCACAATCTGCTGTTCTAATACTTGCTATCTGAGTTGAACTTCTCCATACAAAACTACAGCTTGCCCCAGTAGCATTATTGTAAGATTAGGGAACATAGCCAAATGCATTGTCCTGTCCTTAGCCAGGGGCTGAACCACACACGCCCAGTTCCTTCTCTCTAGCTTATCAATTCTATCTCATCAGTCTTGGTTATGGTGAATAAGGAGGCTTCAAGGATATGTAGACATGTTCTTTCAATACATGAGCTTGGTGAGGATTTGAATGAGGATTTCTTTCCTCTAGAAATATGAAGAGAGTTTGCTTCACGTTCCCTTAGGTACACGTAGGAAAACCCTGGATAATAGGCCAGAGCTACATGACACAAATTAAAAGAAAAAAGTAGTCCTAAGGTCTTTAGCAAGTGTCTCCTGGTTGGAGCCGGTAACTTGGAAACCTTGGTTGAAGTTTTTTGTCTGTTAACTCAGGGCAAGTGATTATCTTTGAGAATCATAGACTCCCCAAAGAAACAAAGCTGTTTTTTAAACTTAGAAGGACTAGCAATGTAATGACTGAAGGTGGAAGGGGTGTACATAGCACAGGAAAAATGCTGAGGGTGCCAGGGAGTTTTTATCTGGGTAGAAATTCCAGTTTCTGCTGTCATGGTATGTGAGACAGTCAGACAAGAAGGAAAGAAGTAAACAATGTATCTGATATTTGACCACAATCATAACACACCATACCACCAGGTCTTTGCGATTGCTCAGTATAAGCAACACTTACGGAAAATCAATACGTAGGTAAATTACATATAGTGGTCTAAGCCTGTGCACAAATCCTAGAACACAAAGTCCAAAAACAAGAGTATACAAGACAGTTCACCTGGCCTAGAAACATAGAATAAAGATTCCTAGCTGGGTATGTGTTACTGGGACCTAACTAATATTTGGGTAGACGTTTTTATTTCTCAGATTTACTTAATTATGGCTCCTGCATAAGTGAAAGTTTGAAAGGTGCTATGGAAATGAAAAAAATCTTAAAAAATAGTTCCTACATGTAGTCGGGCGATTTCTGAAAGTGGTTTCTCAAGATTCTCATACTTCAGTTATTCAATCAAACACACATCTAGGTACTGCTAGGAAGGGACTTTGAAGGTAGAATTAATTAACTCAGTAATTGATTTTAAACTAGGGAGATTATCCTGGATTATCCAGGTGGGTCCAGTGTCGTCACATCAGTGTTTACAAGCAGCAGAGGGAGCTAATGGATCAGTCGGATAAATGCCTCAAAAAATAATGGTAGAGGTGAGTTGATGAAGAAGGGGAGGGTGGAGGGAGTCAAAGTAAGAGAAAGGCACCACCACATCTGCTAGCATTGAAAACGGGACCAAAAACAGGGGATGGAGGTGGCTTTAGGAAGATGACAGGAACCACAGGCTGAATGCTGGGAAGAAAATGGAAACCTCAGCCCCACAACCACGTAGAACCAAATTCTATAAACAGCCGTAGAATCTCCAGAATGGAATGCGTTCCTGCCAGCACCTTGATTTTGGCGCTGTGCACAGGACTAGCTGTTCCATATTGTGCCCATACTTCTGACTCACAGAAACTGTGAAATAGTTAATGGGTGTTGTTTAAGCTGTTAAGTGTGTGGTAATTTGTTATGGCAAAAATAGAGAACACTTTGCACAAATGCGTGTAGGATATTCTATTAGGTAAGTCTTAGGACTTGTGAGCATGGCCTATAAGCTGAACCAAGAGCTGTTCAGAGTCCAGTACCTAATAAAGTTAAGTTACCAGATTCCGTCTAGCGTATATTGAAAAAGAAATGATAAGAGAATTAGTTCTCACTTTAGAGATTTGTGACCAAGTGTACTCTCAGAAAGCTCTCTTGGTGTTCAATACGGAGGGCCACAAACTGGATAGTTAAAGTTGTGGTAGGCAGAATAATGGCCCCAAAGATGTCCATGTGTCTGGAACGGGTGATTATATGTCAAAAAATAATTAACGTTGCCAGTGGAATTAGAATTGTTAATTGGCTGATCTTAAAATAGAAAGATTATTATATAATAAAAAGTAGGTGGGTCCAGTGTAATCCCAGGAGTCCTTAAAATAGTTTGAGTGACATATAACTATGGAAGAAAGGCAGAGGTGTGCAACTTTACTGGCTTTGAAGACTGGAAAGAGGCCTCTATAACCTGGAAAAGACAAGGAAGTGAAATCTCCCCTAGAACCTTCAGAAAGGAACACAACCCTGCTGGCACTTTAATTTTAACCCAATAAGCGGGGCACAGTGGCTCTTGCCTGTAATCCCAGCACTTCGGGAGACCGAGGCGGGCAGATCATCTGAGCTCAGGTGTTCAAGTCCAGCCTGGCCAACATGGTGGAACCCTGTTTCTGCTAAAAATACAAAATTAGCTGGGCATGGTGGCACATACCTGTAACCCCAGCTACTCAGGAGGCTGAGGCAGGAGAATCACTTGAACCCAGGAGGCAGAGGTTGCAGTGAGCTGAGATCGCACCATTGCACTCCAGCCTGGGCGATGAGGGTGAAGCTCTGTCTCAAAAAAATAAATAAATAAACAAAGTAAAAAATACAATAAGCAAATAAATAAATAAATAAACATTTTACCCCAGTAAGACTTGTGTCAGACTTCTGGCATATGTCAAATACAAATTACAGATTCGTGTTATTTACCAAGCTTGCCCAACCCGTGGCCCACGGGCCACATGCGGCCCAGGATGGCTTTGAATGCAGCCCAACACAAATTCATACACTTTCTTAAAATGTTATGAGATTTTTTTCTTTGCAATTTTTTTTTAACTCATCAGCTATTATTAGTGTTAGTGTATTTTATGTGTGGCCCAAGACAATTCTTCTGATGTGGCTCAGGGAAGCCAAAAGCTTAGACACTCCTGGACTTGAAAGCCACTAAGGTTGTGATAATTTGCTTCAGCAGCAAATAGAAAACTAATACAAAAGTCAATTGGCTAAAGTAGACCTTACATTATTTCTACTCAATTTAAAACATTTACAGTCACATGAGAATGTTTTAGTCAACCATGGGCTGCATATATGATGGTAATCTCATAAAACTATAATGGAATGAAATTTTCCTATCACCTAGTGACATTGCAGACTTTATTACATCATAGTGAAAGCACATTATTCATGTGTTTGTGATGACGATGATGTAAACAAAGCTACTGTGTTGCCAGTCAGTAAAAGCATAGCACATACCTTTATGTATACTGCATAGTACTTGATAATGATGATTAGTGTCTTTGTTATAGGTTTTGATATTTACTACACTATAATTTTGTCATTATTTTAGAGTGTACCTTTTCTACTTGTTTAAAAAAGTTAACTGTAAAACAGCCTCATGCTGGTCTTTCAGGAAGTATTTCAGACGGCCGTTCCCATAGGAGATGAAAGCTCTATGCTTGTTACTGCCTTCGAAGACCTTCCAGTGGGACACGGTGTGGAGGTAAAAGACAGTGATATTGATCATTCCGATCGTAGGCTAATGTGCGTGTTTGCATCACAGTTGTTAACAAAAAGGATTAAACAGTTAAACCTAAAGAACTTTAAAAATAGGAAAAAAGCTTATAGAATAAGGTGGTGAAGAAAGAGAATATTTATGTACAGCTGTGCAATATGTTTGGGTTTCAAGCTATTACAAAAGTCAAAACGTTAAAAAAAATCTTTATAAAGTAAAAAAGTTACAGTAAGGTAATTTATAATTAAAAATGAAAATATTTTTAATAAATTGGTGTAGCCTAAGTAGACAGTGTATATAAAGTCTACAGTAGTGTATAGTAATGTTCTAGGCCTTCACGTGCACTCACCACTCATTCATTCAGTCACTCTCAGCAACTTCTAGTCCTGCAAGTTCTATTCATGGTAAATGTCATATACAGGTGTATCACTTTTTTCTTAGTTTTTGTAGTGTGTTTTACTGTACCTGTTCCATGTTAAAGATACAAATACTTATCATTGTGTTATGATTACCTATAGTATTCAGTACAGTAATATGCTATAAAAGTGTTTAGTCTAGGGGAAATAGGCTATACTATATAGCCTAGGTTTGTAGTATGCTATAGCATCTAGGTCTGTATAAGCAAATTCTATGATGTCACACAATGATAAAATTACCTAAGGACACATTTTCCAGAAGGTATCTCCATCATTAAGCAATTCGTGAGTGTATTTAGTTCAGTCCCTTCAATGAACTATTCATCGTATTTCATCACTTTCATGTATTCTACTCTACCTCCTGAATCTATTTCCATTCCAATAATTCTTCAAAATGATACTGTTGTGTATTTCATAATTTAATGTGCCCACGAATCACCTTCTTATTATGTTAGAATGTAAATTCTGATTCAAACTGGGGTGGGGCCTTAGATTCTGCATGTTTGATAAACTGCTGGGGCCCAAAGCATATTTTGCTGTACTGAGCTGATAAGATTGCCACAGGTGGCACTAAAGGTGTAACTTGCTTTATTACACCTTGCTAATATTGCTCTTGACAGATATTTCATATTTTACAAATTGAACTTTTGTGGTAACCCTGCCTAGCGTAAGTCTGTCAGTGTTATTTTTCCAGGAGCATGTACTCACCTCGTGTCTTTGTGTCATGTTTCAGTAATTCTTACAATATTGCAAACTTTCTCACTAATATGTCTGTTATGATGGTCTGTGATCAGTGATCTTTGATGATAAAATTGTGATTGTTTTGGGGTACCACGAACTGCACTCATATGAGATGATGAATTCTTCAGTAACTGTTGTGTGTTCCTACTGCTTCATTCATTGGTCATTCCCTCGTTTTTCTCCCTCTCCTCTGGTCTCCCTATTCTCCAACACATAATAATATTGAAATTTTGTCAATTACCACCCCTACAATGGCCTCTAAGTGTTCAAGTGAAGGAAAGAGTTAAACAGGTCTCTCAATTTAAAACAAAATATAGAAGTGATTCACCAAATTTTCCAGGAAGTCATGTAAAAAGATAGGCTGAAATCTATCCTCTCATTTCAAAAAGCCATGTTATTGGAGGAAATTAAAAGTGTTCCTCCATTAAACACTTAGGTGAAAAGATGGAAAGACAGCTTTATTGCTAACACAGAGAAAGTTTTATTAGTCTAGCTAGAAGATCAAACCAGTGGTAATATTCCTTTAAACTATTGCCTAATCCAGAGCAATAGCCTCATATTATTCAATTCTGCAAAGGCTGTGGGAGCTAGAGAAGAAAAAGTTTGAAATTAGCAGAGGTTGGCACATGAAGTTTAAGAAAAGAAGCCATCTTTATAAAAGTGTTAGGTGAAACTGGAAGTAGTGATGGAGAAGCTGCAGCAAGTTATCCAGTAGATCCAGATAAGATCCAGATATTGATGAAGATGGCTACAGTAAACAACACATTCTCAGTGTAGGTGAAATAACATTCTATTGGAAGGAGATACCATTTATGTGACTTTCATAGCTACAGAGAAGTTAATGCCTGGTTTCAAAGCTTCAAAGTACAGATGTCTCTCTTGGTGTGGGGCAGGAGGTGGCTAATGCAGCTGGTGACTAATTTGAAACCAGTGCTTATTTACTATTTTGAAAGTCTAATGCCCTTAAGAATTATGCTAAATCTCCTCTGCCTGTGCATATAAATGGACCAACAAAACCTGGATGACAGCACATAGCTTTATAGCATGATGTACTGAATATTTTAAGCCTACAGTTGAGACCTACTACACAAGAAAAAAGATTCCTTTCGAATATAACTGATTATTAATTGACAGTGAATCTTGTCACCCAAGAGTTCTGATGTAGATGTACAAGGAGATAAATGTTTTCATGCCTGCTAACACAACATGCATTCTACAGTTCATGGATCAAGCAGTAATCTTAACTTTCAAGTATTTTTAAAGCAATACATTTCATAAGGCTATAGCTAATAATTCCTCTGATGGATCTGGGCAAAGTAAATTAAAAACTTTCTGGAAAGGATTCACCACTCTGCATGCCATTAAGAATATTTGTAATTAATGGGAAGAAGTCAAAATGTCAACAGTAACAGGAGTTTGGAATAAGTTGGTTCCACCCTTCATGGATGACTTGAGCGGTTCCAAATGTCAGTCAGAATGTAACTTCAGATGTGGTGGAAATAAAGAGAGAACTAGAGTAAAAGTGGAGCATGAAGATTTGACTAAATTGCTGCAATCTTATGACAAAACTTTAACAAACAAGGAGTTTCTTCCTATGGATGAGCAATGAAAGTCGTTTCTTCAGATGGAATCTACACCTGGTCAAGACACTATGAACGTTGTTGAAATGTAGCAAAGGATTTAGAATATTCCTTACAGCTGATAAAGCAGCAGCAAGTTTTGAGAGAATTGACTCTCATTTTCACAGAAGTTCTACTGTGGATCAAATGCTGTAAAGAAACATTGAATCCTACAGAGAAATTTTTGTGAAACAAAGAGTCAATGGATGCACCAATCTTTACTGTTGTCTTATTTTAATAAATTGGCACAATCACCTCAATCTTCAGTAACCACTGCCTGATCAGTCAGCAGCCATGAACATTGAAGCAAAACCCTCCACCAGTAAAAAGAATATGACTTATTGAGGTTTAATGATTGTTAGCATTTTATAACAACAAAGTATGTTTTAATTAAAGTACGTACCTTTTTACTTTAGACAAAATGCTATTGTTCACTTAATAGATTAATGTATGGTATCAGCATAACTTTTATTCGAACGGGGAAACCAAAAATTTGTGTGACTCACAGTTTTGTGATACAGACTTTATTGCCGAGGTCTAAAACCTAACCTGCAATGTCTCTGACATATGCCTGTGTCTTTAACGTGCCAACCGATTGTTACAGACGTATCTCTATATATGTTAAGAAGTGGTTAATAATATATGTATATATAATTTTATTAACCACTTATTAAAACTACATTATATATATAACTATATATCAAATATATATGTTATATATATTAACAAAGACTCATTCTTGGAAATTTATTATGTAAACTAGAGACTCTAAATTTCTAACTTCCATATTGAGGAAATAGTAATTGAGAACTTAAGTAACATTATCAGGATTAGATTTGCTTGTGATAATCTCCAAAACATTGTTCCTCAAAGTACCCACAGTACTATGAAAAGATGCTTGGGTACTTTCCTGTCTTGTTTACAAAGCAAACCTCTTGATAATTAGTGGATAGTCTCTAGGAAAATGTACTGAGACATGAAAATTTCTTCTGTGTTGTATCTTTTTAATTTTATGAGTTCTCCAGTATTCAATACCAATTACAAAACCAAATGAATCTGTCTGATAGTCTGACTTAGTGCAAAGATCATCACTTCCTTCTGAAATTGAAAATTCAGTCATTACACATAGTCATTATCCCCAAGGAGAGGTACAGTTAGATGGTGGTTTAAGAAATAACTTCCTGGTAATTTCAAGAGATGATTTAAATAAAGCAGTGCACACCACTCAGTTTATGCTCTCCGTCACTTATCTTTCTTCCAGGTAATTCACATGATTTTGCTTGAGTCTCAACCCAAGATTTTCACTATTTTCAATCATAAAGGGGCTTTTAAAAAGCAGTATTTAATGATAGAATGATTTATATTCCTTTGGTTCTGTACCCATTAATAGGATTGCTGAGTCGAGTGGTAGTTCTGGTTTAAGTTCTTTGAGAATTCTCCAAACTGTTCTCCACTTGGTTGAACTAATTTACATTCCCACCAGCAGTATGTAAGTGTTCCCTTTTGTCTGAAACCTTGCCAGAATCACCCAAATCCTGGTGACACGCAATGTAATCATGTAACAAACATGCACATGCACCCCCTGAACCTAAAATAAAAGTTGGAAGAAAATAACTGCATAAAAAGCAGGATTTAAGTCTCATTCCAGACCCTAAAGCAGAATCCCTCGTCGTAGACCTAAAGCATTATTTTTGATTGTTTGTTTTTAAAAGCTCTCCAGATGATTCTGTTAGTCGGTCAACTCAGGGTTGAGGTTCGTTGGTCTGTAATGTCACTGCCTAATACAGTAACCACTAGCCAAATGTTAACATGGAACACTGGGTGTTTTCAGAGTTTGAATTGAGATGTTCTATAAATGCAAAAGTGCACCAAATTTGGAAGATTAATGTGAAAAATGAATGTGAAATATCTCATTTTAATTTTGATCATCTATTGACATACTAGTAAGTTGTATATACTTGGTGAAATAAAATACTTTGTTTAATTTCTCTTATTTATTTTTATTTTGTTCATGTGGCTACTAGAAATTTTAAAATTATATATGTGGTTCACATTTATGGCTTGTCTGAGATTTCTATCCAGGACTGGTCTGGAAAGGCATATACTCGTCTATTTCGTTAACTCACAGAGCACCTCTTTCTTCTGCTGTTATTTTACTTTTCCTTTTAACACACTTCAATGTGCTGGATGCTCAAATCATCCTCCTGCTACTTTAGTGAATAGTTTTACATCGGGTAAACCAAATCAGCTAACAAAGACGTCTCCAGAGCATTCTCTATAGAAATTATCTTCTTCTTATTTCTGAAGTAATAGGTGAGCTCTGAAAATGATAATGTCATTATTTATTTCATTGTTCATGGTCATTAGAGTTTCACTACATAAGGAAGCATGATACACATCAATGCTCTGAAAGAAATTCTTGCAGGAGAAATCCTCCTTCCAAAAATAATAATTGAAAAATAGATTTGTAAGTACTGGTTAAGGAAAAGTAGAAACGTGTAACCTCCTTTATTTTGGAAATTGTTCGTAGCTTCATGTGCGTGACAGGAATATGGCAATCTGTGATTATTTACACAGTAACTATTTGTTTTTCCATTCTCTTCTTCATCTGCCTTTTGATTTCTTCTACATCTTTAACTTTATTCATATTATAGAGAATGGGGGAATATAAAGCTTTCAAAACGATATTTTATCTAGTGAACTGCACAAATTATTTTACCCTTTTTAGGGTACATAGGAAGGGATTTCCCCCTGAGCCAGTTCACTTTCACTGTATGAGAAAATCTAAAGGAAAACATTATAAACTCTTGAATTCTATTTTTCATTCATTTTCTGGACTCTTTCTTTGGAACATACTGTTTTATTGATCCACATGAACTCTGGCTTTTATTAGTAGTATCTATATATGTCATTACTTTTAATATTCCTTTTAAAAAAACAATAATTTTTATAATGAATCCATAAAATCTTGAAGGTTTTATTTTTCATATTTTTATGAAAAACCAAAATTATGTACATTCTGGGAGTGTCTGTGTGTGTGTGTGTATATATATGCACACACACATATGCGTAAACATACACACACATATATAAACATACTACACATACATATGTACCACATATGACATATATGGCTAATAGATACATGACTAATATATGACTAGTACGCACAACACACACACACACATTTATCATGGTTCTCCAGAGAAACAGAACCAATAGCAAGTGTGTGTGTACACACACTTACATACATAGACACTTATATATACATGTATACACCCATACATACACACACACACACACACACCACACACACACATAGAGAAATTTTAAGGAATTTATATTAAGGATATATATCTATGTGTGTGTATGTGTGTGTGTGTATAGATAGATACACATATATAAATATGCATATATATACATATGAATATATGTACCAGGTCTCACAGCCACATGAGTTAATTCCTTTTTATATATAATATATAATATGTAAAATAATAAATATATAAAGAAAAATATATAAATATAAAATATAAATTATATATTACTTTATATAAGTTATATGTTTATTTATATAATAATTTATTTTATATACTTCTACATATTAAAATATATAAAGGAATTAACTCATGTGGCTGTGAGAGCTAGCAGTTGTGAAATCTGTACGGTTGTCTGTCAGTTGGAAACTCAGACAAGGTTTTCATGTTACAGTCTTGAGACAGAAATATTTCTTTTGTGAGAAACCTCAGTTTTGCTCTTAAGACCTTCAATTGATTAGATAGCTCCCACTCACATTATTGAGAGTAATTTCCTTTACTTAAGGTTGAATGTAAATATTAATAACATATGCAAATGACATATCTTCACAGCAACATTTAGACTTACTTTTGATTAAACAGTTGATACCATAGCTTAGCCAAATGGATACATAAAATTAAGCATATGGTTGTATTCATATATATTTATATGAATGACTTTATTCAGTGTGAACAATTTATAATACAGTTACTATATTCTGAAGTGATTAAGAGCCTCACAAGATGAAGTGAGTAGTTATCTTAATTTTTCATGAAAATCTCATATATATGTGTGTATACACACACACACACACACACATACACACATATATGTTTGGAGAGAGAGGGATGAAGTCTTTAGGAAGCCAATGGAGTAGTAAATCCATCCCTCCAAGGTATGCATACATAATTCAACTCTCCCATTCTCTGAAGTTATGGAACTTCTATGGTAATACAATTAAAATCAATTCTTTTTTTAATGTATTCTAGTAAACTTTTTAATAGTATAATACTGTTGGAAGTAGGCTCATTAACTAGAATGCAAAAATTTGTGCCATTTACAATTTTTTATAAAATATGTCCAGTTTTGAAGTGCAAATTTAATATACCTGTATAATTGTTGGTAAAATCACATGTTTTTGGAATATATCAGTTAAGATGCATAGAATACAGACAAGTACTAAAGGAGATGTTATTTTGAAATACTCTGTAATTACAGAAAGTAAATATAATCCAGATGGATCTACCCTACCAACTTGGGAGAAAGTACATAGTATGAATTAAGTTCATTTAGTTTGAAAGTTCTAAATTTTCATGACTTATCTCTTCATAGAAACATCAGGATTACATTATGTAGTATACATTGGACTATAGAATAGTTATGTATTTTTCTATTAATTAATTAATTAATTGAAATGTCAATTAATTTTTATGTATTTGATCTCCTATCAATATATTTACTATCTTTGGTTTCCAGCTTTGTATCGATCCCCTCTGTACTTGGCTATTTCTATTCATTTTGACATGTTTCTTCAGTGTCACTCACGTTTTAATTCTTTGCCTTTACTGAAGTTAGATTTTGTAGCTATGAGCAAGTTAATAAATAGATCTGAACACATGTAATTGTATTCACTAAAACATTAAATTTCCTTATATCTTGGTAATGCGTGTTAAAACACATCATAAAATCTTTTTCATTAATTTCAATTGCACAAAACCTAACTGAGTGAATACAGTGGAATGAAAACATAATGTACTAATTGGTATGCAAATCATTAGGAAGATGAACCTGAAAGATTTAAAAATAGAATCACTTCACAATTTCTATTAAAGGAAAACTTTATATTATACACATTTAGGCGGAATCCCATGTATTTTCTATATCCTCATGAAAAAAATGGGAAAAACTGTAGGGAGGAGAACATCACACACCGGGGCCTGTTGGGGGGTGGGGTTCTAGGGAAGGGATAACATTAGGAGAAATACCTAATGTAGGTGACGGGTTAACACCATGGCACGTGTATATCTATGTAACAAAACTGCACATTCTGTGCTTGTACCCTAGAACTTAAAGCATAATAAAAAGTAACATTTAAAAAATTATGAACACTCTAAATATCCCTTCCCTGTCCCTTTTTACTAAAATTTATTGACATTTAGCAATCAATTTTTTTTTCCATTAATTAAGGAGGTGGGATGCCATTAAGCAGGGAAAAAACAAAATCCCCTGGTAAATGTGGATTTGAGTCCCTCTTCTGGTAGCGACTAACTGTGAGGTCACAGGCAGCTTACTTAACTCTTTGTCAGACTCTAAGAAAGATAATCTTATAAAAATGAGGAAAATAACATTTTCCGTCTAGCTGTAAAACAATGTATAATTCTTTGCATACAATAAATCTTCAATAAGTGGAAGCTATACTAACAGATATATAAATGTCACACTTATATTGTTGATGTTGCTTGAATACATAAATGCATAGAATATAGTTTATGCCCTGGCATACAAAATTATATATCGTATTATCCTCTCTGCTTAGTGCTTTACATGTTATATTAATGCCCATAAAAACTTTGATGAGGTAGGATGATTACCCTCAATATTGATAAAGTAACTGGTGTTCACAAACGCCAAGCAACTCTAATCCCTTCAAACAGAAGTCAGGATTCACATGTGAGACCGTCTATGTCTGTTCCTCTGCAGTGTGACATCTGCTTCTTCCAAACTACTGAAATTATTCATTTAAATTTTATCAGTGTCTGAAAGATCACCAAATCTAATGCTTTTGTTTCTGGTTTTGGTTTTGCTCTTTTTTGTTTTAAATTGTCTGGGTGGGGTGGCCCCCATCTGTAATCCCAGATATTTGGGATGCTGAGGCGAGAGGATCACTCGAAGCCAGGAGTTTAAGACCAGCCTGGGAAACACAGTGACATCCCATCTCAAAAACAAAAACAAAAACAAAACATGCAATCCAATTTCGAAATGGACAAATAATCTGAATAAACATTTTTC
>NW_012120598.1:9426706-9471549 GCF_000951035.1 Colobus angolensis palliatus | reverse complement strand
TAGTTCCAGCTACTTGGGAGGCTGAGGTGGGAGGATCACTTGAGCCTGGGAGTTGGATGCTACAGTGAGCCATGATGGTGCCACTGCACTCCAGCTTCAGTGATAGAGACCCTGCCTCAAAAAAAAATTAAAAATTAAAAAATAAACTAAATAAGAAATTGTATTTTATCTCAGGGAGGCATTATATATGACTTTTGTATATGAATATATATGACCTCTATATGTGAATATATATATATATGTAATCAATTTATTTGAGAATACCTCTGCAACCTATATTCCTAATTTATCATAACATGTACCACTCCTGTAGAGGAGCAGAACTGTTTGCTGTTTATCCAAAATATTTTGCCCAAAACCTGATTTGCTTATTTTGAATAGTAGACTTTAAAAAAAAAAAAAGTCTACTGTTTCTGAAATTAAAAGTGCTCTGTAAACACTTTTCTCTCTCTCTCTCTCTCTCTCTCTCTCTTTTTTTTTAACATTATGGTATTCGACATGCCCTTAGACTTCTTCCTCTTTCCCTGAAGTCAGATCAGTTTGTTGTGATAATGCGTGCTGTGGCAAAAAGAATGAATTATGGAAACAGATCTGCATTAGAATCCTATGATCTTGAGCAAGACACATACTTCTGAAACTTGTTTTCTCATCAGTAGATAACAATGACACCAATCTTGCAGGGATAGTATAAAGCTTAAATAGAAAACATTTGTCAAACATCTAACATAATTCACATCACGACATATCATATCACTTCAAAATTTGGTTACACCACATTATATACTTATTTTTGAAATTGTGGCCACAAGGTATATGGGTTTTCTAAAGTTCTGCCATTGAACCTTTTTCACCCTATGTATTTTATTTCTGTGGAAAATTTCATCCACACTCATGTTTATAAATATTATTTTATTATGAGGCTATCCATAATCATTCTGCTTTTTTGATCCAGATACATCTTTCTCTTCCTCACTACCTGCTTAGTCTCTGCTCTCTTTCCTCTACTTTATGTCTGTTCTCTACCCTTTTCTCAAAATATCCTCTTAATGTATATATTTTACCTTAACAGAGTCTAAAATTATCAATGAATATTCATTGCTACCCAAAAGACTAAAAGTCAGATAAATAACTTTTATATATGAATATATGATATATATGACCTTTATATATGAATATATATATTTTTTCAATTTATTTGAGAATACGTCTGCAACCTATATTCCTAATTTATCATAACATGTACCTCTCCTGTAGAGGAGCAGAACTGTTTGTTGTTTATCCAAAATATTTTGCCCAAAACCTGATTTGCTTATTTTAAATAGCAGACTTTAAAAAAACAGTCTACTCTTTCTGAAATTAAATCCATTATTCAAAGACGAATTCTGATTTTACCCTATAACTAAAGTTATTAAAGCTCCTTCTAAAGAGAATGGTGTCTTCCCTTATACATGTTTGCTTCTTAAATACTCTGTTGATTACTTGTGTGGATTATTATTATCATTTTCCTTTTGTTTTATGCAACACACATATACGCATAATCATTTAGCACTCTTAGTCCTCATACTATTTACTAAACTGCCTTATTAAATGTCAAATTGTGTTGAATCACCTTTACATAATTTCTTACATGATTTTTATTCTATAAATATAAAATTTAATTAGGAAATTTCTAGAATCACAAAAATATCCATGCAATAACAACAGATTCAATAGCATTTAGTATTTTTAAGAAATTTACTCTTATTTTTCAGATGTTTTCATTTTGTATCTGTGAGAACCATTATACATAATCAATACTATGCTTTAAAACTCATTACTATCTAGTTATATTCTCTATAATAAAGTATTTCTTTTCTGGTGTGTCACAAAGCTCATGATTTCAGGTTATATAAAGGAAATGGTGAATAAATTGCAAGGAAAATATTACCCTTCTTTCTTTCAAGCTAAATCTGCATATTTCCATTCAGTAATCGCCAACATAGAGAGTGCCAGTATTAGATTTTGTGAGCCATGCAGTGCCCTTAAGAATTTATAAAACAGGGAAACATAAAGTTTGAGTGAGTGCACCATGCTGTGTTATGTGATATATAGCAGATTTTGTCAGTACTGTGGAAGCAGCCTTGCTCTGAAAGTTCTTTTCCAACTAGAGTTTGATTGAAGCACACGACTGAAAGAGAAAACAGTTACATTAATAAAATTCAGAAGTCAATGCTTTATCTCAAAGCATTGCCGAACTGCATACAATATAAACAGAGATAAAGTGACATGCCTAAGACGAATAAAACATCATCTAAAAACAGAAAATAAAGCAGAAAACGCATTTGCAATCATCACATTTCAAACACAATTGGAGAGGCCTGAAAGATAGTCCATATGAAAGAGAAAGCAGTGCAGGACAAGGTGTGGAGTGGGAGGCCCAGGGCTCTCTGGAACATTTATTATCATTGTAGAGCTCAGAAAGTATTTTTCTTATGAAGCCACTGACACTCGGTTTTCAATCCAGCCATAGAAATGTGCAGCAGTTTGAGAGTCAGCACAGAATGTTAAAGACAAAATTTTCCCCCATGGGTGTTATCAAATACTACAAAGTCTTTAAGACTTGAAAGTGTTTTACATTTCCACACTTCTGTGAATAAGAAAGAAATTTCTGCAAGAAAGAAAAGCAATTTTGTTTGCTGTGAGAGTTAGTGAATGGCCCTCCAGTGTGCTTCAGATGTTACTGTATTTCCACTGTGCTTAAGATGTCTTTGTTTTATCCTAAATATACAGAATATTTAAAGATAATCCAGGTAGAATATAAGCAAATATGTAGGTGCTATTCTTTTATCTATAGCTTGTACTTTCAAATAGCTATACTTCACCAATGAATTGTTTTAAATAATTTTTTGTACGAAATACTTGTAATCATTGCAGAAGCACATAAAATATGCATTAAATATGTTTTTAGAGGTAATATAAAACTTTACCTCTAAATTTCACACAAAAGTTCTCGTTTTATATTATGTACATTCATTGAATCCTAAATAAAATTAATATAAAGAGGATATTATCTATACAGTGGCAATATTTACTAAAGTTTTGTTTGTAATATATGATTAGCAGACAAAGACTGAACCTGAACAGATGCCCTTATCTTAGGAAGCCTATTGTAAAATTAATAGATTTTAATGTTATATGTAGAACCATTGTCCATAGCATTCCTCTTAGCAATTGTAAAACCATTAAAACCAGTGATGAAATAGAAAAGATCGTTGCATATTACCTTAAAAATTATCAACTATAAAAGAAAAATAAGAACTCTGCTTCATTATATGTTAGAATGGCATGTATGAAATGTTGGCTCCTTTCCAAATCATACAAAATAATTTACAGTTTCTGGAGAGGACTTAAAATTACCCCCATAAAAGACGTGGAATCAACCCACATGCCCATCAACAATAGACTGAAGAAAACGTGGTACATATAAACCGTAGAATACTATGCAGCCATGAAAAGGAATGTGTTCATGTCCTTTACAGGGGCCTGGATGAAGCTGGAAACCATTATCCTCAGCAAACTAACACAGGAACTGAAAGCCAAACAACACATGTTCTCACTTAAAAGTGGGAGCTGAACAATGAGAACACATTGACACAGGATGGGGAACAACACACTCGGGGGCTTGTCAGGGGGTCAGGGAGAGAGAATATTAGGAAAGATAGCAAATACAAATACATGCTGGGCTTAATACCCAGGTAATGGGTTGACAGGTGCAGCAAACCACCATGGCACATGTTTATCCATGTAACAAACCTGCATGTCCTGCACATGTACCCCAGATCTAAAAAAATACAAAAAAAAAAAAAATCAAGTACCCAACATATATTGTTTATTTTGAAGGTGATGAAATTTGCATATAAGGCAGTTTGTAGAATTTCTCCAAGCTCACAGCATGAATTAATGTCATAGCTATATCTCAGTGTGTTAATTAAATGGTGCTATTACAGGGGTCAGAATATGTATGCGTATTTTATCACTAGTACTAGATATAAACCTGTTTATTTTATTTAAATTTCAGTTTTTTATTCTATTTAATATCTTAATCTTTACTCATAAATTTCACCTAAAATTAAAGTTGTAAAATATGCAGCAAATTAAAATTAAATTGAATTTCCAGAAATCACAGCATGTAGTAATATTCCAAAATTGATTTGAAATGAGGCCAACACACCAAAGAATTAATGAACATACTCATCTATTATCATACATGGTAATATCTAAATTGTTCTACCAAAAAGAAACATGCGTTTGTATGTTTATCACAGCACTACTCACAATAGCAAAGACATGGGATCAGCCTAGGTGGCTATTGATAGTGGTGGTGCAAACACACCATGGAATAGTAGGCCACCATAAAAAGAATGAAATCATGTCCTTTGTGGCAATGTGGATGCAGCTGGAGGCCATTTTCGTAAGCAAATTAACGCAGAAACAGAAAACCAAATGCTACATGTTCTCACTCATAAGTAAGATATAAACAGTTAGCACACACAGACACAAAGATGGGAACAGTAGACATGGGGATTTCAAAAGCGGGGAGGGAAGAAGGGAGGCAAAGGATGAAAAACTACCTATCGGGTGCTATGTGCAGTACTGGGACGACAGGATTATTAGAAGCACAAACCTCAGCATCCTACAAAATACCCATATAACAAACCTGCCCCAAATTCAAAATTAAAATAATAAAAAAATACTGTAGTTTTGGATTTCAGAATAGGCAACATAAAGGGAAACAGAAACAAATGTATGTGAGCTACGTTAATATTGATTACCTCAGATTTAATTTTGAGTAAACACAACTTAGAATAACACTTAGAAATCCCTGATAGAGTTTTCACTGCAACGACTAAAGGAGAAGATAGTATTTGAATTTTAGCAAGGCAGTTTTGTTGCACTAAATGCCACAATGCCTATTCTGTTTATTTCAGAACTAAAAATATATAAAATACTACCAAACTTTAAAAGTAGCAAGAAAGCCAAATGCCCTGATAAGGTCATAGTTGATTTGCCTTGAACCATCTGAAGATGTCTGTATCTGTGATTGTTACTCACAAAGGACAGCCTGCTTACAGTCAAAGGCTGTATTAGTAGTGAAGAGTAACAAACAGTAGAGCTTTTGGAATTCTGTGCAATATAGTTCAATCAGTTTAGAAACAGAGCTCTTACAATTCACACACTGTCCGTCTTCACCTAGGAACAACACAAGGATACTTTAACATTAGAACGCGTATTAATACACTTGATCACCTTAATAGATCAAAGGAGGAAAAATATGCATATGATTATCGAAGTTGATGGAAGAAGAGAAAGAATTTAAAACTCATGTATAATAAGAACTATTAGCAAGTTGGGAATAATAAATAATCTTACTCCGATAAATTCTATGAAGAGCCTATGGCACATATAATTAATGGAGAAATTTAGTTCACATCATCTTTGAAGTAAGGCATAAGACAATGTTTCTGCAAACAAGTACTCTGTTGAACATAGATGTAAAGATATTAATAAGTGCCATAGTGAAATAGTAATAAGTAAATAAATAATTTAAAAGGACTGGAAAAGAAAAATAATGCTATTGTTGCAGATTATATAACTGATGACAGTAAATCAAGAGAATCTACAGGAAAACTATTAAGGTCCATTAATATGTTCACCTAGATCACTGAATCTACATCTCATATAAAGAAAAGGTAGTTACTATAAAAACGTAAAAGAAGATATTTAAGTTCAAATAAAAAGATACTTTTTAGAGTTGTAAATATAAGTCATGTAGAAGTAAAGTTAAAAATAATGTACAAGTGCTTTGTAGAGATATAGAAAACATAGTCAAAACCCCAAGAATCTAAATAATAACAAGATATGTTTATTGTTAGAAAGATGAAACATAATGGTGAATAATTTAATAAAATAATATGCAAATCTAATGCAGTTCCGAACAGCATTTCATAGTTTTTCATAGAACATGAGCTTCTGAATTGAAAATGAATTTGGAAATGTAAATGTTGATGAATAGCAAAGATTATTTTGAAGAATAAAACATAGTGGTTTATTTCTCTAGTAGATATGTCTAAATAAAAGATGTATTAATTTGTTGTTGGCATTTTAAATTATGGAGAAATCATTCAATTAATAACTTGTAGAAAATTGGCTATCTGAATGGAAAAAATTGAGTTATATCCCTATCTCATCCTACAAGTTAGAAAAGAAGTCTTTCCAAATTAAAGAGCTTTTCTGAGTAGCACAATTTTAAAACTTAGATATATGTAAGTGATTTTTTATGATTTTTAGGTAAGGGAAACAAGATAAATAATACAACTAATGACTTTTAATGAATTTGATTTCATAAAATTTAAAAATTCCTGTGAGATGAGAAAAATCATAAAAGCTCAGAGTGAAGGTGAATCACAGATATGGAGTGGACAATCCAACCCATGCCAATGATAAAGGGTTAGAAAGATTTGCGTCAGTGACAAAAGAACAGTAATCTCATGGAAAATTGCTAAAGAAAGTCAACAGAGAATTTATAGAAAATGAAAACTGAGTGGCCAATTATTGTCTCACTAGTAATCAGGCAAATACTTATTTTAACAAAGACATTGGTAAAAAGATAAGTCTAATAGCATCAGGGGCTGTCAGATTAATACATGATTAATGGAAATAGAAAGTCATACAATTTATTAAGTTCAGAAAATTAAAGTTTACAATCATGATACATCAGCAGTTTTCTGGCTGATACCTAGTCTGCAGAAACTCTTGAATATATAATTTGTATTGTTTGTCATTGCAATGATTTTAATCACAGAAAAGTAAAACCAACATAAGTACGTTTCTGTTAGAGAAGAGACAAATAAACTACAATTTATTCCCACAATGAAATAGTATATACTGATGAAGAGGAATGAAGTACCTCTTCATGAGTAATGATGAAAACAAAAATTGAAAACATTGAGAGAAGTACTCAAATATAAAATATTTCAAAATTTTACGTTAAAAAGGATACAGTTCATGTAAAACTTTAAAACACAGAAATGATGTTTTGTGTGTTTAGATTGCATATATGTAGCCTAAAGATAAAACTCTTCGTAGGAACCATCAATATTACTTTGGAGATAGTATTTACACCTGGGAGGGAAGACAGGAGAAGGGATGGCAGTTGGATATTAGCCATATCTGCTGCAACTTTTAACACTTTGTTTAGCAAATAAAAATACAGACAAACTATGGCAAAACATATCTTAACACTGGGTCATAATTTTTGTTACATTTTTATTTCGTGTTTTTCTTCATGTTTGCATTTATTGTTTTTAAACATTAAGCAAGTAATTTCTAAATTATATTTAAAGTTATTTTGTGTAAACATATGATGTTAAGTTACTCTTTTGTGTATTTCAAAATGTATGTGTGCGTGTTCTTGTGAAATGGCTTTAGATTAATAATAATGGTGGACATTTTCTTCTTCAATTATTTTCTCTACCTTTTGTTGCCCACAAAACACATTGAACTTGCTTGGAGATGTTAATGTGGTATTTGAGGGGATTTTAAATTATCAAAATAATTTAAAAGTAATAAAATATACCTAAATGTATTATCAAATGCCTGTCACTTTAATATCTTAATAACCTATATTTGATTTGCTGCATTGCTTGCAATAGAGCATTGTAAATATAAAGTTATAGACACATTTCTCATTTACATGCTGTTGACTTTGTTCATGTCAAAATTATATTTGAAATATATGGAAAACAACAAAATATGATAATATCTTTAATAAGATAACACTTTTACTAAAAACTCATATCTTAGGCATTATAGTATTAATATTTTCTATTGGTTTCTTTGTGTTGTGGACATTTGCAAATACTTTGCATACATACATTTATTTAATATTCATGCACCCGATGGTTCAGCTCTTATTAGAAGAGACACATAGAGTCAAGAATGTCAAGGAAGTTGCCCAAAGTTGCATAGCCGGGAAGTGGTACATCTGGCAATTGCGTTCTAATAGTTATCTTCCGGATTAAGTGCTTATTTCATTATCTCATTCTGCCTATGAGTCTCTTTTGTTCATACCATATTGTATGCGAATCTAGTCCCTAACTAGTTCAATAAGTACTTAGTGAATCCATTCTTGTATCAGTTATTGTTCTTGGGCTGGTAGTATGGAAGCGATAAGGATTTTTCATGAACCAAAAATATATTAGCCATACATATTTTAAGACATATTTTAAGCTTCTCTGAACTATAAATTGGTCAGTGTTTTGGAGATTACATTAAGCCTTGTATAAAATCAATAAAAATATCTTATAAAATTATTAAAATATATGCACAAGAACTGTTCTAACAGATTTATATTTATTTGAGAGAAACACACACAAGTAAGAGGTAATTATTATTATTCTCATTTTAGCAATGAGTAATCTTAGGCACATAAATTGTATGGACTTTGTCTAAATTCTCATAGTCATGAGGTGCCTGAGCTGGGTGATTAGTCTCTGTCAGTAGTCATGAAATGATGAAATGCTATTTGTTGCAAAAAGAAAAAAATTAGAAAATACATTATTTTTAGTTATTTTAATTACTCTATAATGTATTAAAAAATTGAAAGAAGCAACCATTATTCTATATTTATCTCATGCATATTTATTGTATATTTATCTCATCCTTATTCTTCTAAGTTTTTAAAAAAATCATTGTCTCACTTTTTTTTGAGATCATGATGATAAAAGGTAATTTCAGATTTGTTTGATTTTAATGTCTTGTATAAAACATAAAAATTGGCCATGCTGTCTATTCCCAAAATATTTATTTTGTTTCCATTATGTGATTTTACTGGACCATGTATTCCAAGCCTGAGGCCCAAAGATACTAAAGCACTCCTTTTCAATCACAATGTGCTTTCATCCTATAAGTACAAATATTATTCTGTGATGTTTCTTCTCTCCTCTCTATCCCCTCTCTTTCCCACTCTCATCTCACCATGATGAAAAATATCAAATCTGTCTTATTCATCTTTGTAAATTGTTTTGCTGTCAGTAGGGTGCTTAGCCATAATCTATTTTTAAGAATTGTGTCAAAATTTAATCATGTTGCCCTCCAAAATGTTCTCAGGTGATGTTAGAACCAGAAAATGGGAAAATCACACTTTCATGAGTGTTCTGTTTAAGGGCTTATAATTTAAGCACAAAAATATTGCATAAAATATACTTCAGTCTTGGTTCATTAACAACACTTCTGGTAATACCTATGGAGTTCCGAACCATGGACAGAGTATGCTTTCCTACCTTCTGCCCATAGTTGTAGATGACTGGAATATTTTATTATAGAAAGTGATATGAGAGATATGCAGACACAATTTGGGAAATTACAACATATTTCTGAGGACATTACTCCAGTGTATGCTGGATGTCAAATTTTGAAAATTTAAAAATTTGCGAAAATTAACAGGCAATTTCTGGCAAGATGAGTGATTGAGAATTCATTATTGCTAAAACCCTAGAAGTGATATATTGATGTTCACTAAGAAAATTTGAAAGTACAATGCCAAAAGTACCTAGTTGCCTAACTCTTGAAGCTATAGAGCTGATTTAGTAGATGAGGGAGCAGTAAATTTAGCAGAACTTTTCATAAAACAGAGATGTGCATGGAACATCCAAAATATTACCTAATAAATTGAACTTCTCTGGGATTTATATGGCAGTTATCCCTTTTATAATTTAATGGGCAAAGTTCTGACAAAAAACTTACAGGAATATATGTATCATTCTCATGTACTTCCTGGGAAAACAGTGTAAGATTTTCACTTTTGGAAAAAGACACAGAATATAAAATTAAATATAACTGCCAAAAGACTTGGCTTATTATAAGTATAATTTTTTACTATATAATTAATGCATATAATTATGGGCAACTGCTAATGACTCTATGTATTAAACTATGTTTCAAGGACAGTTTTAATAGTTTAATAATTGTTAGAAATTTTTAAGAGGCAAAATATAGGAGAGTTTATTTAATATATCTTGGTTCTAAAATCTTGAAAAAATTTCCACTGGAGTAAATATTATACAGAATAATTTTGTTCGATTTGAGGGGAACTCATAATGAGATATTATTTATGGATATTATGTAGGTCATACTGTTTCCAACCACACACATCTTACGTTAATGTGTCATTTTCTCATCTATTGAGGTCTGAGATTTCCAAACAACTGATGGATATCTCTTTAAATATAAAACCTTATTTGTGTATATAATTACCACTTTACATAATTATTTTACATTCATTTTGTATGTTTTCTGCCTACATACACAGCATATGCTCAACACAATGGCTTTTCTTGATGAAATTTTACCATTATGAAAGCCAGCTTTCTTAATTGTAATATATTTTCCTCAGTCGTGTCAGTTGTTTAGCTCCTAACTCAGAAGCACCCCTTCACATATTCACCTCACTCTTAAAGATAATTTTAAATCGTTTCTCCCCAGTTATCTTGCAGGAAGGGTGAGGTCTGATGATGCTTGATTCATAGAGAGGATCGTAAGGAGCTTTCTGATGGTTGAGGGCTCTAGACACCTTTCACCCAAATAATGCTGGAGTTACTTACATTTTTACCAGTTATGTATGTTTGCATTTTTGTTATACTCAAATTATATGAAGAAAATGTAAACAAATAATTTTTGAAGAACACATAAATAGATACACATTCATATATAAATTACCAATAAAAAACAGATTACTGACTTGTGAAAACTTGTTACGTTAATATTAACAATTCTATTTATAAAAGCACTGAATTAAATTTTGTTTTAGGTTTTAGAGGAATCAGTTAATAATCACTGTTGAGTTTCAATTGTACAGCTGTATCTGAATATTGCTTGAGTTGCCACTTGATGGCAGTCGTGTCTTTGGCATCAAAAGGGCAGTTTGCTTCTCTTCTGGTAAATAGGATTTAGAGTATTTAAAAATACAGTCAATGATCTTAGGAAAATTTAACTTGTTATGGGAAAAATAACATCCACTAATAGGACTAACTTTTGCTCTATACGTAAACATATATTTCATGCATGATTTTTAATTATGTGTAGACATTATTAGAAAAAGTTTTCAAAGTATTTTAGCTTTTAGAATTATTTTCTGGTGGAATCCCAACATTGCTTTAGTTTTATATGCCATCCTTTCTATCAGTGTCATAAACTGTAGGAGCAACTCACCCATGTTCTGTATTTGACCAAGAATTTAAAAAATTCCAAAGTCTTTTGACATATTTAATTACAAAATGGTTTCCAGATGTTGTTTCTTGAAGACCTGAAAATTTCCATAGTCTTAAAATTATGGGTATTTTGCAGAAAATTTCTGTATTTCTACTTTTCCTTTGAGGTAGAAGGACTTAGTTGCTTTTCCTGAAATGTTAACTAATTTTCTTATTTTGCACTTTTACTTTTTTAAAAAATTATCAGTTAAGTTTGAGAGGTAGTTGTTGGTTTTGTTCTGTGACTTCTTTCTATGTTAAGTTTTTGTTTTCCACTTAACAGAAGAAAGAAGATTGATAAAACATTGGCAAGTTCTTCTTTCTTTGTTTTGTTTTGCTTTTAGTTCCGTCTCCCTCTCCAAGACACATTCTTCACAATCAGGACGAAAGCTGACTTTTTTACCTTGGAAATGTCCTATGGCTAGCTGCATTAAAAAGATGTTCAACCGGCCGGGCGCGGTGGCTCAAGCCTGTAATCCCAGCACTTTGGGAGGCCGAGACCGGCGGATCACGAGGTCAGGAGATCGAGACCATCCTGGCTAACATGGTGAAACCCCGTCTCTACTAAAAAATACAAAAAACTAGCCGGGCGAGGTGGCAGACGCCTGTAGTCCCAGCTACTCGGGAGGCTGAGGCAGGAGAATGGCGTAAACCCGGGAGGCGGAGCTTGCAGTGAGCTGAGATCTGGCCACTGCACTCCAGCCCGGGAGACAGAGCGAGACTCCGTCTCAAAAAAAAAAAAAAAAAAAAAAAAAAGATGTTCAACCATTCTTCTGTTTCCCATAAAGCTCCAACTTTTACATTTTTCTCAGTTTATGTCATTTAAACTGGAGTTCCCTTACTGATGACCTCTCATAGTATGTGATTTCTTTTCTTTATTTTAATAGTCAAAAACACATGTTTCTTAACTCTTTAGAAGCAATAGAGTATTTTTAATTTGACATGCCATTTTCTCTTCATGTTGACATTTTAATCAAATTAATTATTGAAATGATCAGCTCATAAGATACTACAAAATTTGTATTGTTTAGATAGAAATAATCATATTAAATATTGATTGCTGTCTGGACAATGGTATTGAATGCACTTAAATTTCAAAAATTGTTTTAAGGTATATTGTGAGTGCAAATGATGTTTTGGCATTACCCACTATGGATACAAATAACATGTAAAACACAATAAGTTGTATGTCAGCAACCTCTAAAAATGCTGAAATTCAATAACATGTTTCCCCACGGAAGTAGTAGTTTGGGTCATAATACAGTTTCTCTTTGCTATCTAAGAGTATCAATAAAAATTACCATTTTTTTCTTTGGTATTAGAATAGAAGTAATAGAGTGAAATCTGGTGATATTACCATATACCATTATCAATAGAAATAACTAATTTTTGAAAGAAGTTATACTTTTTATGTAGTGTGTGATGGAGAGTCCATTTATCAGTAGGTATATACAGTACTCTATTTAAAGAGCATATAAAAGTTCATAATTTTTACATGTTGCCAATTGTCATATGCTCCGATGACAAAGAGTGTATTTAAAATACTCATAGACATTTTACTAATATTAGTTTCAGGAAAATTTACTAATATTGGATTGCCACTCAAGTGAAATGTGTGGGGGATAGTTCTGCACTATTTTGTATGTCCATTCATTAACAATCTACAATGCACTAGAGCAGCACCTTGCCCTGGAAGTACTCTAGTTAATGCAGGAGTAAAATAGGACCCCTTCGCTATCAAAAAAAGAAAAAAGTAATAAATAAATGGATAAATATGTACAATGCTAGGAAAAATACAAGACACTGTGTGAGCACATAATAGATGCATCTTGCTTAGTTTAATGACAGGATCAGTAAGACTCCTTGTAAGAATATATATTAAATATACACTTACATTTTATTTAAATGGGAATATGTATAAGAAAGAATTTAAATTAACTTAGAATGTGTATGAACTCTTTTCTTAAGAGAGTGTTGAAGTATTGATTTATTTCCAAAGAAACATTTTCTGTGTTAAAGTGCTCAGAGAAAAAAAGTGCTGATTTTCAATTTTATAATAACTTTATTTAGTGAAGACATTTCTCATTTGCACATTATCCGTGGTGTGAATCATACATGCAGTTGTTTTCCTGGCATTAATGACCTCTTAACCCAAGCTTTTCCTATAAGTTAATGAGTGTCTGGAGTAGAGGGAGCTTTTAAGCAGAGCAGAGGACCCTTGATCCATATGATCATTACCTTACGAGAAATGCCTGACCAACAGGTCATTATTGCTGTTACTGTGCTGAGAATTTAAATGAATGATGAATAAATTGTTCAGTAGATTCTTTTTCAATTCAAGTAGATATTTAGTAATAAGCAAATTGCAGCTAAGGGTATTTTAATTCCATCTTTACTTTTATAGTGCCTACTTTTATAATGGCATAATGTCTGCTATAATATTTTCCAGTTTTAAAAGTGAAACACTGTAGCAAAATAGTTTTGAAGTTATTTCCACATATCCATCAGGCAAGTCAGAATAGGGCGTGGAATTCAATTATTTAAGCACGTTTTGTCTTAGGTAATGTTATGGCAGGTACACAGTTAAAACATTTTTAAAAATTGGGGAGAGAATTTAACATGAATTTTAACATGCTTTAGTAAGAAAGATTTTTTTTAAAAGCTTCATATCTTTGCTTTTTTAAATCAATTCCATTTTTTATAAGAACTGAATGAAATGTGTTACATTTTATATTGAAGCTTTTGGCAAGGAAGAAGTACTTGGGATTGAAATGTTACAGGAACTTTGCAGGGAAATTTAAGAAATAGTTTTATTCATTGCTTCTCTGATTAAATAATATCAAATTTATTTGTTATGTATGTAAATTAATGTGACCAGCACTTGAAAAAATATATAAGTAGGTAAACCTAATCCACTTCATTTTCTCAATTCATTGTATTAAATTGATTAATCATAAAATTCCCCAGAAATACCTAAAATTATAAGCGGAAAATGCTATAGTTCAAGTAGTCAATCTATCCTCAAATCAGTTAGGACCCTTTGTATTGAATATAACAGAAAATTGAAATAAAAATTTCAATTTGATTTATATAGTGAACAGAATTACTTGACTCATCTAACTGAAATGCATACAGGTTGTAGATGAAACTTTATCTAACACCTTAAACTCAGCAGAAAATTTGCTCCTCCATCTGTGCACTATTGTTGACTAATACCCTGAACTCAGATCTCAGCTTATGGGTCAATGCCACTAAAGACTCATCCTCAACCCCTGTCTTTACTGAAATAGATCAAGGCCCCTTGTTATATGTCCTCATAGAACCATCGATTGTCACTCTTACTTATTATTAGTGGTAATATAGTCATTACATTTCATTACTGATTATTTCCTTGGTTGGCATATCATAGGCATGTAATGTGTACTTATTGAGTTAATGAATGCTTGAATGAAGTCAAGCATTCATTACCATTCTTAACCCATAGAACGACCAGGGACATAAATATCCTGAATAGTGTTCCTCTCTCTTCACCTTGTTTAGTGTTTGTCATTGCATCTCTGATGAAATTTTACCCTCTATGAAACTTCCTTGATTATGCAAGCAATAAATAAATAAATAAATAAATAAATAAAGCACTTCCTATCTAGGAAATCCCAAGAAGATGTTATCTCTCTCTTTTGATATTGATCACAATCGTAAATGTAATACAGTAATTTCTGCTAAATTACAGTTTGGAGAACAAATATTATGTCATTTTTCCTTCTATTCTCCATGGTGGAGAATTCATTGATATCACAATCATCAATAAATATTTTTAAGTCAATAAATAAATGAAAGTTATGTAATACCTTCTATTGGGTGATTTGGTTGTTTTAACTGTTTTAAAGTATCAGCTTTTTTTTTTCAAATGTGAAAGTAATTTTATTGTGATTTGTGCAGTTAGTGGTCTGCAAAAATGTATTTAATCAACTTTGTACAAATTAAAACATAAAAGACTAGCTTCTTTTAAAATAATTATCCCCTAATAAATAACAAATACATTTTCATTACTTAATAGTCTCCAAATATCCATTCGTAAATAAAGTGAGATAAACTCGGGTCTTTTTATGATGCCTAGTATTTAATAAACTTTTAGATACTCATTAGGTAACTTTATAGTTCCTCTTTCCCATGAGATAGATTCTTGGAGAAATCAGTAGATATGTAGGATCTAAATAATGAAGATTTAGCTACACAATATAGGTAGTTACTAAACCCAATGAGATGTAAAATGAAAATGATGCTCCATGTTTTCCACACTGGTCCCCTTAAAAATATTTTTCAGGTTTTAATATCTAAAGAGTATGTATAGCTGTAACAGTGAAGATGTGTATTTTGATAAATGAAAGAAAACTATTTCCAAGGTAATCTATGCTGTATATTTACATTTATTCTTAATAATTTTACCTTCCTTTAGGAACATTGGTAATTTATTTATTTTACCTTCCTTTGGGAACATTGGCAATTTCTTTATAACAATTAAAGCATGAACACAGAGTTCTGATAAAATAAGTATTTTTATAAACTAGTGAAAGGCCATTGGTTCCTACTTTTGTAGGCATTTTCAAAATAAAATCTATTAATCTTGGGGGCTTTGGATTTAAGTTTATGATACTGCAGTAATTATAAAACTCTTTATTCGGGATTGTTTTCCACAGCATCTCAAAGGACATATCAATAAACTTATAAGGTCCTTACAGGTTCAAGCAATAGGCAGTAGTCACAGAGGTCACTCTGTACGTGTGTGTGTGTGGCGTGGGGGGTGCATACACACGTATGCATTTTACAAATAAAATTTGGAGTCTTCATGCTTTCCCTAATGTCCACAGTATCACTAGGAACAAAATAATCTTTAAGCACTTTGGCAGAGTTGGACGTTTAGGATAGAAAACTAGAGTTATGTCGACAATAGTGTTTCATTACAATTCCTTGTCGCATTTGTCTATTTTCAACATTTTTCTGTCTTTCTATTTTCCTTAGGGCCAAACCTGCTAACCTTAGACTTCTGCTCATTATTTATGTTTTTATCCCTGCTCTCTCTGCTTTTCAGATCATTAATTACTGATTGATATTTAATCCTATTTCTGGAGGCACGTGGCTGGTATTTTCACAAGAATAAACAGAAAGAATACAACTATAATGGGCATGACTACCTAATTCCATAATCCTTTCATTAGTCAGGCATCCCATTTAGTAGAGTATTTAATCCTGCAGAGAGCCCTGAGAAATCAGCTCATATTGTCACTGTGTTTTCAAATTTTTTAAGGTTCCATATCATTGCATCTTCTAAGGAAAATTCTACCTAGCTACTTTCTGTAATTAGCTATATCAGTAGGTAAGATGGAACGTAAAACTCTGGGCATATTTAAATATTTTACAGCAAACGATAGTATAATTATGAACATTGTGAGTACTATTTTCTCTTTCTGGCATTTGAACTCAGAGATAATTTTTTTTTTTCTGTGAATTAGGAGGAAAAAGTGTTTCTTTAAATGATCTTTTAGCTTACCTTTCAGCCTCAAGATTATGTTTAAATAAAGGATTTATATCCTAGATTAAGGATTTCTATTTCGTTTTGTTTTTCCCTCTTATGAAAGCACATATTTTATTGGACTGCTGAAGGTTTACTGTTTTTCAAATTAACTTGAGACTTGTCTTTTCAGAAACTTTAAGTAAAGATAAATTCATTTTCCCATACAGCTATATTTCCTAATAAAGGGCATTAATGCAAAAAAAAAAAAATGAAAGGAAATTTCACAAATTATACAGTATAGTTATGGTTTCAATGGAATTTCTTAACCAATATTCATATTTAGCATTACTTGGTAGTTTTATACTTGTAAAATGCTGAATCGCATATACTAAAAAAAATGATACTTCCTATGAAGAATATTTCATTTCTTTGTTAAATTTTGTCCAGGGAATTGTAATTCTTTTTTTTTTTTTTTTGAGACGGCGTCTTGCTCTGTTGCCCAAGTTGGAGTCCAGTGGTACGATCTCCGCTCACTGCAAGCTCTGCCTTCCGGGTTCCCGCCATTCTTCTGCCTCAGCCTCCCGAGTAGCTGGGACTACAGGCACCCGCCACCACGCCCGGCTGTTTTTTTGTATTTTTAGTAGAGACGGAGTTTCACCATGTTGGCCAGGATGGTCTCGATCTCCTGACCTCATGATCCACCTGCCTTGGCCTCCCAAAGTGCTGGGATTACAGGAGTGAGCCACCATGCCTGGCCCTTAATCCTTAAAACCAAATCTCCCATCATCAAGGTAAATTTACAAAATAATAATAATATATATGTTTTTTGAGAATGAATCTCACTCTATTGCCCCAGCTAGGGTACAGGGGTGCCATCTCAGCTCACTGACACCTGTGTCTCCTGGGTTCAAGCAATTCTTTTGTCTCAGCCTCCCGAGTAGCTAGGATCACAGGTGCCCGCCACCACACCCAGCAATTTTTGTTTTATTTTTAGTAGAAATGAGGTTTTGTCATCTTGGCCGGGCTGGTTTCAAAATCTTGACCTCAGGTGATCCACCTGTCTCAGCCTCCCGAAGTGCTGGGATTACAGAGATGAGCCACCGTGCCCAGTCAAAACAATATTATTTATTTTAATTTGCCATAAGAACTTATTATTAGAACAAAAATTAAAAAGCTAGTTTGATTTACTTCATTGTTTTCATTTAAAATAATACATAAATTTATTTGCTTAGTCAAACAATATTTATCTAACATTATTCATTGGAAGTTTGACAGATTGTATTGCTTGATCTGGTGAATGAAAATGTATATTCTGTATATTCTGAACATGGAAATTACAGAATTCCAAATATATTATTACATACATATAAAACTCAGAAAACAGATAATGTGAAATCATAAACATGTTCATAACAGTGAACATTTTAGTTTTGAGGGGAAATTAAATTTAAAAATAGATGTTTATTTTTAATTAAATAGAATGTGGTGTGTCAATACTCTTTTTCTTCTTAATATTAGTATTTATTAACTTGGGCCTGCATCAGAGCACTTTTCAAAAGAGTTAAGTCATGTAAAAATAGAATCATTGGTCATTTCGGTAACAAACAGTAGAGTGATTCTCTTTCTTGTAAGTAATAAGTTGGCCATTTTCTACCGACGTAATCAACTAGAAGTTCAAAGAGTTGTTTACATCAATTTCCTGGGGTTGCATAATGGCAGCTCCTCAAATATGTATTAAAATACTGATAAAGGCTTCAATCACATGGCATAATCTTCTCAGAGCAATTCTCCTCAGTGGGTCATTATAGCAGATAATGGAAGCATTTGTAATCTCTAGTTACAATTGGATTAAATGAAATTAGATTCCCAATTTCCTTCATATAAGAATATTTCAAAATGTTGTCAGCATTTATTGAGCAATAAACAGGGGGTGGGGTTGACACTGTGCAAAGATACACAGAGCTCCCTCATCTCCTTTATCTTTGCCTCTAGAATGTTTATTCTTTAAATTAAACATTTATGCAAACAGCAAGTTCAGATGTTGGGTGAGCTCAATGCTAAAAGAGTTGGCCAGAAATTTTTCCCTGAGGCATTGGCAACCCATATTAAAATATATATAAAATGTTTCAATGTGGAAAGGGAGAGAGTCCTCCCGCCACAGCCCTCTTCAGGCAATGCTCATCCAAGTAGACATCTAGAGCAGAACATTTTAAAAGGGAAAATATGTGGTGGATGCAAGAGACAGGATGCAAGCAGTCTGATGCCCATCATCTATATGTAGGGTATGGCTCTTTGTAACCAGCAATGTTACAAAAACTTATCTCCCTTTAAAGATATTACTAGATATTATGGATAATGGTTCAATATTAGGGTGATATTAGTAAAAGTGGGCTTTCTATTGTTAAACATTGAATTTGAAGGTATTATATAGATCACCTAATTATTAAACCCTCCTTTAAAACTTTCAGGTGATGTGTTCCTGTACATGGAATTAGTGGCCATTCAGGAATAAATTCAGACACTGATTCCTAAATGGTAGATTTTTTTTTTCTCTGCTGTTAAAAGCACATTTTGTCATTAGTCAGTCTTTTCAAAAACTATTTTTGAAGACTATACCTGGAGGACAGGTAGACTTAAAAGGAAAATTCTCTAATATATAAAATATATACACCTTAAATAGAGGTGGACTAGCGTTTTAAAAATTAAGGTTGGGATTCTTTTAAATCTTGTGTCTATATTTATATAAATGCTAATTATGTTAGGTAACCTCAAGTATTTTTTTTTTCCTTCCAAAGGATACTTGACTCAGGAAAATCAATCTCTTTTTCTCTCTCTCTCTGTCTCTCTTCCCCTCTTTTTGTCTCCCTTCATGTTTCTGTCTCTTTTAAGCTTATACACACATACACAATATGACACCATCATCTACGAAATGGTATTATCACCTGTCTTCTGTTTCTTCTAGAAGATGTGTTTGAGCTAAACATGTATTTTTAGTGTTGCAAAGTGTCTCTACTGAAGAAATGTTAAAAGCAAGATTTAAACTAAAACGGTTTTAAAAGGGACTATGTCAAATGCCCAACAGATCTCTTTCAGACATTTATGGATTGTCCTGTATTCCCACTGGTGGTGGCATACATTCTTAAAACGTAATGTGCCAAAGCATACCATATTTTCTCAAAATTGTATAGAGTTTTAACTACTGAAACATTTGCATGCAAAAATATATTACATAATTTTGCTAAAATGCTAAAAAAAAAAGCAAAAAAAAAAAGCTACAATTTTGCGCAAATTCTTTCTGAGGAAAAAAAGATGGATTCTTACATAAGATTATTGGATATCCAGCCAACGGGAAGGCTACTTCAGTTTACTGTCTCTTTACCAGAGAGCCTTATGGTGGGGTGGAAAATACATATAACCCAGACTCTGGTTCTGGCTCCGTCATTAATTACCTACATTGTCTCTGGAGAAATCCCCTGACTTCTTTGAATGACAACTTATTCTTCTGTAAAATTTGAATTCCATAATAGTTTATTATTCTTATTTTTGTACCTACCATGTCATATTTTTCCCACATCAACCCCAGTGAGGTGAGTCTCCTTGTCACTTAAAATGACACTGTGACCTGGTTAAGTAAAAATAATTTCTTTAGGATTTATAGTGAATTTAGGCAAGCTACTCACCTTCTGTGTTTCAATTCTTAACTGAAAATAATGGAGATAATTATATATATATATATATATATATCTCACAGGATTTTGAGGATTAGTTAATATTTATAAAATGTTTAGAACGGTCTTTGGGACAAATAAATATTTCAATTAATATTGTTGATGGTGTTTTAACAGCATCATTATTGTTAGCATTATCATGTTACAGTTACAATTGCTTGGGCCTTATATGACAATATTATAGTGATTTGATGAAAGCAAACTATATATGGCATCTGAATGTGTCTTGAAGACTATAATATTTTACATATGTAAAGTGTGATTTATAAATTCAGAATACGATAGTGTATGATGCAAACACTTTCAATTAAAAATACAAAGTCATTGGACATTTAGAATATCAAGAAAAGAACAATGACCAAAAAATGACTTTTAAAAAATATATTGTGCTTTTGGAAATGATTTCTACTCATGGACTTTAAAAAATAAATTCCTGATGATTTATCAATGGAAAAATCCTTGTCTAAATTATTCTAAATGATAAAAACATATAGTACTTTCACACTTTATATAGGTTGGGTCTTTTTACATTAAATTCTAAGTTCTTCTTTGAATTATATAGCATATAAGTTGTTACCTTCTATATTGTATAAATTATGGAATTAAATGCATATAAGCTAATTAACTTGGACAAGCTCATTGAAAATATGTGACGTAGTTCAGGCTGTAGCCCAGAGTTATTCAGTGCAAATCACATGTGCTTTACCCACTGCAGTAGGCAGATGGTGAAGAGGGGTCTAATGGCAGGCAGTCTAGGAAACCTTGCCAACTCCATTCATATGAAGGAACTGCCAGGTTGTAAAGGGCTTATTCCAGGTAATTTAAATAACAGGAACCAAGGCTCTGATTTTTTTTATTAATAACATAATCTGTAGTTTGGTGCAAAAGGCTGCATACTTCTGATCTCCATGTTGACCAGCATCTGCTTAGAGAATGTTTTGTTTTTGATCGATATAATTTGATGCTGAGTGTTCAAAAACTGCCATTATCTGGTTAGCTTCTACACTAATTGATAGTACAAGTAGGAGGAAAAAATATTGCTCATTGTAAAAATTGTCTCTAGCTAGAAATCTATTTTGAAAGCTTGAAGACTAATAATCAAGTAAAAATTCAGAAAATATTAAAATAATGAACCTCAGAATAAGAATGTAGAAAGTAAATTATTCAGCCTGCCATTACACTAAAATTGTCAAATACCTATTAAATTTCTGGAATTATGTTAAATAGTGAAATACACATTTGATATATACAAAGTACATAGACAAACGTTTACCAGATGTTTGTTATTAAAAAAAGAAAACCTCCCTATTGTCTTTATTTTTAATTTAACTTTTTATCTTTCAAAAATATTTGACAAATAATTGTATATATTTATGTGATACAACGTGATGCTTTGATATATGTGTGCATAGTGGAATTATTAAATGAAGCTAATTGGCAAGTCCATCACTTAACATACTTACCATTTTTTGTAGTGAAAACATTTTAAATCTACTTTTTAAAACAATTTTGAAGTATGCAATGCATTATTATCACAGTCATTCTGTACAATAGATCAATAAAACTTATTCCTCATATCTAACTGAAACCTTTTTATCCTTTTAGCTACATCTCCTCTTTTCCCAACCACCTGTGTTTCTATAACTCTGGTAATCTCCATTCTGTTATCTACTTCTATGGGTTCAACTTTCTAAGATTCTAGGTGTCAGTGAGATCCTGCCTTAGTAGTCTTTCTGTGCCTGGCTTATTAGCATGATGGCCTCTAGCTTTATCCCTGTTGCTGGAAATGACAGAATTTCCTTCCTTTTCGGCCGAATAGTATTCCATTGTGTATATATACCACATTGTATTGATCAGTCTACCTGATGACGGATACTTAGTTTGTTTCTGTATCTTAAAAAAACTATTGTGAATCATACTGCAATGTTTGAGTATCTTTTTTGGCATAATAATATCCGTTTCTTTGTTATTTGTTCTTAATATTTGAGTAGGAGGAAAGGCTTTTGGAATTGCTATGAAGGGAAATAGGTATATGGGAAATGTATCAAAGTAGAAATGACAAAAGCAGGAGAAATTATAGAAGAAAACATATAGGGAAAGATAATTATTCTCTGTGTATTTTGGACTCTCTTATTTCAAAAAATAAAAGCAGATGAACTTTCAGCTATGGTTTCATACATGATTAAATTAATACTTCATACATAGAATGTAAAGATGAAGCAGGGAATCTTAAAAGAGACACAGAAAACCCACAGGGCAAAATACTTCCTACATTTAGGAACCAAAGAAATAATATAATGTCAGTGCAGGCGGCAGTTGCATGAAACTCAGTGTCCCAGAGGTTCAATATTTCCATTAATAAAGAGCAAAAGTCTTAGAACTACGGGAAGAAATAATTTAGAATGCATAGATATTTTCCAGGCCATCTGAGAATGAGAGTTACACCTTGAAAGAAGTCGTAAAATACTATTAGATTTTTTTGTAGGGGAAATATTATAGCTCATAAAGTTTAGCACAGGTTCAATTATTACTGATTGAAATGTGTGTGGTGCTGTATTACCCTTTTTCGGATTTTGGGTTTTAAGAAGTACAGACATGCTTGGGCTAACCAGTTGATGAAAATTTATTTTACGGTTAAGATATGTCAAGAAGGGAGTCTTCAAAACTGTTTCCCATATTACAGTTGGCTGGCTTTGGCTTTGGTTATGACCCCCGGTTCTGATATTTGTGCCCATGGTGGCATGCCCACCATCACATGTCCATCTAGCTTAAGAAATCTGAGACCATTCCTCTAAAAAGAATTCTAGGCCACTCAAATGCTGCTTAGAAGATGGACATGTTCCATGGCTTACAAATCCATATTGCATCCACTAGAACAGGTCCTAAAGCTCACACACATCTGGGAGCCTTATGATGGAAAGAATAGATAGACGATGGTATGGGTCCTATTCAAGGAAGGTTCTATTCAAGGAAAGTAAGATAAAGTTGATCTTTAACATAATAAAATATGAGGAAGATAAAGAGCAATGATTCCAATTACTGTATGCACATAAGGATCACCTGGAGAATGCTTTTTAATGATTATATTTGTTCCCTTAAATTATGAGTAAATAGATCAGGGAATAGGACCCAAGCATTGGTAAATTTTAAGAGCGTCCAGTGTAATCTAATGTATAATCAGATGTGATATTCATTGGTCTAGATTAGGAAGTATGTTTGTTTGTTTAAGTAACTGTAACAATTGGTGGCGAGTTCTTGAACAAGGAACACAGGCTATCCTCTTTTATCCTTCTCCTGAAAGTTTCGACTAGCTAGTCAAAAGAATAAAATCCCTTTACTATAAAAGGAAACCTTTTATTGCTCCCAAGAAGGAAAAAAAAAATAGAAGTCACAAAAATGTCAAAGCCTATAGTGACTGGAAATGTTTATTTACTATAAATTTGATGAACTGTAGTCAAATACTGTACACAATTTATGCATATTGTAATAAACCCATCTTAAACTCTCAGGTACCTTGGTGCTTTTCCTTCTTAGAAGAAGATGAAATTTTGTTATAGATAATATGAAGTTTTCACACAAAAATTAGCTTTAATAATTTTGTTTTTAGTTGAATTTATCATGTGCTCTCCATATTAAATGCCAAAATTATATATAAACCACAATTTAGAAAACAGGCTGGGCACGGTGTCTCATGCCTGTAATCCCAGAACTTTGGGAGGCTGAGGCAGGTGGATCACGAGGTCAAGAGATCGAGACCATCCTAGCCAACTTGGTGAAACCCCATTTCTACTGAAAATACAGAAATTAGCCGGGCGTGGTGGCAGGCACCTGTAATTCCAGCTACTCCGGAGGCTGAGGCAGGAGAATCACTTGAACCTGGGAGGCAGAGGTTGCAGTGAGCCGAGATCATGCCACTGCTCTCCAGCCTGGACGACAGAGCGAGACTCCGTCTCAAAAAACAAAACAAAAAACAAACAACAACAGAAAAAAACAAGGACATGCTGTATTACAGCATTTCAATGTGATATCCGTTAGCATCATTGAATATCTGTTTTCCCAACTGCTTCATTGAATTGAAACTGTAACACACAGAACCAGAAGAAGTCCAAATTATTCAAATCACCATATAAAATATACACAAAATAACCAGTATTCAAGGGGGTATACACCCTCCAAGGACTGATGTGAAGACTGAGAGTGTCCAGAGACATCTGGGATCATACCTTATATGTTTCTTCATTTTTCTGTGTGCTGGCCGTACCGTTCATTGCCACTACATTTTATGCACATGCATTCCTCTGAGCTTTGGCTATTCTGTTTGCACAGGTACGTTTTTCTCTCTATATCATTCATTCTTCATTCAGAGGTCAACTATTATCAACTTCTCGGTATGCTACACTCACCATTTCCATGCATCAGATAATTAATGGCTAACTCCCTTGCAATTCCACAAGTTTTTGCTGTCTTACCACATTCTGTGTTCATATATGAGTGATTGCATATATATTGAACCCTTCTTGTGTTTTGTTTGTAAGTTATTTAATAACATGAGCATCACTTTTCCTTTTGACGTAAGCGTAAGTTTTCGCTGTTGTTGGATGTACACGGGAAGTTGTTTTCTCACAGACAGAAAAGTAATGGCATCCAGCTGCAGTGGCCAGACATGGGCCAGACTCAGGCAGATTGTCAGGAAAAGCCATGAAGATAATGTGGGTCAGGGTAGCTTCTTCTTTGGACCAAAATTGCCCAAAATTGCCTCTCTAAACATGTGCCTAAATATTTCACAGCACTGATTCCCCAAAATCATGTTGTAAACACCAAAGTTCATAAGCTGTTTGTTTCATAACTTTATTTCTCAGGTGCTGTTTCATAAAACCCTAGTTACATTATTTCTTTCTTTCTTCCTTGAGGGAGAGGAAGTTAGGTGGATGGTAGATGAGAGATAGGGAGATGGTAGAGAGGTAAATGGCAGATGGTTAGTGAGAGAGATAAGGAAGATAAGATAAGGAGGATAAGAGAAGGAAGGAAGATAAGTAGGTAGACAGGTTAGATATGTGTTGAGAGATGGTAGATGTGGTTTTAAAATATGTCCATAAATTTTGGATACCTGTCTTTTCAAGTTATGAAGTCGAATTTCCTCCACTTTGGTGTGGATTGTACTTAATGACTTACTTCTGACAAATAAATTATAGCTAAAATGACAGTGTACTACTTTGAAGACTAGTGATAAAAGATACTGAGCCTTTCTCCTCCCTTGCTCTCTCTTGGATCCCTCAATTTTGGGGAAGTTATCTGCCATGCCACTCAACCAGCCCATGAAGAGTCTCATGGAAACGGAGGTTTCTTACCACCAGTCATGTAAGTGAGTGATCTTGGAAGTGAACCGTCTAAATGATATCCTGACTGCAAGCTCATATAAGACCCTAGCCAAAACCATTCAGCTAAGCCACTCCTGAGTTCTCCATCTCAATAAACTATGAGGTAAATATTTGTTGTTTTCGGTGATTATTTTTGGGGTAATTTGATATGCAGCAATAGATAATATAGTGGATGAGAGACAAATTGATAGATGATAAATCAGAGATAAGTAGAAAAATTAACATATACCAATAGATTTGCATACAAAAGATATGTTATTACAGAAATATGTTTGAAAATTCAAAAACATGTAATAATAGAGTGATAGTTGCCATTTTATGTAAATTAATTTTGCCACAAATTTGAGGTTTTGGTAATAACCAATTTGATATAAATCTGTGAGCTTTTATTCTCTATTTCATCTTTAGTGTACTTTCTAGATATTCTCAATAATCACATTGAATGAAAATAAGCAAAATAAATCAATGAAAGTTGTCTGTTCGATGTAATTTTCTCACTGTCAATATTTGGTTCAAATTTTAAATTTAAACATGCATTTTTGAAACTTTTGAGAAAGCTGTCAATTATTATCTTTTTCTATCTTCTGAAGTGCAGTGGCTATAAACGTACTGTGTGGATAGGGAAGACTAAGGCAACATAGCTAGTGAGTGGCTAGTATGTAAATTACGGGCTAGCATGTGAATTACTGAACTTGCACTTTATCTTGAATAATAGCATTTAACTTACGGGGTAAACAGCTTTCCATTGCACTGTCGCTGTAGTCCATCTCATAGAGTTTAATATGTTTTAAAAAAAACTTTTGGCTGGGCGCGTTGACTCACGCCTGTAATCCCAGCACTTTGGGAGGCCAGGGTGGGCGGATCACGAGGTCAGGAGATTGAGACCATCCTGGCTAACACAGTGAAACCCCGTCTCTACTAAAAATACAAAAAAATTAGCCGGGCGTGGTGGCAACGCCTGTAGTCCCAGCTACTTGGGAGGCTGAGGCAGGAGAATGGCTGGAACCCGGGAGGCAGAGCTTGCAGTGAGCAGAGATCGCGCCACTGCACTCCAGCCTGGGCGACAGAGCGAGACTCCATCTCAAACAACAACAACAACAAAAATAATAAATAAATAAATAAATAAATAAATAATAAATTTTAAAAATTAAAAAATATAAACTTTAGGCAGAGGGATTTTGCTTGCTTTTAGGGCTGTTTCAAGGAAGTCTATTAAAGAGAAACGAAATACAAAATCAATTTCTGAAATTAAAAGTTTAAGATCTATTTTATCTTAGAATATCTGCGTTTCACTAACTATGCTTTGGGTGAATGATCTATCTCAGTATTCCTAAAATTATTACTGTGAATGTGAAATATAGCTACCCTGTAATTTATGGTGAATTATTTTTATCTCATCAGGAATTTTGTGTTGAATGAAATGAGTCACCATGTAATCACATTGTTTATCTTAACCAGTGTTTGCTTTAGATAGATTCATATTTCTACGTAATTACGATATTACATGTTTAAAGGTATGAATAATGCACATTTATTTCTACTCACATCTGCTTTATTTTGATTGTCCAGTACATACTTTTTATGATTTTATCATAATCGGAATAAATTATCATAGTAGGAATCAATTTGTCTGAATGAAAATATTTTTCTTCTAATGCTCATCACTGCCAGTAGGATTTTTTTTCCTGCCTTCCTTCCTCCTTCCACTCCTCATCCTTTTCTCCTTTCCCTTCTTCCTTCTTTCTCTTCAATTCTTTTAATTTATGAGTTTAAACTGACTTTAAATTTCTGTAGTTGGGGATAAGGCATATAGAGAGGACAGAATGTGAGGGAAGAGGCACTTGTGCATTTGTGTGTGGTATCTTTTGAGTTTTTCAATTCAAGTAAATAGACAATAATATTATATAAGTATATGTATAAATAAGTAAATTCTACATGTATATGGAATTCTTCCCTGAATTGACAAAAAAGTATTATTTCCTTTTTATAGATATAAATCTTCAGGAACAAAAAGTCTAATTGACTTGTTTGTTTGTATGCTTAGTTCTTCTCAGAGCTTCTTTTTTGTTGTTATTGTTAGACCATGCAGTTATATAAAAGTAACCTGAATTATGATTTCCAAGCTACTTTTCTTTCTATTTATTTGATGAATTAGATATTAATATTCTGTTACCACTTAATTTCATTTTGATTATCATTAAGCAATTGAGTAACTTTACTTTTCTTCCTCTTTATAATCTTCCAATGTTCTTTTTCAAAAAAATATCTTTGAATCACAGGAAAAGGTTGTCACATTTTAGACCTGCCTTACAATAAATGGCTTCTTAGAATCTAGTACCTTCTTTAGCAGACAATCAGTATCTTCACAATTATTTATTTATGTGTTTATTTTTGCCTGTGCTTTAGGTCAATAGCAGAGTGTCCCTGCAAGAAACAAGATATTTTCCACAGATAAAATGACAGTTGTTAAAATTTGATATGAATCAACTGTTCATAGTCTTCTTCTATTAAATTATTTAAATCTATGAATTTTTCTACGACATTAGACTGCAGTAAAAAAATGGCATCTGATTTAGCACATCTACATGTATTTAATCATTTTAAGATTAATGAATGAAGTGTACCACCAAGTGTAACCTGCCTCTCTATGGTCTGGCATTTGAATGATTTCAAGAACCACTGCCCTGAGGTCCTCTTTTGTGCTGGTTGAAAATGTGCAGTAATAGGTTCAGATAGACTAATTTGTGCCTAAGTGATAGCTAATATATCTTCCTCCCAGGTAGTATTTAGCTTGATTAAAATGGACAGGTCAACATAAGGCATTTCTAGTGGGAATTTCAAGCACCACTGAAAGCTAATTGAGCAAGACAAAGCTTATCAAGAAGAAAGTACACTTGGAGTTACCAAAATTCTAACTGGATGCTAGAAAAAAATTGTATCTGCATTAAATTTGTTACAAGCACTGTGGTCCTTCTCAACTCATGCTCTCTAGGGAGGTGCGTACTTGTGAGTTTAATCTCATTACTCATTAGCAAATTGGAGAAAAGTTGCCGTTGACATGCCACATAATGCAACCATATGTGCCATGTATTTACAAAGTTTGCATTTGATGGACAGAGCTTTTTGAAGAATGCATAAAAATATGATTAGACTTTTCTTCTAACAGTAAGCAAAGAAATTATAAATATATGCAACACCCGGGTCAGTAAGTCTAGGTCTTACACAGACTGTGGAAGGTAACAATTATTAGTGAAGAGATCAGGTGGAGACCCTGCAAGCCTCAGTGTGAATGATTTATCAAAAGTCATAAGTTTTTTTTCAAATTAAAATTCATGTTTTTAAAAAACAATGTTGTGGGACAAACAAAACATTTCTACTAGCTACACTGTATCCACAGATTTCCATTTTGTAACCTATGACAGAAAATTTCAACTGCAAACTTTCACTTAATTATGAGTATATCATAAAGTACATTAAATTTCATCCAATGGTAAAGGATGATCCTAGAATATGTAGAATAACTGTTTAATGAATTTCTTTCTGGTCCACTTATATTTTATTCATGGAAAACAGTTTTGATCAGAGATTTTCCTCTGTAGCTATCCTACTGTTACATGTTCGTAATTGCTTTTTGTTTACGAGATTATATGTCCTCCACTAGTGGAGAACCAGATGAAACTTAAGTTTAATCTGGCATGATTCTTTTGAACACCTGGCTTATCTATTCTCTTTTCTGGGGAAAGGA
Organism: Colobus angolensis palliatus; assembly: GCF_000951035.1. Lineage (NCBI taxonomy): Eukaryota > Metazoa > Chordata > Mammalia > Primates > Cercopithecidae > Colobus > Colobus angolensis. Next base: position 9,441,901 of record NW_012120598.1, on the reverse strand, counting down.
TGAAATATGTTGTGTTTTTTTTTTTTCTTATTGATTATATGTCATTAGAGAAAGCTAAGTGTTCTTTATCTAACATAAGCTAGAATTATTATTTTGTTTCATTTTATTTTACTTTAAGTTCCAGGATACATGTGCAGAATGTGCAGGTTTGTTACATAGGTATACATTTGCCATGGTGGTTTGCTGCACCTATCAACTCATCATCTAGGTTTTAAGCCCCACATGCATTAGATTTTTGTCTTAATGCTCTTCCTGTCCTTGCCCCCTAACCCCTGTGTTGTTCCCCTCCCTGCGTCCATGTGTTCTCGTCGTTCAGCTCCCACTTATGATTGAGAACTTGTGGTGCTGGTTTTCTCTTCCTGTGTTAGCTTACTGAGAATGATGGCTTCCAGCTTCATTCACGTCCCTGCAAAGGACATGATTTTGTTTTTTATGGCTGCATAGTATTCCATGGTGTATACGTGCCACATTTTGTGTATCCAGTCTATCATTGATGGGCATTTGAGTTGGTTCCAAGACTTTGTTATTGTGAATAGTGCTGCAGTAAACATATCCCAGTAATGGGATTACAGGGTCAAATGGTATTTCTGGTTCTAGATCCTTGAGGAATCACCATGCTGTCTTCCACAGTGGTTGAATATCCTTTGCCCACTTTTTGATGTTTGTTTTTTTTTTTTCCTTGTAAATTCGTTTAAGTTTCTTTTAGATTCTTGATTTTAGACCTTTGTCAGATGGGTAGATTGCAAAAATTTTCTCCCATTCTGTAGGTTGCCTGTTCACTCTGATGCTACTTTCTTATGCTGTGCAGAACCTCTTTAGTTAAATTAGATCCTATTTGTCAATTGTGGCTTTTGCTGCAATTGCTTTTGGTGTTTTAATCATGAAGTCATTGCCTATGCCTATGTCCTGAATGGTATCGCCTATGTTTTCTTCTAGGGTTTTTACAGTTTGGGGTTCAAAGGATATGAACAGACACTTCTCAAAAGAAGGCATTTATGTGGCCAAGAAACATGAAAAAAAGTTCAACATCACTGTTTATTAGAGAAATGCAAATCAAAACCACAATGAGATAACGTCGCATGCCAGTCAGAATGGTGATTATTAAAATGTGAAGAAATGATAGATGCTGGCGTGGCTGTAGAGAAATAGTAACGCTTTTACACTCTTGGTGGGGATGTAAATTAGAATGATTCTTAACAATATAACTTTGTGTATCCCTGGATCAGACTTTCTTTGCTTTATAAGCTATCCAAATTTGCCCTTAAAATATAATCTTTATTATATAAAATGATGTAATACAATATATAAGATATATACTCTCCTTTATTATATAAAATATAAACAATTATTATATCCCATATAATATATACAATATAATCTAATCACCTTCATTATATAAGACATAATCTAGTCAATCAATTATAGAATATGCCAAAGCACCTGAGAGTAATGCAAGAAAATTTTTCAAAACTGAAATCAAAATAAAACAAAAGAAGAGTGACACATGTAGAGTTACTTGATGCTATAAGCAGTAATGCAATTTTATATCAAGCAGCTAAACAAATGAAGCTATTTCCACACCCATGCACTCTTACTACATTTTTAAACACTTGAGAAATTATGCTGGATAAACCAGTAGCCAAATTAAAGTAAAGTGAAAATGAATTCATCTCGTGTCAAACCTCTAAAACTGTTATTTTTCTTTATTTTCTCCTGTCTACTCTCCCTCCCCTCATTTCCTTCCTTCCTGCTCTTGCAGGGACATTGCTATCTTACCACTCAGACAAGTCAAGCCTTACATTTTATGTCTCACATATATATATAGATGATCCTCTCTTTTAATGACATCTGAAGCATTTTCATAATCTTACTCTAGAATGTCAAATCTCCCAGCACTAAAAGCTCCTGGAAAATTGGCCATTTTTCTCATTCTGTGTGTTTTTTTATTTTACTCTTTCCGTTTTCCCTTGTCTCTGATCTTAATTTCTCAATAATCAGAAGCCTACGTCATTGGACTGCTTCTTCTAAAGTCCTTTTACAATTCTCTGCCAGTATCACTGTTAACCCTTCTTTTTACTACTATCACACTTTGCTTATGGACTCTTCTCACATTCTTTCTTGAATATCAAAATGCATGGTTATGTCTCAGGTTTCCTGCGAAATTCATTCAGCAATTCGAATGGAAGTGGGTTCATTTTGGTGATTTTTAACAGTACATGATAGTTCCTCCTTTAGGTGGTGGTTCCTCAGTAAGCACTACTTATTATGGTCTGAATGTTTGTCTTTTCCAAATTTATGTGCTGCAATTTTATTACCAGTAGTATACTATTAGGTGGTGGGGCCTTTGGGAGGTGACTAGGTCATTGGAGCCCTCATAAATGGGATTGGTGTCCTTTTAAAGAGACCTCAGAGAACTGCCCTGCCCCTTCCACAATGGAGGACACAGCTAGAAGGCTCCATCAATGAACCAGAAAACAAACCTCACCTGAATCTTTGACTTGCCAGCCTTCAAAACAGTAAGAAATAAACGTTTGTTGTTTATAAGCAGTACCATTTTTGGTAATTGGTTATAGCAGCCCAAACATACTAAGACACTATTTGGATGGACTAGCTTAGATTCAGCCAAAATTTAGAAATGGTTTTGTTTGTTTCTATACTAGAAAATTATTCAAACTTAAAACGCTTACACTATGAACTTGTAGATATCAGGGAAATCGCTTAAACACTTGAGTTCTAAGGCCCAGTAGGTAACTAGCCTAGATTTCATACACAGAATTACAGTGATTTATATGCTCAGGCTTTTGTCATCGGACCTCAGTGAAATATCCTTCATTTTATCCAAGTATACAGGAAATTTCAAAATGCAGAGGGATTATAAAATGTAAGATCTGTGGAGGATACCCGATTTTTAGAATCAGAAAGAAGAACATAAAAATGTGTCAAACCAAAAGCTTACACCAGAAAATAAAGTAGTACTAAAACAAGGGTTCACTCTCAGGAGTCTGAAAATCAAGTCAGTAAATATTCATTTTATTTAGTTTCATTTGTCTTATTTATATTTTTGTCTCAACTTAGTATCAAATGCTGCACTTAGCACATTTAGAGTATTATTCCTTTGATTTCTCAGACAGAATGTATAACATAAATGCTACTCATCTGCCACTTGGCACGTGAAGAATCTGAAACTGTGAAAAATCATGAAATTTGACTGAAGTTACACAGCTATTAAGTCGAAATGTCAGCCTATCTACTCAGGTTTGATGTTGAAACTTGAGCTTTTAATCACTCATAACCCTGACTCAGAAATCTAGATCAATTGCCTGTAATAGAAGATGTTCTTTATAGCTTGAATTTTAATCTGCTAGTTAAGTCGTGTTTGTGGTTGATCAGAAAATGGCATGTTGATAACTTGATACACTTTTCTCCTCAAGTTTCCTCTTCTTCCTTCTTCCGGAGCATTGTTTAGAAAAAAGGTGAACTTTAATGTCTAGACCATAGCAAGTCATCTGGACCATAATCTTCTTACCATGCTAATGGCTGAAGTTGACCCTATGATATTATGCAGCTCATTTCACCTTTTCCTTTGCCCATTCTAGTTGTAAAGAGCTATAATGGAACAGGATACCTCTAAAGCAGGAAAAAATATGCATGAAGTATGTGTAGGGGTGTTAGAATAAGACGATCACCTCAGTGATAGGGTTACAGGCCCTCCATTTTTGGCAAGGTTGTTTTTGGCACAACAGTTGTGAAGATAGGCAGATGTTACATATGTTATTTCTAACAATATGTACCCACTGGGTGTTTGTGCATGTGTGTGTGTGTGTGTGTGTGTGTGTGTATGTGTATGTGTACCTATACAGCATATATGTGTGTGTGTGTTTGTATATATGTGTGTGTGTGTGTGTGTGTGTATAGTGTTTATATAAAATACTGAAAGTTATCAATAATGTTTTGCATCAAAACAGGTTTGGGTGCCAACTGGTATCTTGGATAGAGTACACACCAAGCTATCAGAATAATATTAACAGTTTGGGAAGGGCACAGGTTAAATGTCGGGATCTCATGATTTTTTGAAGGCTGGGATCACAGTAGCCCTTTATGTCTTGTAGGACTGTTTGTGGTCTTAGTACTGGATCAGAGTTACCCTTGAGTACACTGGGACAGGCCTTAGCTCACAAGTAGCTTACAGACATCCCTGTGAGGTGTGTTCTATTTATTGAAGAGACTGAAATGTGAATGTGCTTCTCATGTTGCACTTTGTTAAAGTCTTTGCCTCCCAGGACCTAAGGCTAGCCGTTCAGTAAGGCAGGGCTTCCCCTTCTGTGAAATCTCAAAGCTGTCTCTGCTCACTTCTGCCTCTCTGGCACCAGGGCCAGGAGGGAGTAATCCATTGCTGTCATTATACTGTATCCTTCAGCTGATAGTGTTTCTGCTTCTGTGATGGGAGCCTTTGGGAAGTGTTTGATTGTAAAAATCTTTCAGACTGTTCTGGAGAATGCTGTGTGTTTTCTTAACTTCATAGCACTAACCACTTCCTAATATATAATCTACTTCTCATCTTTCTTTGTGTCCCAGCTACTAGAATGTAAATTTCACAGTGGCACGGTTTTCCATCTTTTGTCTTGACAAAGGTGACCTAACTGCCTAGAATGGTTGAGTGGCATGAGTAGGTTTCTCTAAATATTTGTTAAGTAAACACAGTCCAACTTAGTTGGCATAGACTGAGATGTGCCTTATCAACTCTAGGCTGTGATGTTTAGGTTTAAGAGTCTCAGGGCGCCGGAGTCCCTTGGAAATTGGCTCTTTCCTCAGAATACAGCTTCATTCTGTCCTTGGTGAAGCTTGACTGTGACCTCAACATAATCTCCAATTATGACCAACAACATAGAGAATTATGGTAGTAACTGCCTCCTTAGTGTAAGTCCATGGCCCTGCCTAGGTCCATGTTTAAAGCCAGATTTCAATAATGTAGTGCATAGTGGGTTAGGCAGATTAGAATGGAGACATAAAAAATGATATTTCTGGCTGGGTGGGGTGGCTCACACCTGTAATCCCAGCCCTTTGGGAGGCTGAGGTGAGTGGATCACCTGAGGTCAGGAGTTCGAGACCAGCTTGGCCAACATGGCAAAACCTCATCTCTACTAAAAATAACAAAAATTAGCTGGGCGTGGTGGTAGGTGCCTGTAAGCCCAGCGACTAGGGAGGCTAAGGCAGGAGAATCACTTGAACCTGGGAGGCAGAAGTTGCAGTGAGCTGAGATCACGCCATTGCACTCCAGCCTGGGCAACAAGAGCAAAAAACTCTGTCTCAATAATAATAATAATGATAATAATAGTAGTATTTCTAATTACTAGCCTACTATAGACACTACTGGGGACCAGACTACTCCTGTTCATTGCCTGTAGACATTTATTATTTTAGCTGGATGGTATAAGGTTTGATGATGGACTATTCATATCTTCTTGCAAATGCAGTGAACTATATTACACACCATTAATTGTTGAAGTCTTCCACACTCGGATTCTATGAAAGTCCCCCTTATTTGTTGATGACATAAAGCTCCGCCTCTACAATCATATGCCTTTTTTAAGGAGTGTTGTGGATCCAAATACTGAGATCAGAGACTCACATAAGTCCAATTAAAAGAACCCTTTACAATGTATTTTACATATATTATAGTTTGTAACTATAAACATTCAACTACCGTTCTGTTAATGGACTTCTAAGAGAAGACGAGTCATTTCTGTGTGTTGGAACCTCCTGTGATCATCATCCAGAGGAAGTTTCATATACGCTGGAAGTCCAGTTTCATAAAACACTACCTAAAAAGTAATGACCTCAAGTGAAGTGTATGCAGTAACTCTAGAATAGGAATGGTCTTCTGATCTTTGCAAAGATTGCAGAGGCATCTCTGATGAGATAATTAAGTTCCCCTCTTTATTTTCTGAATTGAACCTGCAGCAATTCATCTTTTTAATCAAGCTGCTAAAGTATAACGGATCTCTGCAGTGATTCAGGATGTCCAGTTCTAAGAAGCATTGTTCTGGGCTTTCAAAATGTAGGAGGAGATCTTTGTAATATTTCAGTCTTTTTGATAAACAAGTCATAAAGAAGAAACCAGTTGTCTGAGATTGCCATAAACTGTAAACTCTTTGACAGTAAAATAAAGAGATGGATTGAATTGGAATACAACCAAATGTACCTGGAGGTTCTGAACAAAGGTTTGTCACTGAAGTAATCATAGAATTGACAGCCAGGCACTCCTTTCCATCAGTTAAGTAAAGAATGAAGTATACTGTTTACATGATTTTATCCCCCATTCTGAATGGAAGAGAAAAGCTTCAGGAACCCTTGATGGCAGAAAAAATGTCCTGTAGAGTCTTCTTGGTAATAATTAGAGCACGTGACTTTACAATCTGAGACTGTAAGAACCCAAACAATTTAACAATGTCTTCAAATATTTTGCTAGATTAGACAGTACAAAAAATAAAAATCAAGAATATGGAAACTATGATGTACAAGAAAGACCATTCAATGTTGATTCTTTCTCTCTCTCTCTCTCTCTTTTGAGACAGAGTCTCGCTCTAAGTGCAATGGTGCGGTCTCAGCTCACTTCAACCTCCACATCCCAGGTTCAAGCAAGTATCCTGCCTAAACCTCCTGAGTAGCTGGGGTTCCAGGCACCTGCCACCATGCCCGGCTACTTTTTGTATTTTTAGTAGAGACAGGGTTTCACCATGTTGGCCAGGCTGGTCTCAAACTCCTGACCTCGTGATCTGCCCTCCTCAGGCTCCCAAAGTGCTGGGATTACAGGCATGAGCCACCGCACCCGGCCCACGTGTTGATTGTTATGTGATTGGTCCACTCACACACATATGGTGAATAGGTGAGATCCACATATGCAAGCTTGCAGTTATTGGGAGACAAATGCATTGTATCCGTGTTCTTGGTTGTTATTTCTATTTAGTTTCCTAATGCCTTGAACTTGTGAGTAAGGGGACTGACTGATGAAGTTTAAAAGCAAAAGTTCAGGACAGATTCACACACATTTAATTATCTTGAAAAACAACTTGGATAGAAAAAGTGGAACTTACCTGTGAGTCACAGAATATGTGTTTTTTTGCTATGAATTTTCTACTTTAAACTATAGGTATTTAATATGCACTAGTAATACTTTCTTCACATCCGCTAAAGTTCTAGGGTAAGTAATAAAATATTGAGGGGATTTTCAAGATGACTGACTAGGAACATCAGATGCCAGTTCTGCTCAGAGCAAAGATCAAAGTTACTGATGAATGGACATTTTCCTAATGGAAAACTAAGGGAGAGAGCCAGGAATTGTCAGAGTGCCCATGGGAACTAGCTGGGGTGAAAAAAACAAAAGCAGAGAGAGTCTGGTAGAGACTGACTCCTGAGGTAATCGCAGCCCCACAGAAAGGGCAAGTGGGAGAGCTTCTCTGCTTCATCCACCTCTGCAACAACCTGCTGACTGCCAATCTTCTGGGGAGACCCTCCATCCTCAAGACCTAAGGAAACAGTCAGTGGCAATATAGGAACTTGTTAGGGTTAGAGAACCACGTGGCTGGCTTGCAGCTGAGCCTGCTCTCTCCTGAAACATGAACTGAGATGGCAGGTGCCATACTGGTCGTGCACGCATGGTGGACCACTGCCCTCCCCAGGGAACCTCCACCCATGAGTCACTGCACCCTCAGTTTTCCCACAAACATACCCACATGACTCTCTCTGACTTTGGCAAGCACGGTGGACTGGTAGGTGCATGGGGAGCTGTAGGACCCCTGGACATCTACACCTAGGTTTGGGCTGCCCCTAAAGGAGAGAAAAGTACAGCTCCATAAAGCTCCTCTTGGAACAAAGGAAACATAGGGCACCAGTTGCGGAATGGGGAGGCACTGATGGCCACGAACAGACATGGAGGGAGGGTCATCACTGTCCCTTGCCCCATTCATTGCTGAAGATGAAGCAGTGGTTCTCCCTGCAAAGGTCATCATATTTCCACCTGGAGAAAGTGCTCTTCACACTTTTTGTGGTGGCTCCACTGCCCCTGAAAATGAGGATGTGCAGCTTGGACTTACAAAACGAGTGGGGCCCAACTTCCCCTGCCAACAGTGTGGCAGCATCCCAGCAACAGAGGACAGACAAGCCATAGAGTTGTCTGCTGTGGACTGAGAAGAAGAGTCTCTATGCTGAGACCATTTTGGTGGTAGCCATTCAGAGGGGCATATTCATGGTCCACAGCCCCACTGTGGCCAGGAACCAAAGCACAAAAACCATATGAACTGAAGGTCGTAAGTCCTGCAGTAGCAGCATGTTAGGGAAGAGGATTGCAATCTTGCCTACTCAGGATGAGGAGCTGGTGCACCCCCGCTACCCCTTCTCTGAGTTCTCAGTACACTCCAATACAATCTCCCTCTAAACCCCACCCCTAATCAGGGTGGATGCCTCCAAACTTCATCAGCTTACCAGAGGATGAGCTGGTTCTTACTCTTAAATGCCACCTACTGAACTGGAGCCCAGAATTCACCACCAAATTAAAAATCTGCTGCTAGAATGGCTTAGCGCTAGTTCATGTGATAGGATTACTGAGATCTCTGCACCCTCAGCCCAGCAGTACATAATTTGTTGGGTCAAATGTTCAATGGATTGCTACAACAACAACCATCTGAGAAAGCCACTGCACAGAAGCTATCCACAACCAAAACACTCATTACAGAGCCTTGGGCCCCTGAAAACACCCAGAAATGAATCCAAACAACCATACACAACATAAATCACAGTCACACCCTCAAGGAAAAAATACCTGTTTAAAAGTTACATCCAAATAAAAATAAAAAGCAACACACACACACACACACATATGCAAATAATTCAGGATGTGAAAGACAAGATAGCTGTATTAAAAAAAGTAACATCTGAAATTTAAATTTCACTAAAGAAATTTCAAAATAAAAGTGGAATTATGAGCAATAGAATAGACCAGGCAGAAGAAACAATTTTAGAGACTGAAGGCCAGTTTTTCAAATGAACCCAGTCAGACAAAAATAAAGAAAAATAGAATTAAAAAGAACAAATCCTTCAAGAGATGTAGGATTATGTAAAACAACCAAACCCATGACTTATTGGCATTCCTGAGATAGAAGAAAAAGTGAGCAACTTGGAAAACATAATTGAGGGAATAATAATTCCAAAAAAAAATCCTAATCTTCCTAGAGAGATAGATATCCAGATACAAGAAATTCAGACAACCACCTGCAAGATACACTACAAGACAATCATAACCAAGGTAAATAGCCATCAGACTATCCAAAGTCAACACAAAATTTAAAAATCTTAAGGCAGCTAAAAAAAAAGGTACAAATTACCTGTGAAGGAAATCTCGTCAGAGTAACAGCAGACTTTTCAGCAGAAATTTCAAAGGCTGGAAGAGACTAGGGGGTTATTTTTAGCCTTCTTGAAAAAAAAAAAAAAATGGCAGCCAAGAATTTTATTTCCTGCCAAACTAAGGTTTATAAATAAAGGAGAAATAAAGTCTTTCCCAGACAAGCAAAGAGTAAGGAAATTTGTCACCACCAGACCACCACTACAAGAAATGCTCAAAGGAGTCCTAAACATTGAACTGAAAGTACAGTACTTCCTATAATAAAAGCATATGTAAGTACAAAGTTCACAGATCCTGTAAATCCATTACATGACTGAGACTACAAAGTAAGTAGCTAACAGCACAAAACCTCACATACCAGTATTAACCTTGAACTGAAATAGTCTGATTTTTATACTTAAAAGACATAGATTCGCAAATTGGATTTTAAAAAAAAATACTCAGCCACCATCTGTTGCCTTCAAGAGACCCATCTCATGCGTATTGATACCCACAGTCTCAAAAGATTGAAGTTATGTCACACAAATGGAAAACAAAAAAAGGGCAAGGGATACTATTTTTGTATCATATGTAACAGACTTTAAACCAAGAACAGTAGAAAAAATAAATAAAAAGAAGGGAATTATATAGTGATAAAGGTTTCAATTCAACAAGAAGATTTAAGTGTCCTGAATATATGTACACACAATATCAGTGCAGCCAGATTAAAAAAGATAACAAATACTACTACACCTAAGAGGTAGACAGCAATACGAAAATAGTGGAGGACATCAGCACCCCACTTACATCTCTAGATCATCAAGGCAGAAAACTAACAAGAAAATCTGGATGCAAATTGGGCTATTGACAAAATGTACCTAATAGATACCTACAAAACACCCACCCAGCAACTGGAAAATACTTTTTTTTTCCTCATCTGTGCATGGGACACTCTCTAAAATTGACCACATGCTTGGTAATCAAGCCAGTCTCGGTAAGTTCAAAAAGATCAAAATGATATCAAGTAGTTTGTCGAACAACAGTGGAATAAAATTTGAATGTAATACCAAGAGGAACTCTCAAAACCACACAAGTACAATGGAAATTAAACAACCTATTCCTGATTGACCTATTTCTGAATGACTTTTAGGTAATTAAGAAAGTTAAGAAAATAATCAAAACAATTTTGAAACAAATGAAAATAGAGACACAACATACCAAAATCATTGGGATACAACAAAAGCTATGTTAAGATGAAAGCAGTAGTGCTAAATGCCTACATCAAAATGATAGAAAGATCTCAAATTTACAACCTAACATTGCATCTTATGGAACTAGAAAAGCAAGAAAACATCAAACCCAAAGCTAGCAGAAAAATGAAACAGCAAAGGTCACAGAAGAAGTGCATGAAACTGAGATCAAAAAATCATACAAAGGATTAATGAAAGAAAAAGTTAATTATTTGAAAGGATAAACAAAGGTGATAGATGGCTAGCTAGATTAACTAAGAAAAAAGAGAAGATTCAAATAAGAACAGTCAGAAACAGAGATTACAACTGATACCACACAAAAAAACTAAATACTCAAAGACCACTATGAACATCTCTATGCGTACAAACTAGGAACCTTAGAGGAAATGTGTAAATTCCTGGAAACACACAACCTTCCAAGAATGAACCAGGAAGAAATAGAAAGTCTGAACAGAACAGTAACAAGTTACAAACTTGAATCAGTAATAAATAATCCACCAACCACAAGAAGCCCAGGACCAGACAGAGTCACAGTCACATTCTACCAGATGTACAAAGCAGAGCTAGTACTAATCTTACTGAATATGCTTCTAAAAATCAAGGAGAAGGGGTTTCTTCCTAACTCATTCCATTAAACCAGTATTACCCTGATACCGAAATCTGACAACAATACACACACATACCAAAGAGAAAACTACAGGCTAATATCCCTGATGAACATAGATGCAAAAATATTCAACAAAATACTTGCAAAAAAAATCAAAGGAATACATCTCAAAATAATAAGAGCTATATATGACTCACTGATGGCCAACATCATACTGAATATGACTCACTGATGGCCAACATCATACTGAATGAGCAAAAGTTGAAAGAATTTCCCTTAAGAACTGGTTCAGGAGCAGAATATCCTCTCTTACCACTCCTATTCAGTAAAGTAGTGGAAGACCTAGCCAGAACAATCAGTCAAGGAAAAAAAAAAAATAGAAGTCTTGCAAATAGGAAAAGAGGAAGTCAAATGTATTAGTCCGTTTTCACACTCCTGATAAAGACATACCTGAAACTGGGCAATCAACAAAATAAAGAGGTTTAATGGACTCACAGTTCCATGTGGCGGGAGAGGCCTCACCATCATGGCAGAAGGTGAAAGGCACGTCTCACATGGCGGCAGAGAGAGAAGAGAGCTTGTGCAGAGAAACTCCCCTTTTTAAAATCAACAGCTCTCATGAAACTTATTAACAGTCCTGAGAACAGCATGGGAAAGACCTGTCCTCATGATTCAGTTACCTCCCACCAGGTCCCTTCCACAACAACAGTGGGAATTCAAGATGAGATCTGCGTGGGGACACAGCCAAACCATATTATCAAATTATCCCTGTTCTCTGACAACATGATCCTATACCTAGAAAACACTAATGATTCCTCTAGTGGACTTCCAGACCTGATCAATGACTTCAGTAAAGTTTCAGGGTGCAAAATTAATGTGCAAAAATCAGTTGCGTTTCTATATGCCAACAATGCGCAAGCAGAGAATCAAATCAAGAGCTCCATTTTATTTACAACTGCCACACACACACAAAAAAGAACACATTTAACCAAGGAGATGAAAGATCTCTAAAAGGTGAACGAGAAAACGCTGATGAAAGGAATTGTAGATAATACAAAGAAATAGAAAACATCCCATGCTCATGGATAGGAAAAATCAATATTGTTAAAATAACTGTACTTTCCAAAGTGATCTACAAATTCAATGAAATTCCTATAAAATTATTACCCACATTGTTCCAAATTTTTTTTTAAATTCTAAACTTCATAATGGACCACAAAAGAGCCAACTACCCAAAGCAATCCAAAGCAAAAACAACAAAACCAAAGGCATCACATTACCTGACTTCAAACTATACCACAAGAATATATAACCAAAACAGCATAGTACTGGTTCAAAAATAGATATGTAGATCAATGCAACAGAATAGACAATGCAGAAATATAGCCACACACCTATAACCAACACATCTTTGACAAAAGTGACAAAAATAAACAATGGGGAAAGGATGCCTATTCAATAAATGACGCTGAGTAAACAGGCTAAACGTATGCAGAAGAATTAAACTGGACTCAACCATGTACAAAAAGGAGCTCAAGATGGATTAGGAATTAAATATAAAATCCAAAAATATAAAAATCCTGTAAGAAAACCTGGGAAAAACTCTTTGGGGCATTAGCCTAGTCAAAGAATTTACGATGAAGATCTTAAAGCAAATGCAACAAAACCAAAAATAGACAAATGGGATTTAAGTAAGCTAAAGATCTGCACAGCAAAAGAAACTGTCAACAAAACCCACAGACAACTTACAAAATTGGGAGAAAATATTTGCAAGCTATGCCTCTGACAAAGGATTGATATCCAGAATCTGTAGGGAACTTAACCAAATCAACAAGAAATAAACAAATAACCCTGCTAAAAACTGGGCAAAGGAAATGAACAGGTACCTCTTAAAAGAAGACATACAAGTGGCCAACAAAGATATGAATAAATGCTAAACATCAGTAATCATCAGATAAATGCAAATTAAAACCACAATGCAATAACATTTGACACCAGCCAGAATGGCTATTATTAAAAAGTCAAAAAGTAACAGATGTTGGTGAGGCTGAGATGAAAAGGAAACGCTTATACATCATCAATGAGAATGTAAATTAGTTCAACCCCAGTGGAAAACAGTCTGGAGATTTCTCAAAGAGCTAAAAATAGAACTACCATTTGACCTAGCAGTTCCATTACTCAGTACCTACGCAAAGGAAAATAAATCACTTTTTCAAAATGACACCTGCACTTGTATGTTTATAATAGCATTATTCACAATAGAAAAGTTATAGAATCAACCTAAATGTCAATCAGTAGTGGATTATATAAATGAAATGTATGTGTGTGTGTATATATATATACACACACACATACACACACATATATATAATTTTATTATGATCTTTGGCATAAGTGTGTGTACATATATATATATACACATATATATATTCCACCATATATACATATACACATATGTGTGTGTGTATATATATAGTGGACTATATGTATGTGTGTGTGTGTGTGTGTATAGTGGAATACTAAACAGACATTAAAAATAATGCAATCATGTCCTTCACAGTAACATGGAGCTAGAGGCCATTATCCTATGTGAAATAACTCAGAAACAGAAAATCAAATGCCACATATTCTCACTTGAAAGTGGGAGCTGAGCAATGGATACACATGGATATATAGGTGGATATTGGGGACTTCAAAGGCAGAAAAAGGAGAGGGGGAATGTGTTAAATAATGACCTATTGAGTACTACTCACTATGTTCACCATTTGGGTGATGCGCTCAGTAGAGGCCCAAACCTCAGCATTACTCAATTACTCATGTAACAAACCTGTACATGTACATCTGAATCTGTAATAAAAAATTAAAGTACAAAAGATTGTTTTATTATTAACACAAACAGCTCTGTTGTATCAGATGTAATGATTGAATGAAAAATATTTATGAATAAATGAGGGTGTTATTTTGGTTTTGTAGCCTATCATAGAACTCACTGATACAGTAATAGTCACCTTTCTTTAGAATCAATTAGAATAAATTCAAATGTTTTTGCTTCCTTTTACCAGATATTTAAAGAAAATGATTTGATTTTAAAAACACTTTCAAAAATATGAGTAAAATAATTAGCTTTCCTTTTCTGAGGATGAGAGTGGGGAGTAGAGTTGCATCTTTTTATTTGGGAAATTTAGACTTAAACATACTGTTTTTTACTCTTTCAACTAATTCAACTACTGTATTCCTAAATTATTTAAGAAACATTATAGATGTCTGCATTGTTCCAGCCTCTGAGAATGACCCTGAGGTTTAATAAATTCAGTAAGACATTGTCTTCTGTCAACACAAATTGCATTCTAATTAGAGATATGGCCATAGAAACAAATAATTATGCCCCAAATGAGCTGTGGAAGCTGATTTGAGAGACAGACATATGCAGTTTGTTGCATGGGTAAACTTATGTCATAGGAGTTTGTTGTACAGATTATTTCATCACCCATGTATTAAGCCTAGGTACCCATTAGTAATTTTTCCTAATCCTCTCCCTTCTCCCACCAAGGAAGTATCCCATGTGTAAACAGCAAATCACCAGGGGAAGCAGTTTGGAAAGGAGTCATACTTCCATGTGACCAAATTTGAAGCATACGGCGTACTTGAATATTTAATTATGTTTCTTATCATACTAGTTAGACATAGATAAAGCACTTTTGATACTATTTCAATTTTTCTTACAATTGATCAAGAAACTTGGTGACTCCAAGCATACTTATTACATTATAATAAGCTTTGTTTAGTACACAATGTTCTTCAAATATTTACTAAGGCAATAGACTGTTTTCATTTTGCTTTATAAGAATAAAACTTTAAATTTTGCACTGCATTTCCTATTCCTCACTAGGGTAATAGAGTATTTGAACATTTGAGTATATAATGTCTACAGCTTGTTGTACAACCTTTCCAAGGCTGGTAAT
>NW_012120598.1:9418596-9425271 GCF_000951035.1 Colobus angolensis palliatus | reverse complement strand
GCTACAGTAAACATACGTGTGCATGTGTCTTTATAGCAGCATGATTTATAATCCTTTGGGTATATACCCAGTAATGGGATGGCTGGGTCAAATGGGAATAGCACCAGCCTTCAGCTCCCAGCGTGAGCGACACAGAGGAGGGGTGATTTCTGCATTTTCAACTGAGGTACCGGTTTCATCTCACTGGGGGGTGTTGGACAGTTGGTGCTGGTCAGTGGGTGCAGCCCGACCAGCGAGAGCTGAAGCAGGGCAAGGCATGGCCTCACCTGGGAAGTGCAAGGGGGAAGGGAATTCCTTTTCCTAGCCAAGGGAAACTGAGACACACAACACCTGGAAAATCAGGTAACTCCCACCCTAATACTGCGCTTTACCAAGGGGCTTAGCAATTGGCACACCTGGAGATTATATCCCACACCTGGCCCGGAGGGTTCCACGCCCACAGAGCCTCCCTCATTGCTAGCACAGCAGTCTGAGATCGAATTGCAAGGCAGCAGCAAGGCTGGGGGAGGGGCGCCCGCCATTGCTGAGGCTTAAGTAGGTCAAC
The DNA here is from genome assembly GCF_000951035.1 of Colobus angolensis palliatus. Classification (NCBI taxonomy): domain Eukaryota; kingdom Metazoa; phylum Chordata; class Mammalia; order Primates; family Cercopithecidae; genus Colobus; species Colobus angolensis. The sequence goes on along the minus strand of NW_012120598.1, from coordinate 9,424,727 downwards.
AAAGCCTCTGGGAAGCTTGAAGTGGGTGGAGCCCACTGCAGCTCAAGGAGGCCTGCCTGCCTCTATAGACACCGTCTCAGTTTTTATTGGTGCTGAGGATTTTTCAGAGTTCAGCTCCATGTTCCATCCCACTCGTGGCTGCTGTGCACCTCAAGGTCAGTCACTTATCTCTCACCGACGACTTTCTCACAGCAAGTCTAGTGACTGAAGCTACATTGTGCTGCATGGAGTTTGTTTGGGTTTGGGGACATTGCACCTTCCCACACCACACAGGAGCCAAGAATTACTCAACAGCATGACACTATTTCTCTTTTGGACTTACTATGCCACAGTGAAATATTTTCTTTGCTTCCTGGCAGTGTTTAACACTGATGCAGGATCACCCTCTTGGGAGTCACCTCATGCTGTTTTTCTCTCTCTCAAACACATGCATTCACATTCACACACACACACACACACACACACAGAGCCACACAAAATTGTGAGCTCCAATTTCTGTATATCAGCCTTTCTCTCAATATGTGGAAAACCTCTCACTGTTATTGTAGCTCAAGCTGGGAAGCCATTGTACACAAGAATATATCTGATATCCCCATAATCCTCTCTTCCGATTCACTCTGCTTCATAGGAGAAGGGATGGACTGTTTGTTGCCTCTTCCAATCTGTAAGGAATCCCCCAAGGTTAATTTTTTTCTTCATTCTGAGAAGGTACCAAGTTTGCCCCTTCACTTAAATTCTTTAGTAACATCAACAGAATAGCACCAAGTATTTTGGAGATGGAAAGTTGATTCAGGCTAGGAATTACAGTCTAAGCACAGGTGCACTTAAATCTAACTATGGATCTTTCAGAAACAGATAAACCTGAACCCTGTCCCCACATGTAACCTGAGATTGTTAGACCAGAGATCCTGGAGACACCTTCAGGCTAGAATCCTCCAAGATTCTGAGATGCCTGAAATACTTTCACTGAAAAAACATAAGCAAAAGTTTGTTTCTGTATTTAGCCACTCCAATTTATTTACCGTTTTAAAACTTATCTGTCATTCTTTCCCTATCTTTATGAATACTTTGGAGTACATTCTTTGTAAACTATGTTTTCTTTGTATAATACTTAATCTTGGTACTAAACATAAATGTCCCCGACTATAATATAAAGAGCTCCTACAACTGATTGGAGGCCTGAGAAACAGAATTGCCATTTACTACTTAAACATTTAAATGGTTGATTTTATGGACAGTGGGAGTTTTTCAGCCTGGTGAAATATTTTTCCTATGGCTACATCACAGCAAACTTCATCAGCAGTTGAAACACATCTCCTCAGTGAATCTATGCATGGCTTTTGAATGAACCAATTAATTAATGAGTAAATTGTTGGATAATTCTTTGATTATAGATGCCGATTTTATTTGAGTAATCACTGTTACCATGTGCTATGGAAAACCTACACATGCCTTGTAATGTTCTTTCTAAATTGTTTATGTTAAAGAAGGGTATGCCTTTAGAAATATTTTGGAATCTGTAATGTAAAGTTCATGTTACAGTAATTGTATGATTGGCGCTAAACAGAAGAAATGAGTATAGTCTCACATTAATGGTAACATCTTGCATAGGTCTCTCATTTTAGTGCTTCTAATTAAAACCATTATTTTTCTAATGTGGAAGAGGGTGTTTTCCTTTATTTTCCTACATTATTTTGTAGTAGCGTTTGCAGTACTCTGATCAAGGTTTCACATTTTCTGACAGTGTACATCAAAGTTTACTATTAAGCAATGTAAGTGTTGAACATCTAGTAGTATCATATAATTCATGAAAGAAAGGAAGGCAAAACCTTCTGACTGAACCTTTATGTAGCAGATATGTTTGATTTCTGATTTGTCAGGTTTATAAACGAGGTTTATGCTAACCTTAATCGGAAGAGAGACTACCTACATTGGGGAAGACAAAGCACTTATATAGGCGTCTGGATACTTAGGTATTAGGCACAGTGCAAACACTCCTATAATTTAATTTAGTACTGCATAATATTAGTGGTGATAAAAAAAAAACTTACAATATGTTCTATGTTGGCTTCATCAGGGCAGCTAAATAACTTACATGTCTAAGTGTTGCCTGTTGAAATAAACTTGGATTGGATGTAGAATTTGGGATTAGCTGCCTCTTCAAGATATTTTACTTTTAATTAAATATCACTCTCAAAGTAAGTGATGAGTGACCTGTTCCTGGTCTCATAATGTACTCAGGGCCTAACTACCACATAAGCACAGATTGGTTGACTAATCTCTCGGACAACATTCCCCAGCCTAACTGGCATTAAGATATATTTCCTACTTTTATTTACATTAAATGATACAAGACAAAAAGGATTTACTTTAAAACAAAAATTTGAGACAGGTGATGATATTGCTTACTGGTTTTTAAATATTAAAGTGAGGTTTTACTTTTACTGATAAACTAATTGCTAGGTATTTCTATGCAATAATGTTTATTTAATTATGTTTGGAATTGTGACTTCTATATTTACTTCTTAAATGTATTGCATGCTATTTAATTCATACAGTGCATTTTAGGAAAATAATCATTTCTCTCTATTTTCAAAACAGAAGCATATTAAACCAGCATAAGCCTCATTTCATAAACATTTCCTTTTTAGTATGACATATTTCACTTTAATTTTTTGGTGAGCCCAGGTTTCTACATGCTTGACATTTGGGAGATTTTAAAAACTAATGGATTTTTTTTTTTTTTTCCAGTTTTGTGGCTTGATGTCTGATGGGCTTGTAACAATTATGTAATACATTGCCTGACCATCATGGCCTTCCCTAGTTCATCATCTCTGTACTTTTTAAAACAGATATTCTAATCTTCTCTTTTAGTTCTTTCTTTTATTTGAACCTTATTTTCCCTTTGTATTCACATGGCCTCTTCTGGACATCAATTAATTTTTCAGTACTGATTATTTAGATGACGTTTTTGTACATTTTATGTTCACATGTGACGTGTATATTTGAAATGAAAAACACACACATACTACTGAATAAAGCAAGTCTGCTGAGAATGATGTAGATTTAAAATTGGTTTTTATTGTATTCAACTTTTAAACCCAACAAAAGTCTAAAAAGAATGTATTTAATTTTTGTTTTATTTTTGCTGAAGTACATATTCATTTATGCACAAATATTTTAGCTTGTATTTTCTTCCAGACCTGTGCTGGGTTTATAGACTAAGATTAATGAGGCATAGCCGGGTGAGGTGGCGGGTGCCTGTAGTCCCAGCTACTCGGGAGGCTGAGGCAGGAGAATGGCATAAACCCAGGAGGCGGAGCTTGCAGTGAGCTGAGATCTGGCCACTGCACTCCAGCCTGGGCGGCAGAGCGAGACTCCGTCTCAAAAAAAAAAAAAAAAAAAAAAAAATTAATGAGGCAGAGATTGTTACCATTTTCTGAGAACGTATCATCCTGTGGAGAGACAAATGTGTGAATAAAATTGCATATGTGTTATGTGCTCCTAGAGAATAGTATAGAAACTAAAAACAAACAGCCTTCTTCAGTTTTAGATTAATTTTAACTTAAATAGCAGTAAATTATTTTGTATAGGGTAATATCATGCCTTTAAATTTTCTTTACGTTTTCTGAATATTAAAAATTATGTAACACTTGTCAAGCTGTTTCCGTGCAATGTGTTATATGCTGTGAGAAAAAGTATTACAGGATTTTAGAAGACAATGAAAGGCTATTTGGAGTACTATTCAGAAGGCAATGTGGCTATTTGGAGTACTCATGTATAACTGATAGGAATATTCATAGTTGAGAAAAAGGAAAGAGCTCTAATAAATAAGAAACAAAACATAAAAGGAAATAGAGTGGGGCCTTTAGCAAAATGTCCTGATAGTTTACTATTTTTTGTTTGTTTTATTTTGATTTTGTTAGAATTAAGTTCTAGTAAGGTCAGGTGATGTCCAGATTGTTAAAAAGCTTAAATGGTAAAGTGTGAAGGAGTTTGGGTTTATTTATATACAGTGGGAAGTATATTTGTCCTAGAGATTGTAGACATATTAGACTGCCATAGTCCAACCCAGTGCTGATCACATTTTGATGTGTGCTGAAATCAACTTAAATTATACATTGTGATTATTCTGAAATGGCACTTGAGATTCTGTACTATAAAGAAGCTTCTAATTGAGGTCACTAGTATTGGACTTGTAACCACTTTCTGTGTAGTAATAGCATCTGTAAGTTAATTACTTAAACATGAGACTCCTTGGCCTTACACCAGATATACTGAACCAGAATTTCCAGGGATGAGACCAAAACTAAATTTAAAAACTACACACATATACCAGAAAAAAACACGCGCACGCGCACACACACACACACACACACACACACACACACAAACGTCCTCAGATGTTTCTGATAAATTCAATACCTGACCTTACTCAATTTTTCAGAATATTCACTGGACCAACCTAGCAATGGGGAGACTAAAACTAAGCAAGAATGCAAAAGAGAGGCATATTTAAGGGACATTAAGAAAAGAATGAGTTAGATTTTTTGAGTATTTATATTTGAGCAAAGGAGATATAATCTTATACATTTCTTAATTATCTGGCAAATAGGCTCAGTGGATAACCATTACATTGCTGAAGATGAGTAATAAGGAATAAGATAAGAGAGAAAGAGACTGCTCTTGAGTTTTGATATGCCGAATTTGAGAAATATAAATTTTTCAAAGTAATATGGTATTTAATGCATTAGCAAATATATTTCCAGACTCCAAAATGATAAGAGGGACATGCATTCACACACACACACACCCACACACACACACACATGCACACAATCTGTAATTAAAATATAGAAAAGGTGATTAAGGGATAAGGAGATGGTGGCCATATAGAAGGATCAAACAAATGGCTGGATTCAAATCTGGTTTCACCGTGTATTGGCTGAGTGGCTAGTAGCAATGACACAATCCTTTGCCTCAGCCTTGTCATCTCTAAAATAGGAGTGAAATAGTATCTACTTGATAGAAATGTTTGAGGAATAAAGTAGTTACTGTGGGTATGCATAGTAAATATCATATGTGTTTGTAGCACAGGAAGATAGATAGAACACCAAGAGAAGAAAACAAAGAAGATATTGCTAAGAAACCAATATTTAAGGGATACATGGTAGAAGAGGTACTATATACTACTATATACTGTACTATATACGATCCTTACTAATAGAATAGGAAAGTGAGCAAACTATAAATATGTAGGTGTCAGGAAACAGGAGGATTAAAGAACAAAGTAGTTGGCAGGATCTCATTCTTATGTCAAATAAAAATGAAAACTGAAAACTGTTATTGAGTTTGAAAATTATGGTTTATCTTAAGAGCACTAAACTTATTAGTAGAATGGAGAGGACAGAATAAAAAATAAAGAATAGGTACTAGAAAGTTCATTTTTTAAAACAATGTAATGACAGGTAGGATATACTGTATTAATTTGAGAAAGGGTTAGGGAGAGAATTTTTTAATATTATTTGGTTGTTTTATTTTCTCTTTTGGTTTTAAATTAGTATTTCTTGTTTAGGATGAAAATTATTAAAGAGTGTGCATAGCTTGACAGGAAAAGTGGTATAGAAAAAGAATCACTAAGAAGTTTAGGCCAGCTGTGTTGGCTCATTCCTGTAATCCTAGCACTTTGGGAGGCCAAGGCAGGCAGATCACCTGAGGTTGGGAGTTCGAGACTAACATGACCAACATGGAGAAACCCTGTCTCTACTAAAAATACAAAATCAGCCGGGCTTTGTGACGCATGGCTGTAATCCCAGCTACTCCGGAGGCTGAGGCAGGAGAATTGCTTGAACCCGGGAAACCGAGGTTGCGGTGAGCTGAGATCGCACCATTGCACTCCAGCCTGGGCAACAAGAGCGAAACTCCATCTCCAAAAAAAAAAAAAAAAAAAGTTTAATCAGTTAGCCCTGGAGGGATTCAGATGACCTAGTAGCAGGGACATTTACTTTCCTAATTGAAGATGAGAAGGTCAAAGAGGTTTGAGTACAGATATAAAGAGGTATGCAGGTAAAGAGGAACTACAGTAAAATATTTTCTTTTTCCAATTAAAGAAACAATAAAAATTTTTTAAA
>NW_012120598.1:9412106-9418136 GCF_000951035.1 Colobus angolensis palliatus | reverse complement strand
GCATGTCTCATGAAATTCTTAGTGAACCAAAGTAGGTGTTGTGTCAGACGGTTAGAAGACTGTTTCAGTTGTCAGTTTTTAAATCTCTGTAAGTGATAAACTCATTTTAAATGCCATTGCTAAATGTTGTATCAAATAGCAAAGGGCTCTTGGTACCCTGATGGAACTTAGAAATGCTAATACATTCATTATATTTATATTGCTATAAATTTTAAAAATCTCTTTTGACTGTTTGCTCTGGGTGCTTATATTATAAATATTTATTTAATTTCTGTTGTGATATTGATTTTCTTTGATATAATGTTACCTATGTTTTATTTTGAGAAATAATCTTTATTTAAAAAATAAGTTTGGGCCAGGCAGGGTAGCTCACGCCTGTAATCCCAGCACTTTGGGAGGCCGAGGGGGGCGGATCATGAGGTCCGGAGATCGACACCATCCTGGCTAACACAGTGAAACCCCGTCTCTACTAAAAATACAAAAAAATTAGCCGGGCGAGGTGGCGGCGCCTATAGTCCCAGCTACTTGGGAGGCTGAGGCAGGAGAATGGCGGGAACCCGGGAGGTGGAGCTTGCAGTGAGCTGAGATCGCGCCACTGCACTGCAGCCTGAGTGACAGAGCAAGATTCCGCCTCAAAAAAAAAAAAAAAAAGAAAAAGAAAAAATAAATAAATTTGTGGCCTTATATTTTTCCCTCCATTAGCTGATTATGAGAAATACCCAAAATTCTGTCTCCCTACCGTTCTCGGAGGTAAACACTCCATAGTGAAATTCTTTGTCGTATCAATAACCATTTTGTTAACAGAGTAGAAAATCGTAACGTCTTTGACTTTTTTCTCCTTTATCACTAATGTTTTAACTGATCACAGATGTAACTTACCTTGAATCTTTTGTTACATCTGTTCTCTACCTTTTCATATTCTTTGCCACAAGTCAACTCATATATTTATCACAACATACCCTCGTGTTTTTATCTCCTTTCATTCAATTTGTCAGTAATTTTACCTCACAACCAATCTTTACTAAATGCCAATTTTATCATGAAAGTTTTTATTTATAAGTAATTAATGGACAAAAATTCAAGTCAGTTGTTTCTGATATTCTCCTGAGTATTTTCCAAACTATTTTTCCAATATTTCAACAATATTCTAGATGAGATGAACCTTGTCTATACTGATCTACTTCCTAAATATTCCTTGAACACGTCTGCCTTACCCACTGTGGAATGCCCTTATTCTTTTCTTCCCTTTTATAACAATATCTATGGCATTTTTTTTTATTTTTTATGTTTTATTTTCCTCTATAAAGTCTTCTTGATCATAAATTTTATAATGGCCAAAATTGATACAACCCATCTTATTTTGTTTTTCATAATTTTATGTACCCCATAGTCCTCACAAATGCATCTTAAACCCCTTGATATTAGAAAGTATTTCTTGCTATTTTTGTGTATTATCATATTTAGAAAAGGGATTTGCAAAATACATATAGTTAATAAATACTTATGAGTATGGTACATAATTTTTAATTAACCCAACTCTACTTTTAAGATTGTTATTTCATGCAATTCTTTGGGATTTATTTACAGAGAATATATATTTATCATGCATTTACTTTTGAGTCCTTTGGTTTAAAACTTTTCCTTACCTTAAGTAAGAAATTTGTGATGATATTTATAGATAGCTATCAGATGTTTCATTCTTGACAGTTTTCTCCAAACATAACTTTTTGACATTAGGAAACCATTTAGTTTTCTTCTGACTGCTATAGGTGATAAACTCATCACCTACATTATATTGATGTGGGTCAAAAATCAGCCACTAGGGCAATAATTAAGGCACGACCTCAAATTTTAGTTCTGTAGGTTTTTACTAATATGTCAATGTTTTTATATATATATATATATATATATATATATAGTTCAATTAGAGCAAATTTGGTCTTTAGGAAATATAGTGAAGTGGAGAATTATATTTTCTTTATATATTTTAAACATATATAGCAATGAAATATATCATTGTGCCCAGTCACCAAAATGTCCATGAATAATATGTCTTAATTAATATGTGCATTGGTGATTGGTACTGAATTAAAAATTAACCAGATATTTAATATAAATTAACTAATTCCATGGTCAATTTTATTTTATTAAAATGAATTAATGTTATTTTTCATGTACATCGACAAATCAGTATAAACAGTTTTTAGAACTGTATTTGACTTTTAAAGTTTCTATATCTTTCAAGTTCTGTCTTTTTTATAAACCCTTCCTTAGAAAAGCAAATTTACTCCTAAGGTCAGTGGTCGGCATTAAGTAATAATTCGCACACGTTTCTTAGATGCTCTGAAATCCTTACATGAAGTCATTCCAAAATTATATGTTGTTAATGCAGTCGGTGTTCTGTACCCAGCACACGATTAGCTCTTGGTAAGTGTCAATTATTCTGCCATTCATTCATGTATTATTAGTTTGGGAGAAATAAAGTTTGATGAATGAGCCCTCAGTTCCAGAAATTTATATTTAAATAAGGTAGAGAACCAAATAGAATGATCAACAAAATATGTTTTATTTGTGTAATGGAAATTCCTACTGATCCAAGATATTTATTTGTTGATACCATAGATGGGTCTATCACACACTGTTTTGTAAAGTTCATGACATTTTATGTTTTCTTTGAAGATAGAAAGTAGGAAGTCATGAGGGGTTGTATAAAAAAAGGAGATTAGAACAGACAAAACAGTTTGGGCAAATGGACAGTGGTGGGCAAGTGTGAGTCAGTTGGTGGGGAGAGGAGAGAGAATGAATCCTAGGTGATCATAGCATTGGAAATGAGTAATAGCAAATAAACTTGGAAAAGCAATTGTCCTTCCAATTATAATTCGTATGGTAAGGGACAAATTAAATCCATTTTGAAGATTTTTTAGAGTGAAATTAAACATAGTTTTAGAAATATATGCATGCAGTAGCCTGAGAAATACATTAGAGGGAAAAGAGATGAAAGAGGCAAAAGTGAGAAAAAGATATGCACTGGTAGATGAAATATATTGAATTAAAATTAATGAGTGCATGTATTTAAAAATTTAAAAAATGCATACAAGTAGTTTATATTGGCAATGCTTGGAAACTGATTGATGGTGACTAAAAATGGGATAGTGAACAGTGAGCAAATTTTGATTTTAGAGGATTGTGTTTGGTTTGCATATAGAAAATTCAAAATTAAAGTACGCTAATGTTAACTGCAGGTTGCAGATTGCAAGATTAGATTTTGAGAAAGTACAGTTTTAGGGGATTATATCTTAAAGAAGAAAGTAAAGGGAGGAAAGAAAAGAGAAAACACATAATTATAATTTCCCCCTTTTTTTCAAACTTGTAATCTATTTTCTGCTTCCTTCCCTTCTATCCATAAACATTCTCAAGTCTTCTGAATTTATAAAATCTATGCCCTACTGCCCAGAATTCTGGGTTCCAGTAACCCTGTACATCTTTTCAGATTCAAGCTTCTTTTAAGGGCAATCTCAAATTTCTTGAGTTCTGCATTTTGCCTCTGTTGACCTCATTCCACTTAAGCTGACTTCAAAAAGAAAATTAGTTACTTATTTAAAGGAAAAAGAAATCTGAATTTTCATTGGAATTGGCATTAATGGTTTATCTATAAGAAAAGTAGGCAAGGGAAAAAGAGAGTCAAAAGTAGGCAAGGGAAAAAGTACCTAAACTCTCTTTTTCCCTTGCCTACTTTTCTTATTCTTTCTGACTTGCACTTTTCTTTTTCTTTCTGAAACATTAGATATATTTGAACATTTATTGAGCCTCTATAATATCACAACCATTCTCTGAGTATTGGTGAATTATGAATAAAATAGGACCCAGGAAAGTCACGTAGACCCTGCCCAAGTTTCCCAGAGATGTTTCTGGAAAGGAGGAGGGAATTTAACAATTTAAGATGGAGAGTGTGAGGAAACATGTTTTAAAGAGCTTAAACAGCATAATTACCAGTTTATTTTTTTTCTCAATAAATATGTTGTTCCTTCCTCCTGTTCTTGATTACACATTTTATTTCTTTAAATACTTTCATCGTAGTTGTGTTATATCTTTAGCATAAAAATTATGTTAGTTGAAATTTCATGGGTTTATTTCTCCTATTTGCTGTTTCAACTGACACCAGCTTATGGGCCTTATTTCACCATGTGTTTTATAATGTCAGAATATACCCCGAGGTTGAAGACAGCCTCATTTATAACATTATGGGCCAATATGGGCCTATGGTATGGTTCTTCTGAATGGTTTTTGTGATTGTTTTTATCACTTAGCTGTGAGTCCTACATATGAGACTACTTTTTAGTTTTTCTCAGGTTGAGGTTTTCCAAAGCATACATGTCTATAATTAAAATCCCAAACATGGGATATGGCAGAACTTCTGGTTTATCCAATGAGAAACATTTTCCCCCTTCCCAGCTTGGGGGAGGCAGGTTTCCTTGTAATTTCCCTTCACCATTGGGTTGATTGATTTTATACCCTCCCTTGATTGTAAATCTTATTCCAGTCCAGTGTTGCCTGGTGTTCTTTTTTTGTTTTTGTTTTGTGAGACGGAAGTTCACTCTTGTTGCCCAAGCTGGATTACAGTGGCGCTATCTCAGTTCACCGCAACCTCCGCCTTCCGGCTTCAAGCTCCTGCCTCAGGCTCTGGAGTAGCAGGGATTACAGGGTCCTGCCACCACACCCAGCTAATTTTTGTATTTTTAGTAGAGACGGAGTTTTACTATGTTTGCCAGGCTGGTCTCGAACTCATGACCTTGTGATCTGCCCTCCTCGGCCTCCCAAAGTGCTGGGATTACAGGCATGGTTGTTATCTGGTGTGCTGTCGCAGCTTGTTGTTCTGGGAACACTTGGATCCTATCTGTGTGTAGTCTGTGTTCACTGAAATAGCGTTTTGGTTACTATGATCAATAAATTCCCAGTGCAGGTGTGTATTCTAGTTTCAGATCTTCCTTTATTTACCTCTTGCAGCTTTGTCACTTTGCCAAAAGCTCAACTACATGCATTTGAACGCATGGAAGGTGAGACGGAGTTTAGAAAGTAGTCATGCTCTCTTTTCTACCATATTGTTAGAAATACGTCAATTCATATTAAAATAACACTTTATCTTCTAAAATTCTAGATATTCAAGTATTTTATTTCAAATTTCACAAAAAAGGTTATTTAAAGTATCAGGCATCTCCTCTCTTTTATTGTCCTGGATCCTTCACTTCACTTATTGATCTTGTGAAAATCAGTGCTTCTTCATCTTACTCTGTGCAGTGCTTTCTTTCCTTTGTATGCCTGCATTCACAGACATTTTTTTAGTAGGTGTCTACATGTAGTTAATTTACATATGTGAGTGTGTGTGTGTTTCTGTAGTTGTTATAATGATAGTATAGGATTTATGCAACTGTTGGGCAAACATTTATCTTTGGCTATTGCCCAATATGCTTTCACATATAAGACCTAATCTCTGAATAAGGAATAGATTGTCGGAGTGTGAATTGTTCATTTACCCTGACTAACCGAATTTTAAACTATCATCTTGACTAAGTGCTGTATTTAGTCTGATTGTTAAATGCATAATAAAGTAACATGTATAATGATAGATCATGTTTTACAAAACTTACATTTTTCTTTATAGGTTATAAAAAATTTGGGGGAAATAATCAGCATTTGGACCACATGGTTTACACATCATGCATTAAAATCTTACTACAAATCTTGTTTAAAAATCACCATTAATTGTTTCTCAATTTTTTTTTCAGCTCTTCTTCAAGTGACAATTTCACTTAGCAAAGTAGAGCTTAGTGTGGGAGAATCTAAATTCTTCACATGTACAGGTATGTATTTCTACAAATATCTTCAGATAACTTGGTTTCTGTTAAAATATTAATAAAATACATTGACTAAATTTAACTAGTTAAAAACTCAATTCTCTAACAGTAACATCTTACTTTTTTTGTTGTTGTTGTTTTTGTTGTTTTTGAGACAGAGTCTCGCTCTGTCTCCCAG
>NW_012120598.1:9386236-9411791 GCF_000951035.1 Colobus angolensis palliatus | reverse complement strand
TTTTGTATTTTTGTATTTTTTTAGTAGAGACAGGGTTTCACCATGTTGGCCAGGCTGGTCTCAAACTCCTGACCTCAAGTGATCTGCCTGCCTTGGCATCCCTAAGTGCTGGGATTACAGGTGTGAACCAGTGTACCTGGCCATCGTTGGGTTTATAATGATTGGAAAAGTGTTAATAACCATAAATTGCATATTAAATGATATGAATTTTATTTTTGTTAATTTAATTTGTTAATTTAGACTGCTAATCTTGATCATTTATTTTGAAAATAACTTATGCATGCATTATATCTGATAATAACTTAAATCAATTTAAATATTATTTCTGTCTAAACAGTAATATTAGGATGAATATAGAGATTATAACCGAACCATTTTTGTAAATATTCAATGAATAAATTTGGTATGGCACACTGCACTATAGTTATACTTGAATGAAAATGTTAGGCCAAAAATTTATTCTAATATTCATTGAAGAGATAGATAGTTATTTAGTCAGGAAAGCTTTGGCCAGATTTTTATGACAATGGAAAGAATCATGTCATCATGCCTATAGCATATTTTATGGGCCTCATTCAGTATAATAATATACATACAGTGTTCTTTCAAAAGACATTTAAATATTTCAGCATCAAAGTTTAATTAAACATATTATAGAACTGACAAATGAATACATTATTTATTTAGATTCAATATATTCATTTTTACAAATACAAGTCTTCATATCCAAACTATGATATACCTAAAGAATTTTTTAAACCTTAGTGCTAAAATTAGTTATGAGACTACTTTAGAATTGTTTCTAAACTTGATTACACTACATCTACTTAAAACTGGATTAAAATAGACACTAGAAGCATAAAATGCATTATAAATGTTGTCTTGAGGATGACATGATTTATTTAAGCCAAGATTCAAATTTATAAATATAGAGATACAGTTATAACATTTTATAAATCATATTCAGAGTATATATGTATAAAATATCACATTTTATAGAAACATTAATAGAGCCCATGGTTCTTTATACATTTTCCTACTTAAAGGTGTGAATTGATAGTTATGTTAATACAAGTCTTTGTATATTGACAAATGAGAAAATCAGAGAGTATGGAAGAGATTGATTCAGCATCACATATGATGTCAGCAGAAATTTGACACAAGCATATAGGTCACTGTTTCTAAATCCCATCCATATTTTATTAATATCTTCATAAATTATGACACACTGAATTCTATCACATAAAGATATAATAATAAAATAGTTTAAAAATCAATTTTGAAAATACAATGAAATTGTTGTACTTTTATGTATCTGTATATTACTATGAAATATGTTGCATAGACTAACTGCCTGTATGTATTGCATAGCTCAAATTAAGTCATGCTTTAAAAGTGAATTAAGGCCATTCATTGGTGATGAGTTTTGCTCTTAATAAGAATGTAAATTGAGTAAGCATTTATTTTCTTTTATATAAAAATGTATCACCTAGAGCTTTTCTATACTATTGGAAATAGTCTTATTTATATTAAATATAGTAGTAAAACAAGACTCTAAAAATAAAAATATTGGAGAACCATGCAAACCACTATGCTTGTATGTATTTTTCTGCTACAATGCTGACAACCTAGATATGTCTCCAAAATTTCCAGACGCCTTAAAAATATGGAATCTAGAACTCAATAAAATAAACATCTTAAATTTAAACTAGAAGGATGTTATACCCTCAAAGAGCTAAAGATGTGTCATATAGAAAATTGTTGTAACTACATTTTAAGAGAATAAAAAGTTTAATGCTACTTATAAATAATCTGTACAATAATCCAGCCTTATCAAAATGGAAAATTTTGATAGAAATTATTATTTGTTAGAGATACTTGAAAGAAAACAATTTTAACAGCTTTATGAAAAGCCACAATAAACTGTCAATGAAACGGAAATTTATATTATATTAAGAATGAGAAGGTCCAAAATATTTATCAGAATATCCTGTTTAACTTGCTATATAAAGTATTATTTTGTATTATTCAAATGTAAAGAAGTGCATATTTAAATTATTTTTTGTAACTTCTCCATAGATGGAGGAATTAAATAAAACACATCCTTCCCCTTCAAATCATTACTGTGTAACAACTATGGTTTTATGATTTGTTTAGAAAAAACTGAAGATAACGTAACTAAGATCTATTTAAGATTCACTAAACTTTCTTTCATACTTTTACTCAAGCATGTCTAATTGCTTATAGAAAGGAGGATAATTTGTTTCTAAAACTATTTCTTAGGAAAAATGAGAAGGGATAATTTTCTTCAAAGAGGTCCTGCAGATGTTAGTTGACTTTATACATTTCCCCACCGATACTTTTGAGTTAATAGTGTATGCTGCTTCCATAAATGCTATCTGAAGTAATTAGGTGAAATACATCCTTTGGGTGACTAAAAGCAGACACAGAAATCTTCAGCTTTTACGAAAGGATAATAACCTAGATTCTGAATTGGAAAACTTAAATAAATGTTTACCCTGTAATGATTTGGTTATAATTACCTAGAAGTGTAAGTATCATTTCAATGCATTGTAATTATCATACGATTAAGTAGTTAAAAGTTTTAGATTAAAATAATGAAACTACTTATTTCTCTTGGGAAAAGAGATTAGGACATCATTCTAAAAATGGTCATTGGCCTTATCTATTCAAGTTTAGCAACTAGGGAAATTGATTTCAAATTTCGTATTATCAAAGGCCAAAGTTTGTTTTGTGAAAGATTTACATTTTTTTAAGCTCGGCATTATCAGAGTTTTAAGTGCTATCTCCTGACCCTAGCAAAGACAATTGAGCAAATGAAATCGTATTAATAATTGTGGTTCTGTTCAGATATTATCTTTAAGTGGGTTTTATGCCTGGCTTGGTGGTCAAGGAAGTTTCAGAACTTAAATGTAATAATCCGTTGATTACTAAGGGAAAATTTCAACAATCATGGCTTAAATACTACACAAGAAGTTTGCTGTGAAAGTTTTAGGTATTACTTACTCAAGCGTGAATCCTCCATGTTGGTTAAACAAAGATGAACATTTGCACTAACGTTGCATTTACTTTCAGTTTTGTAAGCTTCTCAGATTTCCAGTCTCTTACATAAATTTTTTGTAAATAGTTAATATTATTACATAATAGTAAATGCCAGTGCTCAAACAAATATTTGCAACATATTTTCAAACCTTTGTTTTCCATGGCTCTTTGCAGCGATTGGTGAACCTGAAAGTATAGATTGGTATAATCCTCAAGGAGAGAAGATAATTTCAACACAGAGGATAGTAGTGCAAAAGGAAGGTGTTAGGTCACGGTTAACCATCTACAATGCAAATATAGAAGATGCAGGGATATATCGTTGTCAAGCAACAGATGCCAAAGGACAGACACAAGAAGCTACAGTAGTTTTGGAAATTTACCGTAAGTCATGTGTTTTTATGTTTTAGTTTCTTAAATTTCAGTTGCTTACAAATAATTGAAACAAAATAAAATGTTTGATAATAAAACAACACTTATTAAGAACTACATGCTTTAAAAATAAATATCATTTATTTATGCTTTACCAGACTGTATCTTAGAATACAATAGATAACAGATAATAAGTGGTTATAAACATATATATGGCATCAATTATATTAATAATATTAATAAAAATCTTTTCATTTTCTCAAGCCATTAAGAATTTACTGGGTATATAGAGAATAGTGGTTTATTTAGTGGTATGTTATTTATTCAGTGTTTTTTTCACTGTAAAATAGAAGGTGATGATTAGAATAAATGAAAATGTGTGACAGCCCTGACCATGGTAGAATGAGAATCTGGGGAAGGGTGAGTGAACAGGAGTAGTCAGAAAGTTGAAACGAATCTAGTAGCCAATAATATTAAGCCAGGATTCTTTATCACTAAGTGTTTTTATGAGCAAAGTTTTCCACATTTGCACTTCTTTTTATGTACTGGGATAGATTTCTTCCTATGTTCCGTTCTCCTTCTCATATTTAGGAATCATTAACCTGTTTAGGAACATTGAAATCTGTTGACTGCTGTATTTTAAAGCAAGATATTCCAATTACTTTTGTGACCTTGAGCAAATCATGTAACCTCTCTGTCTTTAGTTTCCTCATATATAAAATGAGGATAATAATGGTACCTATGTGATATATGGAGTTTGAGTACTACCTTAAATTATATTGCATAAAGTACTTACAACAATGTCTTACAATTAATAGATAGTTAGCATTTCTACCAATGATAAATTATATATATATATATATTTGAAATGCAAGCCCTTAAATCATCTAATATCTGTAGCTTTGTGTTTTGCTTATTATTCTAGAAATAGGATATGATAAACAAAGTCAGAACATTCCTACAGTAGGACTTCCTGTTTGATGACCAGGGCAATTTGTGGGCACATTGTTGCTCTTGTGTTTCCTGGTTTGGAATTTTTCCCTCCCATTTGATTCTAAACTTCTGAAGAAATGATGTTGTCCTAATTTATGTAATCCCCTGGAGTATCTATTTTGCAATAGCAAATAATTAAATAGAAATCGCCATTTTATAGATATAGTGTTTGGAAATACTTTTATTATTTTAAATGATGCAAAAGAAGAATCCTGACATTTCATTTGTGAAGGCAAACAACAAATTTTTGCAAGAACAATTCATTACTTCTATGAGAATTTCTCATCAAGCATAAATATCCATGTTCACTCATGCATTCATTCATTCATTCAAGACACTTATTGGGTGTGTATACACTATAATTCTGAGTCCCAGCCAGAGACAGACAATAAATAAGCTGAAACAAATACACAGATGCTAGCTAAATATGCTGTGGAATTCTATGGAAAATAAATTACGTGGAGTGGAAAGGTAAGGAACCTTGAAATGGAAAGGAATATTGCTATTTTATATAGGCAGGTTGGAAAGAATCTGAATGAATTGAAGGGGGTGCAAATGCCCTGTGGTGAGAACAAACCTGGAATGTTCAAGGAACCTCCAAGAAGACAGTACTCCTGGAGCAGAGTGACAAGGAAGAGAGAGGAGAAATTGGGATTGGAGTTGAGGAGATAGACTCCAGTTTATATAGAACCTCATATCGCATTGAAAGATCTTTGGATTTTATTCTCAGTGAGATAGGAAGGTATTAGGGAGAAGAAGCAGATTATCTAGTTTAAGATTTTAAAGTATCTAGGTTTTCCTAGTTATTTTATTATAGTATCAATGGAGTCTGGATTATGTTATTGGGAGAAAGAAGCAATGATACTTTTGTGATTTGTGATTTGTTTTACTTTGTTGATACAGAAAAACTCACTTTCAGAGAAGTGGTATCTCCACAAGAATTCAAACAAGGAGAAGATGCAGAAGTGGTTTGCCGAGTTAGCAGTTCACCTGCGCCTGCTGTCAGCTGGTTGTATCATAATGAGGAAGTCACCACTATTTCCGACAGTTAGTATTTTGGTAACTCCCTAAATTATATGTTCTAATACTATTGCAGTTTTTAAAAAATCTGAATCTGTGTGTCTACTTGTAGAAATTGGAATTTTTGACCCCAAATATTCAACAACTATTTTGAGAACCTGTGAGCTCTACATTAGGATTTTGCAATCTGGTCTCAGGACAAATTCACTGCCCTTTACCCCTCTGTTGTAATCAGAACACAGTTATGCTCATTCGCCACATACTGTCTGTGGCAGCTTTGGAGGCAGAGTTGAGAAGCTGTGGCACAGTCAATTCAGCCTAAACGAATATACAATCATTAGTATCTGGAGGTTTACAGACAAGGTTTGCTGACCTTTGCTCCAGTGTCAAGGAAAGATTTATATATTATAAGCAGTACTAAGTACATAAAGGAGTACATCCTGCTGTATTCAAATTCTATATAATTTATAGATGATTCTATGGGATCACTATATGTCAACTTAATATCGATGTGAATTGTGTTTATTATTCTGGGGCTGTACTTTCAAGGATACTTACCTGTTCTAAATATTATGGGAAGATCCGTATAGATAATAGAAATGTACATTAATTCAGATTGTCCTCATGATTTTGATTTAGACTGACTGAGCTAAAATTTCAGAATAATATGACATCTGAAATCAAATGTATAATTTGCTTACATTATGTTCCTTTACCATATGCCTAGGGAGCATTTTCAATTTAGAATATTTTTCAATGCACCTGCATTGCAGAGAGGTACAAAATAATTGAATCTTTTAAAGTACTTTCCATCTTCGGTGATTCTGATTTGTGTCCAAGGTATGAAGATTCTACAGCATAAAAGAGAGACAGAAAATAATATCTATTTTTGAATATGTGGGGAGAATGTATGATAATCATGTTCAATAGTCATTTTTTTAATTTTGAAATAATTTTTCTGAGCTTAGCATATTCAATGCTTGTCAGTTTCTATTATAATACATTAATGAGAAATAACACTTTATTTCCTCTTGTTTCAGCATAACTCTGTAGAGTGTATTAACAAGTCATATGAGTAAATGGTTTTGATATATTTTTAGCTCTTTCCCCCTCAATAATAAAGAAAAAGCGGTTATTTTGTAATGGTGGAATGACAACGTCTAAATATTTTCAGATTGTCTAATCTTACACCTCAAGTGTAGGTTTATTGTAAACCTTTATTAATAGAATATTTTGAAGTAAATTTTATTT
Source organism: Colobus angolensis palliatus (assembly GCF_000951035.1). Lineage (NCBI taxonomy): Eukaryota > Metazoa > Chordata > Mammalia > Primates > Cercopithecidae > Colobus > Colobus angolensis. The sequence goes on along the minus strand of NW_012120598.1, from coordinate 9,405,095 downwards.
TTAAAAGGCATGTAGAGCAAAGCCTCAAAGCAAAGACTGATGACAGCAGGTAGTGGTGATGGAGAAGTGATATTTCCATGCTACAACTCATACATATTTCCCCAGCATCCCAGAACTAAATGACGTACAGCCAAATTTCCATTTTGGCTTTCCTCCTTTCCTTGACCCTGAAGCTTTGAACATCTTTTCTAAATGTTCTGTGCTTAAATCAGACTCTTTATCTGTTAAACATAGATGATTGCCTTCATTTAAAATAATGGCTTTGTGTCATAAATGAGACATTAGACATAAAGTCGTTTCTTGACATCTGTGGGTGACTTGTTCCAGGACCTCCCACAGATACCAAAATAAGCCGATGCCAAAGTCTCTTATATAAAAAAGCATAGTATTTGATATAACCTGTGTACATCCTAGCATATATTCAAAATTATATCTGGATGATTCATAATATCAGATAAAACAAAAAGACTATGTCCATGGTTGCTATACAGTATTATTTGGGAAATAATGACACGGAATAGCCTGTACATGTTCAATAAAGATGCAGTTTTAAAAAATATATGTTTTTCATCAGCAGTTGTTTGAATCCACATATGTGGAATCCATAGATAGGGGAGCCAGCTATTTAAGTGAATGAATAAAATAATTTGGCTATATGTTAGATTCTTAACAAATGACATTTATCACTCTCATTCTTTCTCTATGAGTTTTTAAATCTTGGAATCGGTTTTGCTAAAATTACATGCATTTAGGTTATATCTAGAACCAGAAAATCCAATGTAGAAGAAATGGGTATAGTTTAACATGAAACATAACACTAAGTTGTGTGGCGGGTGAAAAAAATAATAGAATAAATAAAATCGTATTTTTAACTATAGAATTTAAAGTATTCAAGTAAATTATCAGAAACGACACACTTTTCTAACCTTGTAATAGTGTAGAAACTTATCACATAACTCATTATTGAACAATTTGTACATTTATAATGGATTCATATGAAATAGTATTATTCACTGCTTATACCTCATATAGTCGTTTTATTAAAGCTACTGAAATAAGATCAAGATTACAATTATGTATGAGGATTTAGAATAATATCACAAACCCAGATATCTTTCTTTTGCTGTAATCTGATTCAAAAGTAAAATATAGATATTCCAGAGGAAACAATGAAAGCTTGGAAATGGCCATCTTATTAGCTATGCTTTTGATTGTAGCTGTGTGGCAGATATTCAGAATTAAATTTCCTGCAGAAAAGCAGTGGAGATTTTCCATGTTGCTCATAGAAAGGAGATTCATATTCTAAAGGATCCAAGCATTGTGGGAGTAAAGATGACATTTTATTATACAAGTTGAATATCCTGACTTTTAGTGTCATCCTGATGGAAGGATATGCTATTTGCTGATAACAGTTCAACCTTGTCCCGTTTGGAAATTATTTCTTAAATTTTGTAAATGCTTTGTTCAACACCTAATTGATATACTCCTTCTGCATTAAAAAACAGATTAAAATTACTTTGTTCAATACAATTTTTACATAACCTACTTCTAGTATAAAATATTAATTCAACAATTATTGAATACATAGGATCTATTCTATAGTGCACCAGATGTTTATGATTCATGGTAGGCAAGATAAGTTCACTGCCTTCAAAATACTAACCATCTAGTGGGAAAAATAAATAGGTAAATCAGTGTGAGAACAAGATACATTGAGTATATGATAATGAAATTGTGGTAATAAAGGATGATAAAGTAAGTGTAAACTACTTAGCATAAGAGAGAGTATCAAAGATGCCTACCAGGAGGAAAAAGTTACCTTTATATATAGAGACACATATTAGCCAGGCAAACATCGGTGCGGAATTTTCGGGAAGAGAGAAGACCATGTGCAATGGCCCAGAGGTGAAAGGCAGCATAAAAGCATATTTCTGAAACTGGAATAAGTTTATTATTACTAGAACTTATTAATAAGTACAACTTAAATACTTACACAAATGAGTAAATCTAGCTAAGATTTTTCAATAAAGGACTAATAAGAAAGGAAGCTGAAGAAGGAAGTCAAGCAAAGTCAACACAGCCTTGATATCTGCTACAGAGTTTGTAATTTATTTAAAGGGGGCATCATTAAAGGGATTTAATCAATGCAGTGACATAACCTAATATGCAGTTGAGAAGAATATTTGTATGTCAGTGAAGAGAACAAATTAGATGGGAGACAAGGCAAAACTCCTGAGACTGAGAATAGTTCAGGTCATAATGAAATATTGCTGAGGGAGAAGACTTAAATAATGATGAACAGAGAAGTGATGAGACATGGAGTCTGATTGGGTGTTCAGACTCAGAGAGATGAAGATGTCAAGAATGACTCGTGGAATTTGCCTTCCCCAGAGTTCCATCACTTATGGAATGTTCCTTTGGCAAGGAGTTCCATGTAAAGGCATGTGAAGACAGAACTGTAGAATGCCAGATGATAAATTTCAGCTGGAGATACTGAGCTAAATTTTAGATATACTGATATCGAGGTACTTAAATTCCTCCTAAGTACGTATATCTATTAGACTGTTAGAAATGCTACAGAACTCACAGGAATGATCTGATCTGAAGAAAAATGGTGAGTCCTTAAGATACAGATGGTGATTGAAGCCATGTGGATAGATGAGACAAATCATTGAGTGGGCAGCTAATGAGGAAAAAACAGGACTTAGAAATAACTAAGTTATTACAGGCGCGGTGGCTCATACCTGTAATCCCAGCAGTCTGGGAGGCCAAGGAGGGCGGATCATGAGGTCAGGAGATTGAGACCATCCTGGCTAACATGATGAAACCTCGTCTCTACCAAAAATACAAAAAAAAAAAAAAGAAAAATTAGCCAGGCGTGGTGGCCGGCGCTACTTGGGAGGCTGAGGCAGGAGAATGGCGTGAACCTGGGAGGTGGAGCTTGCAGTGAGCCAAGATCATGCCACTGCACTCCAGCCTGGGCAACAAAGCAAGACTCTGTCTCAAAAAAAAAAAAAAAAAAAAAAAGAGAGAGAGAAATAACTAAGTTAAGGAAACAAAGCAGACACTTTATTGGTTATTATCTGATTACACATATTTTCTTACTTTGATAATGAAAATTGGGTTTCTGTATAACTGAGAAAAACAATCTAAAATAAAATTTCAAATAAAATAGTTATTTGTGACTGATTAAAGCTATGCTTTCTTCAAATGTTTTCTGGAAACACCTATTATGGGCTTTGTTTTGATGATAGTCTACTAACAATATCGAATTCATGGGCCTCACAAACACATTTGGAATCTGACATGCAATTTTCACATAGTTTTCTGTGTGGGAAATACTTTACATATATAAACATATATATAGTATGTATTTCGATTTAGCAGGTAATTAATATTTTCCTAAAGTTTTAAGTTTTCATTCAGTAGAAATAATGCATTAAAATGGCCCTTGCAAACTCAAATTTTTCAATGAAAAAAATGCTGATATATTCCCATAAAATATGTATTATGTGATTCTAATTATTGGTCTTTCATGTAAAGCACTGCCTTTCTGATTAAAACAATATTTCTCCTTACTATTCATATTTTTCCTAATTCACATTAAATATCAGTAAAAATCATTATAGGTGAAGGATGATAGGTATTTTAGTAAGTTAGAAAATGCAGTAATACAATGATCTAAGTATGATAATGTTCCTCTTCATTTTAAATTTTATTTATTTATAATTGCCTGTCTTCTAAATTTCTGGCCACACACTTGAAGAGAGGATTTTTAATTGACTTTGAAACTTTATGACATTTCAGGAGTTTTGAGTTATTTCAGGACCACTTATGGGTTATCCTCTAACATTTCTTGTGGATTGGTTTTCTTTATCCCCAGTCTTTCTTTCGATGAGGGCATTTCATGTTTGTGCTTTAATTTATCAGGGGAAAGAATCTGAACAAACATTTTTTGTCTCTCTTCTTAGGTTCAACCTAAGGAAAAAGTGAGCATTATGGAAAAGTTTACACCTCATAGGCCGCAAATCATGTGGCCACAGCGTTAGAATCACTATTTTCACTTTGGGGGAGCCTCTGAATCTGTGCATTTCAACCCCTGATTAGTTATCTCTTAAACAAAAAGCAACCACATGCTTGTCGGTTTAATGAGTATCTATGCCCTGATGGCTCTTCTATTTGCTATTTCTAGCCCACACTTCTCCCCTCTCAGTAAGAAACTACTATGACAAATTCACCCCCAAATCAGAGTGGCCTACTACCCTAGCAGTTTATGGCTGACTCCCCTAGCAATTTATGGCTCACTCATGCAAAATTGGTGGCAGAGGTAGAGGAAGGATCCTACCATATCCCTTCCTTGATCAGGCTGATGGAGACTCTGCCTTTTTCACACGTGGCTTCAGTGGTTTTCCTAACCTCATTATCAAGCCAATAGAGAGGGAAAAAAGCAGTAAACATTGGAACTGGCCCAAAGAGTAAACAGTTGACTGTAGATATGTTAAAGGCTGGGTACCTTAAAATAATCACCTTTCTACCTGATCAAAAAGCCAAAGGGATAGAGGCGGTGTGTTTTTTATTCATCACAGTGTCTTATATACAGTATCCAGCAAACAGATAATAGTCAATGAGGTCTATGGATGTGTTAATTAAGGAAATTAAAGATATTGCCCATACAAAGAGTTTCAAAATTGGATTATATGTAAAAGCATTCTTTGAATGACAAAGTGAGAGAAGGTTTTAGCATGGCAGCAAGATTGTGATGCTTATGAAATCAGGGCAGACACAAAAAATAATGCCAGGTTGAGATGCTGCTTAGGCATCACAGATTACTGTAGCGGATTACTTTACACGATCCATGAATGCAGGCTGTATACCAGCTTATTTATATATATATGCATGTGAGCACACACACACACACGCAAATGGAACCTTGAAATAACAAAATGTAATCGATTTACTCCTTTACAGATTATCTTGTTAGCCAAAAAAATCCCTTAAATAAATTTGAGATAGAATCATTTTTATGTCCTTTATATGACTTGAATATTATTATATCATTTAGTTTTCTCCACAGAGACACAGAATTTTTAATTATTGTATAAAGAAGGATGTTGAATAAATTTTCTAGCCCTTTTCAACCCATGTTGCCACATATTTGCAGTCAAAAGTTTGCACATCTGTGATACCTAATCTCTCTGCATTGTTCTTTTGTGTATCATTTCTGCATCCAAAGTACCAAGGGGAAATAATAGCCTAACCATTTTATGTGGATATAAAGTCTTGAATGTATTTTATTTATTTTTTTTAGGAAAAAAAAAAAGGTGTAACAAAGCAGTGTGGAGTGGAAACACTGAAGTCATGAAATTACATTTTACTTTCAAATTTGAATTTGCTGATGCAAAGCTTGATAGTGTCAGACAGTGCCATATTTTAACTATTAACAATTTAGAGCACTCTGAACTTAGCCTTCAATTACCGATATCATTTTCTCCCCTTTGCTTTCTTTCCAGATCGGTTCGCTATGTTAGCAAACAATAACCTGCAGATTCTCAACATCAATAAAAGTGATGAAGGTATATACAGATGTGAAGGAAGAGTGGAGGCCAGGGGAGAAATTGACTTCCGTGATATCATTGTTATTGTTAATGGTAAGCAGTAAATAATTTGTACATGTTTTATGGTTTCATTTTAGCAATGCTTTTTACTAAATGGCAACCATGTGAACTCAAAATACAAGTTTTATCTAATAAACCTCTTCTATACCAGGAAGCAATCTTTCCATCTTTATTATGGCATCTGTAACATTGTATTACAGCCTCAAGGCAGGATCCATGACTTATTTTACATTGTCATTCTCATAACCCTTTTCAAATAGACCATATGTGAGTAATTGCCTTTTGCTGGAATTGTAGTTGTTGAAAGAATATCAAATAAACATAGTACAGTATCATACTAAATGTCACTTTTAAATTACATGAAGTTTTTGTTGCTTAAATTTACGTATTTTACACTATTTACATTTTTCTCAAATTTAAAAATTAAATTTTTAAGGTTTTATTTACAAGTATTAATGGACATTATTGACTGGTTTTATGAAATCTCTTGCTCCAAAGTTGCTTCTCCTACATAGTTCTTGACTGTGTTAACATGACATTCTATGCAGCTGGAAAATATGTTACAGTTATCTTGGATGTCTCCTGTACTAGCCCATTTTCACACTGCTATAAAGAATACTCGAAACTGAGTAATTTATAAAGAAAGGAGATTTAATTGATTCACAGTTCCAAATGATTGGGGAGGCCTCAAGACACTTACAATCATGGTGGAAGGCAGAGGAGAAGCAAAGGTACGTCTTACATGACAGCAGGCAAGAGTGTGTGAGAAAGAGTGAGGAAATGCCACACTTAAAGCCATCAGCTCCCATGAGAACTCCCTCACTGTCCCAAGAACAGCTTGGGGAAAACTGCCTCCACGATTCAGTCACCTCTCACCAGTTCCCTCCCTTGGATATCTGGAAATTATTAATACAACATGGGATGAGATTTTGTGGAAGACACAGAGATTTTGTTGAACCATGTCATCTCCATTTTGTCATTCTAATCTGTTATCAAGACATATCCATTGTATATTTTAACATCTCTCAAACATACTCTGTTTTCTCTATCATCTTGTTTTCCATGAGAGTGCTGATCTAATTTTTTTTTCTTGAATTCATACAACTTGGTTTCTGTATACTTCATCTCACAATTCCACCTTTCTCTCCACCAAGACTTTCAACTGTCATAATTCTTCAGTGCTTCTCACTACTGTCAAGACAAAATCAAAACGACTTTTCATGGCATAAAAAACCCATTATGATCCACCCCTTCCCTGAGCATTCTGCCATTAGATGTCAGTCACAGGGAAACTGGGTCTTTAGAGGAGATGTAGCATTTTCCAATGGCCTTTTTAGAAGTACAGAGTCTGATATTTTTTATTAAGGGTACCGTAATGAGAGGAGTAGTTAATCTTCAGTGCAGGAGGAAGATTTCAGTGCATAACGGATAGGTTTAAATAGGGAGGTGTCTGTAGCTATACCTTTTTCTATATCTATATGTAACTTTTTTTTTCTCTTTATTATGTACAATAAACGAGGGTAATATATAGTGGCTACTTAGTTTGTTAATTATCAAATTGCCTACCATACTTTGTATCCAAAAAGATTTATGGTGAAATATGTAAGTATGCTTCATCATGAGCAGTCTTTGTGTTAAGTATGTACTTATGAGAAAGGGAATTATAATAAAAATTAATACATGTGAAATTCTTAAAATTGATAAGTTTATAGGAAACAGTATATAAGTATTTCCTATTATTATTATATATACATATAATTACACTAAAATATTAATTCAAGTTTGATATTAAAATGAAATTTATACAGCAGGCATAGTAACCCTTTGTTATTCATTCTGCTATTGTAGTTTCTACTTTAATATGTGGTTGGTGCAAAAGTACTTGCGGTGTTTATCATTACTTTTAATGGCAGAAACCGTAATTGTTTTTGCACCAACCTAATGTTTTCTTTAATATATTTATAGCATGTAGTAATCTATTTCCCTACTAGAATATCTGTGAGTGTTTGTGTACTTATTATTACATTCATTTTAAAGGAATGATTATTCAGATATGAATATTCTTTTAATAAAGTGTCAGTCTTCATGTCCATTATGGTCTGTATTTAAACTGGAATATTTAGTTTTATATTTCTGTACTTATTTATTTCAGGATTTATAAGGAGACAAATATAGGAATATGTTTTTATGTGCCATTCTGATCAATCTTGCAAATAATTCCTGTTTTTTTCTGTATAGAAGAAGAAGCAAATTCTTCTTCTCTGTCTCTCACTTTCCTCTAACAGAATCAACCATAGATTCTAATGTGACCTTCTTTGCTTGGATATTGATAATTAGTCTCATTTCTTCCCTTTAGGATCACAAACTCTAATAGCTTAAAAGTCCTGGTATCTCTTTTATTTTAAATAAGTGTTCATAAAATCAGGTATCAATTGATTTTTGTTCTGCAGAATGCAGTTGGACACTGCCGAGAGAATGCATTGACTAATGCTATCAGATGACTGTGCTTTTCTCTCACATTTTGCCTTAACTTAAGCCAGAAAAATCATTTTACTTCAGTCTTATTGACTTTCACCCTGCTTACTGGCTCCTTTTAAATCTTGAGGTTTTTTTTAAGTTTTCCCTTATTATGCCTCTTTTATAAAACTCCTAAACGATGTTTCAGTGAAAATTTTGAGGCTGCAAAAAATAATGCTAGTAAAATAAAACCACCACTTTTATTCATATTATTTGATCTTTAATTACAGACTCTGACTACTGCCCTATTCTCTTCCTCTCAATTTACATTCCCAGTCCTCTCACTTAATTGCTACTAATTTTTATCTTTACCAATTTGACATTCATTCTGGTCCTCTTTAATTCATCTTCTCCCACCTCAAGTATACCAAAGTCCCACCCAAATGCCCCAGTCAAGTGTTTTTCCATATGCAACGTTTCCTTGTCAAATCTTGGCCTTGTAGGAGGACCTGCCCTTTATTCTATGTTTTGTTCTTTGCAAACTTTTCCATCACATTTCTATCATACCAATTCATACTCTTTTGCTTCAATAATTAGTTGAAAGATATCCTTGCTGGCTTCCTTTGTAGTACCAGCAATAATAAATGTTTAGGATCTTATTACTTATTTTATTTTTTCTTACCTCCCTCTATGACTTTCTTAATGTATTTTTGAATGCCTGGGTCTTGTTTTTCACAAATATTCTTCCCCTTCCTTGAAGAAGGTTATACATCAGTGCATTTGATATGGGAAGTATGGCGCCTCCAATGGAAGGATTATGCATCGGCACCCAGTTGATCATGTGACTTGCCAATGGCATAGAAGCAAGCAAAATACACACCATGACTGAAATCAAACTACTAGAAAACATCACATATTTTCTCTTAATTCTCTTGTTTTTTCCTTCTGCCATGAAAATAGCATGACCCAAATAGGGACTTCCCTTCATCCTGGGCACCTTGATGGAGACAGGAGAAGCAGAGTCACAGATGATCTGCTGGTGCAGGCAACATAACATGAGTATAGAATAAAGCATGTTTTTAAGCACTGAGATTTTTAAAGTTATTATCATACACACACACACACACACACACACACACACAAATGCAAAACCAGTGCTTTTGTCTGTTTTGTTTCTCTCTCTATCTCTCTGTCTTTAAACATTCAATTTAAGCACCATCTGACCTAGGTGTACTTTTGAAATTACTTACCTGGGTGTCCCTTTTCACCTTCCCTGATAGTGATCATTTATGACAATTTTTATCATCTTATTGAAATACTGGAAATTTAACTGAAGAGTTTTTACTGTCACTTCAAAATTATTTTATATTCATTTCATATATTTATTCAGCAGGTATATACAAAGTGCTGGCTATATGTTTTACACGATATTGTGCTTGGACTACTAATATTCCTAACACAGCATCATTTCCCTTAAGAAACTTAGAGTTTTATCTCAAAAACTTAAAAGAATCAACTTTACTAAAGTCCTTTATTGTTTATGGGGTAGCTGTATTCAAAAGCGTTTAGCAAGTGCAGCTATCCTAGATATTCACAGACTACGGACACCCAACGAGAATGGACACCCATTCTTATTGAATGGACACCCAATGCAGCTGAAGACAGGAGAGTTCCCTGGTATTAAAGATAAATGTAATGAAGGAAAACTGTTATTTCAGAGAGTAGAGCAAGAATATGTTGCAGACAGAAAGACCAACACTTGTAAAACAAACAAGAGCATAAGGTGTGAAAAAATCCAAGCACCTAACTGTGATTGAAATATACACTTTTTAACAGGAATAAGAGTAATGGTGTGTTGGTTGGTTTGGAGATTAGGTGAAGGTGCAGCTGAAAAGCACGTAGCAGTCAGTCATGGAGGACCATCGATGCTTTATTAAAAACCTGATTTATGGGACAAAGAAGAGCTGCCGTTGAGAAGCAAGTAATTCAGAGAGCAAGGGGATTGACACAAGGATATTGGCAGGGAGAAAAAGTGAGTTCATGTGAGAGATAATTGGGGCCTTTGCTAAAGGACAGGAAATGAAGAGGAAGGCCTACAATAACACTAGATTTATAGCAAAATCATCATGTTATACCCGTGTCACAGAGATAAGAGGAAACAAGGGTATTTTTAAGACTTCTAGTGTGGGTTTTAGGGCTTCTAGTTGTCAAATGCAAGCAGAAATGACCAATAGAGTGTACACAAAAATAAGTGTGCTGAATTTAGAGATTATGAGGTTGCAAGAGACATTATGGTAAATGATATTTCTTACGTAGCTTGGGTCAAATTCAGATTACAAGGACTTGAAGCATAAAGGTACACATGTATTTTTTAAAGGATGAAAACTAAAAAAAAAATACCTCAGGTTTTTGGACTTAGCTATTAAATGGGGAACATCCCAAAGCTGAGCTAATGACTATAGGATATTGTTGGGATTTTAGGACAATATTAAGGAATATTACCTTAAACATAAGGAGAATATGTTTTATATTGAGCCTGGAGGAAATGAGTTAAAAAATGAGTGAGGATGTACCTAAATTCATAGGTAGATTTGGTCAGTAATTTGAGAGAAATCCTGCTACATGACTTCAATATTCTGTTTTCAATTAGCTGGTTTCCCTCACCAAACAAACATTGATATATTCTTGATAGTCATAAAAAAATGTATACGTGCTTATATTAAACTTTTTGTTGGATCTTCAGGTAAGCTCTCCAACCTGTCTAAAACTTTTCTGTTCGTGAACCTCCCAGTAAATGCTTTCCTCGTGTCATCATACCTTCTTTCACTCTGACATACTATGTGAAATCTTTCAAAAACGGATGAACAGAGACATTGACTGAATTGGCTGGCTGCCTTTTCTGTAAATTCATACACTCTTTTAACTAGATAATTGTGCTACACATGTAAACAAACATGCCCACTTACACATCATGGATACACTCTTCTGAAAGAGGATCAGCATTGTCTCTCTTACTTTAACCCACGTATATTCTCCCACCATCTGATTCCTAGGCCTTAGTTAAGTAATACACACTGTACTACTCAAAAACAAATGCTCATATAGATGAAAGACCTGGAAATAACTTTTAAATTTTAAATATAATCAGTGGAGTGTTCATATGTAAAATGCTCTTCTAATGTATAGTGATTTATTATTTCCTGAATATTTTGTAAATTTGTGAAGAATGATTCACTAACTGCAGGTTCAAATTTGGGGTAATGGAGGCAGGAACAATTGAGATTGGATAAAAAACACCTAGTAATGCAATTGTAAAGCAATTGTTTCTTTAGTCGGTCTTTGAACAGTAAAATCAACAGTGGGTGATAATGGCCAGAGATGTCTGTACAAATGACTGTCTGAATGTATAGTGCACTTTGTTATGTCAGTAACCCCCAGGCAATAATTTTTGTATTCCTACCTATTTCTTGCAATTTCTTAAAGTCACGAAAATGAGGAAAAATACTTTTCTCTTTATAATAAATGAAAAGTTAAGTCAAAATTTTCTCTTTAAGTAGTATGCAGTGTTTTATAATGTAAAGCACATACAAGTATGAAAGAGTGGATTTGTCTCTTGTAGATGAATCATGTAATTGAATCAACCACGCAGACAGCTATTTTAAGTCAGTTTAATGAGTGCAAATTATGAGGGAATTTGTAATTTGTAACAATGTTATATAATATACAATATATAATTTACCCAAATCAATATTTACCGAAACCAGTGTATTTTCTAATTTTATTAATTTTGTATCCCTAATGATTTCATTAAATTTCAAGAATAGGCAGTCTTGGAATACAAAAAAGAAAGGTGTGTCTTTTTCTCCTTATCTCTTATATAACTATTATTTCAGAAATTTTTAGTTTATAGAAACTAGAGAAATGATAAATAGAAGATAGAGAGAGAGAGAGAGAGAGAGAGAGAACCTACACTGATCTGGGCACATCTTTCTTTGCTTTTCTCTTCCACATAAGTAATTTATGTAAGTATTTAATGTAGTTCATTACTTTTACTTAAGTCTCTATTTATCTTCTACCCAGAAGTACATTTAGTGGCATAACATCACATTTGAAAGGCTGTAGAAAAGCATGTATTCGTTTTTCAACATTGTACTTTTAATCCCTGATTAAAGATATGGCAGAATTTTCTCATTGTTTGAATCGGATTCCCATTCTGAATTTATCTGTTTCAAGTGTAACAGTCTTCTGCTTGTCGATTAGGGATTGATCTTTGTATTTTGTTCTCTAAAACTTATATATAAGTTGTGGTTTCACAAATGATAGGATTCACTTCTGTACTCATCAAATAAGTTGTAGAGAATTTTTATCATTTCATAGACTCAATAAGTAAAATCAAAGTCACCATCAAGAGACAATCTGCCATTGTGGAGATGAATGGCATTCAGGAAAATTAATGTGTAAATAACTTTGGAGAGACATTCATGGGTCCTGTTCCTCAAAATGTGCTGCACTAAAGGATAACCTACGAAACCACATCAGTATTTTATTCACATTGAAGTTCACATATGACCAGTATCAACCACTATCTCTTGCCTTTTTTTTTTGCTTGTGTCATATCCTATGGCTTTTAATAAAAGCATAGGTATTCAGAGAATGTCTGTTTCTAATGGCGAAAGTAATTAAAGTAATTAAGCAGACAGAATTCAACTCACATTACATAAAAATGAAATAACCACTCAGTTATAAGTAAAACTAGTTCCGTGTGCTACATCATCTTCTTAGGCATAGTTTGTTTTTGTTTTTATGCTGATATGCTTAATTTCTCTAGGATGAGATTGCACAATCTCCATCTAAAATATGATTCTCTCTCTCTGTCTCTCTCTCTTCCTCCCTCCTTCCCTCCCTCCCTCCTTCCCTCCCTCTCTTTTTAGCCAGCCTCTCTTTTTGCTATTTGTCTTATAAAACTTAGTCCAAGCACCATTTCTAGAACTAGAAAGCAATTCTAAATATGATCTGCCTTATTGCAAGATTTCTCCCCATGAGATCTTACAGTACTAGGTCCACTCTGTAAACTTTTTCAAAGCTAAAGTATTTGAAAGGACTCAGCAGACTTCACAAAGTACAGTTGTTCCTCAGTATCTATGGGAAGTTGGTTCTAGGACCAACATCCATGGGATACCAAATCCACGAATGCTCAAATCCCTTTATGTAAAAAGGCATAGTATTTGCATGTAGCCTACACACATTCTTCCCATATACTTTAAATCAACTCTAGATTAGTTATAATACTCAATACAATGTAAATGCTGTACAAATAGTGTTACACTGTATTTTTTAAAAATTGTATTATTTTTATTGCTGTATTAGTATTTTAAATGGTTTTTTAAAATATTTTTGATCGCTGCTTCATTGAATCTTCAGATGCAGACTGGGGATACAGAGGGCTGACGGTATAGTCATGTAAATGCCCTATTCTTAAAAAAAGGTTATGGTGCAGCCAGAGAGAAAGAATGCAAAGTGTCAGGCCTTTGAGAGACAATCCCCTGCAGCACAAGATTTCCAAGGGCCCTGTTTGCAAACAAGATGATGTGTATGTTCACCTTGAACCACAAAAATCTGAATGAGGCACCTCAAAGAGACTCCCAGGTAGAGGCCTTTTAAGTAATTTAGCCAAGCTTCACAAATTGTTTAGGTCAAGCACAAACTATCAGCACAGGAAATGACTTTGGAGGTTGCCGGGAAACTTTCTGGTCCATCATAAATTCCAATGTCCTTACCTTAGCCAAAAGTCATCCACATATCTTTGGAGATATTGATAGAACTTTTCCAGCTGAGCCAGAGACCAACTCTATTCCAACAGCCTCTTTAACAGTGTACGTATCACATTGACTTGAAATTATCCATTTATGTGTGACATTATCTCACAGATAACACCATTAATCCTTCAAGGAAAAAGGTGATATTTTATAACCTTAAGGTATACCTTAGAGATTTGCATATAAGAGGTGGTCCATAACTTCTGGAAAGATTTCTTTAATTTTTAATTATTTTGTGCAAATATGTGATTATCTCAATCACAAAGATACTTTATTTCATAACTATTACTACTTAGATTTTTTCTCTATCCCTTTAGATTAAATAATCCAAGTTATTTAGTATTATCTTGAGGACATTTCCTCCTTAAACTACCAATCTAGTAATGCACTTCCAGATATCTTACATGTATTTTAACAGTTTGTCATGTACAATAAGCTGCATAGATTTAAAATGTCAACATGTACTTATTAATGTATGTATATATAGATATGTGTTTGTGTGTCTGAAAAATAATCACCACAGATAGTGAATATATCTTCTTTCGAGAAGTATTTGTTCATGTCCTTTGCCCATTTTTTTAAATGGGATTATTTGTTTTTTGCTTGATGATCTGTTTAAGTTCCTTAGAGACTCTAGATATTAGATCTTTGTTGGAAGCATACTTTGTGAATATTTCGTCCTATTCTTTAAATTGTCTGTTTATTCTATTGATCACTTCTTTTGCTGTGTAAGAGCTCTTTAGTTTATTTGGATCCAACTTAGTCACTTTTTATTTTGTTGCAGTTTTTTCTGGGGACTCAGCCAAAAATTATTTGCAAAATTGGATGTCTAGAAGGGTATTTCTTAGGTTTTCTTTTAGGATTTGTATATTTTGGGATCTTTTATTTAAGTCTTTAATCCATCTTGAGTTAATTTTTGTATCTGATGAAGGGTAAGGGTCCAGTTTCAATCTTCTGCATATGACCAGCCACTTATCCTAGCACTATTTATTGAATAGGGAGTTCTTTCCCCATTGCTTGTTTTTGTTGGCCTTGTTGAAGCTGAAATGATTCTAAGTTATGATTTTTCTATTGTATTCCATTGAAGTATGTGTCTGATTTTTTTTGTACCAGTACCATGTTGTTTTGGTTATGCTTATTATCACTAATCATTAGATAAATACAAATCAAAACCACAATGAGATACCATCTCACACCACTCAGAAGGCTATTACTAAAAAGTCAAAAAAACTACAGATGTTGAAGGCTGCAGAGAAAAGGGAATATATGTAACTGTTGTTGGAAAAGTAAGTCAGTTCAGCCACTGTGGAAAGCAATTTGGAGACTTCTTAAGAAACTTAAAACAGATATACTATTCAACCCAGCAATCTCTTTACTGGGTATTTACCCAAAGGAATATAGATCATTTTACCAAAAAGACATACAGACTTGTATGTTCATCACTGCAATATTCACAATAGTACACACATGGAATCAACCTAGATTCCCATCAAGATTGGATTGGATAAATAAAATGTGTTACATATGCACCATGGAATACTGTGAAGCTATAAAGAGAATGAGATCATGTTCTTTGCAGCAACATGGATGAAGCTGGAGACCATAATCGTAAGTGATCTAGTGCACGAACAGAAAACCAAATACCACATATTTTCACTTACAAGTCAGAGCTAATCCTTGAACACACATGAACCTCCACATGGTAACCGCAGACGCTGCAGAATACTAGAGCAGGGAGGCAGAAAGGGAGGTGTGGCCTGAAAAATAACCTTTTGGGTACTATGCTCACTGCTTGGTTGTAATACGCCCATGTGACAAACCTGCACATGTACCCCTGTATCTAAAGTTGAAAATAAAACAAGAATATAAAGCTTTAAAAAGGAGTAAGCAATGGAAATGAAAACATAATAAACTTTATGAAATGCTGAAAAAGATAGTATTATGAATATATCCATTATCCATAGTAATTTCTAAAAATGTTATATAACCATGCAATATGTATTATCTTTTAAGTGGATTCTTACCCTTTTTTCATTCAAAAATTATTTTGAGATTCATTTTTTTTTCCCATGCCGTACTATGTCATCCCATTTTATTGCTATTAATATTCAATTTTAAGAAGATTTCACAATTTTCTTACCCATTCGCCAAAATGGCTTTTGGGAAGTTTCAGGTTTTTGGCTTATAAATATATACACATTTATGTATTAGTCTCGGTATGGGCATATGTTTTCATTTCTCTTGTTTAAATACCTGTGAGAGGTAATGGCTGGATCACATGCTAAGTGTATGTTTGTCACCTTTAAAAAACACTTCCTGAAAGTTTTCCAGAGTGATTGTACTATTTTACCTTCCCCAAAGTGGTATACAGGTATTTCACTTGCTCCACATCCTCACCAAATTTCACATGCTCAGGACTTTATGTTTAGACATCCTAATACGTGTTTAGTGGTTTCACATTGTGGATTTAATTTACATTTCCCTAATGCCTCAGGATGTTGAATGTCCTCCCATATACAACTCAGCACTGATCATTTTTGGTAAAATGTCTTTTCAAATATTTAACCTAGTTTTAACTGGGCTGTTTTCTAATTATTTAGTTTACTGAATTCTTTATGTATTTTGAATGTAATTCGCTTATCAAATATGTGATTTAGAAATATTTTTATCCAATCTGTGGCTTGTCTTTCTGTTTATTCAACCACTGCCTTTCAGTGAGTGAAAGATGTTGATGAGGTTGAATTTTTATTTTTTATATGAATCGTGCTTATTGTTTCAAATCTACGAATCTATTGTGTAAAACAAATATGTTCATACTAAGATTTCCCCAATTATTCTTTCTAGAAGTTTTGTAGTTTTTGGCAAGTTTAGGTGTATGAGAATTTTTTTTTAATTTCTCATGCTATTGTGACAGATTGGCAAAAGGTTTTGTTTGGTTTGTTGTATTTTTTTTGGCATGTGAATGTCCAATTTTTCATCATGGGCTAAAAAGACCATACTTTACCAATGTAATTGCCTTTTCATTATTTAAAATTTAATATATGTGCTTTAGGGAATCTATTCTCTTCCATTGATCTATTTATTTGCCCCTTTGCACCAACAAAAGCTGTTATGATAAGTTGGAATAATGTATTATAAGTCCTCCAACTTTGTTCTTTTCACAGTAGTTTTAATATAGAATAAAATACTCTAGATTCTGTTCTCTTCCATGTTAATTTTAGAATCAAGCTTTCAATTTTTACACATACATATGCACTAACACACACATACACACCCACTACCATAACTTTGATTAGAATTGTGTTGAAGCTATAGATCACTTTGAGGAGAATTGTCTTCTTGACATTATTGATCCTTCTGTTCCAGAAACACAGAAAATATCTGTGTATTCAGGTTTTCTTTAATGTCTCTCAGCAGTATTCTTAAGTGTTTTTTATACAGTCCTAACTCGTCTTTTGTCAGATTTATCTCTAATTGTTCCATATATTTTGATGCTGTTGTAAACCACATTTTCTTTTAATTGTTAATTGTAACACCATATGTAAAGATAGATAATGTATTCTGAAATGTTACCAAATGCATTTATTTTAGTAGCTCATAATTAGCTTGTAGTTCCACAGTATTCTCTACATAAATAATAATATCATTGTGGGCCAGGCACGGTGGCTCACGCCTGTAATCCCAGCATTTTGGGAGGCCAAGGCGGGTGGATCACCTGAGGTCAGGAGTTCAAGACCAGCCTGGCCAACATGGTGCAATCCCATCTTTATTAAAAATACAAAAATTAGCTGAGCGTGGTGGCAGGCACCTGTAATCCCAGATACTTGGGAGGCTGAGGCATAAGAGTCGCTTGAACATAGCAGGCGGAGGTTGCAGTGAGCCAAGATTATGCCAAAGCACTCCAGCCGGGGCCGTAGAGATGGACTTTGTCTCAAATAATAACAATAATAACAACAACAACAATAATAATAATATCACTATGAATAAAGACATTTTTATTTATTCCTTTCCCATCTGTATGTTTTTCCACTTTGCCTTATTGTACTGGGTAGACAGACTCTACTGGTGAATGGAAGTGATACAATTGAAAAACTTGGCCTCATCCATAAACTTTGGGGACCAGGGCATGCATTCTTTTAATATCAAATATGTTTTTAGATATAGGCTTTTCAGGGATTTTTTAATCAAGCTGAGAAAATGACCTTTTCCTAGATTACTAAGAGATTTTTTATCAATAATGAATGTTTCTCTTTCTGCCTCCTTTCTGATCAGACTGGATAGAGTTTTATTAGTTATACTGATCTCTCAAAGAAACAGCTTTTGGTTTTTCTTGATTTTTATATTCGTTTTTCCTTTTCCTATTTTATCAGCTTGCCATCTGATCTTTATTATTTTATCTTTTCTGACTTCTTGGGGGTATATTGATCTTTTTTTCTGTTTTCTTAAGGTTCAACCTGAGAACACTGATTTGAAATCTTTCTTCTCTTCTAATGCATGCATTTAGTGCTGAATAATTCCCTATATGTCTACTTCAACTTTATTTCACAAGTTTTGATATATTGCGTATGCATTGCCATTCATTTTAAAATGTTTTGTAATTTCCCTTTTGATTTATTATTTATCCCATGAAACATTTAGAAGTATGTCACTTAGCTTCCAATTGTATGTGAATTTTCCAGATATAGTTCTGTCATGAATTTCTAATTTGATTTTAGTGAAGTCAGATAACATACTATGATTTAGGTCATTTCAAGAATATTCCTGATGCAGTTTAAAAGAATGTGTACTTTGTTGATGTAGGTTAATGTTTTGGTAATTATCAGTTAGGTTGTGGTCAATTGGTAATGTTAATCAAGTCTTCTATATCTATTTTATCTACTTGCTCTATTAGTTATTGAGAAATAGCTATTTAAACTCTAATAATATTAAGAATTTGTCTGTTTCTCTTCACAATTCTATCAGTTTATTCTT
>NW_012120598.1:9375177-9386136 GCF_000951035.1 Colobus angolensis palliatus | reverse complement strand
GCCATCTCGGCTCACTGCAAGCTCCGCCTCCCAGGTTCCTGCCATTCTCCTGCCTCAGTCTCCCGAGTAGCTGGGACTACAGGCGCCGCCACAACGCCTGGCTAATTTTTTGTGTTTTTAGTAGAGATGGGGTTTTACCTTGTTAGCCAGGATGGTCTCAATCTCCTGACCTCGTGATCCACCCGCCTTGGCCTCCTAAAGTGCTGGGATTTCAGGCGTGAGCCAATGCACCTGGACTATTCTTCATGTATTTTTAAGCTCTCTTATTATATAGATAAAAGTTTAGAATCATGATGTCCTCCTGATGAATTGACTTCTTTTTCATTAGGAATTGATTCTGTTTCTCCCAGATAATATTTGCTCCAATACCTGAGTGTTAGCAATATAGCTACCCCAGCATTTTTTCCATTAGGGTTTACATTATGTATCTGTTTTCCTTTCTTTTAATTTAAACGTATTTTAATTTTGAAGGTACATAGTAGGCATATATATTTATGGGGTACTTGAGATTTTCTGATACAAGGATGCAATGTGAAAGAAGCGTATTTACATGAGAATGGGGTATGCATCCCCTCAAGCATTTTTCCTTTGAGTTACAAACAATCCAGTTACACTCTAAGAGATTTTAAAATGTACAATTGCATTGTTATTGACTATAGTCACCCTGTTATGGTATCAAATAGTAAGACTTTTTGATTCTTTCTATTTTTGTACCCATTTACCATCCTCACCTCCCCCCGCAACCCCCGCTACAATTCCCAGACCCTGTTAATCATCCTTGTACTCTCTGTTCCGTGAATTCAATTGCTTTGATGTTTAGATCCTAAAAATAAGTAAGAACAGGCATTGTTTGCTTTTCTGTGCCTGGCTTATTTCACTTAACGTAATGATTTCCAGTACTATCCGTGTTGTTGCAAATATGCATTTATCTATATTTAAAGTGGGTTTTTGTAGGATGTATACAGTTGAGTTTTTTTCATCCATTCTGACAATGTCTACCTTTGAATTCGAGTGCTACACATTGAATATATTATTGATGTAATTGGGTTTAAGCCTACCATGTTGCTATGTATTGTCTGATATCTTATCGGTTCATAGTTTTCTTCTGTTTCTTTTTTTCACTTTTGTATTTTTTTTTTTTTTGAGACGGAGTCTCACTCTGTAGCCCAGGCTGGAGTGCAGTGGCACGATCTCCGCTCACTGCAAGCTCCGCCTCCCAGGTTCATGCCATTCTCCTGCCTCAGCCTCCCGAGTAGCTGGGACTACAGGCGCTGCCACCACCTCCGGCTAATTTTTTGTATTTTTAGTAGAGACAGGGTTTCACCGAGTCAGCCAGGATGGTCTCGGTCTCCTGACCTTATGGTCCCCCTGCCTCGGCCTCCCAAAGTGCTGGGATTACAGGCGTGAGTCACCACACCTGGCTCATTTTTGAATATTTTTAATGAATCAATTAATTTCCTATTTTGTTTTATTAGCTATAACTCATTCTTACTTTAGTACGTGGTTTTCAGTCTTTTTTCAAATGATGTTGCACTACTTCACATATAATGTAAAATGTACCCCCTCTAGCCTTTGTGCTAAGTTTATCAGATACTGTTACATTAATCATAAAACTCATAGTAGTTTTCTATTTCTGCTGCAACAAATTACAACAAATTTTGTGGCTCAAAACAGCATAAATTAATTATTAGGTCAGAAGTCCACATAGGCTCTGCTGGGATCTCCTCAGCATATTACAAGATCACAATCCAGGGGTCAGGAGGAATGTGATCTTTCCTGGAGGCTCTCGGGCAGAATCCTTCCTAATGTAATTCAGGTTGTTGGCAGAATTCAGCCTCTTTCTTCTGTTGAACTGAGGTCCCGTTTGCTTGCTAGAAGTCACCTGGACGAGGCTGCCTTTACCTTTGAGCAACTCCTTTCTGATCCTTGAATGGGAGTCTCTGAAGCTCTGTGCCAGCAGCGGTATGTTCAATCCAGCCTATACTTGGAATGTTTCCAACGCATCTCTCTTCTGCTGCATCTCTTCTGCCTTCCTCTTCCTACAGCGGAAGAGAAATCTCTGCTTTTAATATCAGATGAAAAGAGGATCATGTGATTGACCTCGCCTAGATAATTCATGATAATTTCCTCGGTTAATGTCTGTAACCTCAAAAAACACTTGCAAAGTCTTTTTTAATCATGATATTTAATGTGTTCATAGGTGGCCAGATGTTAGGGCATTGATATCTTTGGGAAGAGGCATTATTCTTCCCCCAACAACTGTGCTATGCATACACACACACACACACACACAATGTATAGCTTCAAACTTCCAATTAGCTCATATTAATAAATGATTACATTAAAATTAATTAAGTTATTAGAAAAAAGTATTTTCTATTTATCTGCATAGTTAGTATTTGCAAGGTTTTTCGATACTTTGTGTAAATCCAGATTTCTATCTGGTATAAGTCCCCAGATGCTTGAATGACTTCCTTTAGCATTTCTTGTAGTGCACTTCTGTTGCTGATGATTCAGTTCACCTACCGTATGTCTGAGAAAACCTTTATTTTACTTTTACATATGAAATACATTTTTGCTTTAAATAGAATTCTAAATTAACAGGTTTTATTCTTTCAGTACTATAAAAATTATGAATCATTATGTTTGCCTGAGTTTTTTAAGTTGGAAACTCCTCTGACATTTTGTTCCTCTGTACATAAAGTACCCCATCCAGCCAGTCACCCCCAAATTCTTAGAGATGTTTGCTTTATCGCTTTTCTTAAGCAGTATGGGTACATTATACCTTGGTGAAGCTTTCTTCATCATACCTGTACCCAGGTTTTGCTGATGACCTTGGTTGATCATTTTTCACAAATTTAGAAAAGTTTTAGTCATTAGATGTTCACATATTGTTCTCTGTCCCACATTCCTTTGGGACTCCAATTTCACATATATAGGCCACTTGAATGTACCCAACTGATCTTGATCTTATCTTTCATTTTCTGAATAATTTTCAGAAAATAATCTTATGTTTCATTTTTGATCATTTTCTTTTTTTTTTCTTTGTGTATTAATTTTTGGATATTCTCTCTTATTGCATGTTCTAGTTTACTAATCTTTTCTTTGGCAATGTTTAATCCACTGTTCATTCTGCTGAAGTCTTCATCTCAGGCACTTAAGCTTTTAATATGCAGACACATGATTTTTGAAATACCTACCCCAGAACTGAAAATAAAAATAAAAATAGGTTAAATTTCTATGAAGCCTTCAACATGATCAGTCTTTCATCTAGATTATTGGTTGCAAGGAATGCCATCATAATAACTGATTTACTGTTATTGTGTACTATCATCTGTGTTATTCCTGGGTCAGTTTTCGACTGATTATATTTTATCCTCATTATATCTTATATTTCCTGCTTCTTTTCATAATAATTTTAGCTTGGATGCTAGACATTATAAATGTTACCTCTTTATCTGCTGTTTTTTTTTTGTTTTTGTTGTTGTTGCTGTTCTTTTCAATATTTTAGAACTTTTTTTTTCTGGAAATATAGATGAAATACTTGGAAATAGTTTAATCCTTCAGTCTATGCCTTCAAGCTTTGTTAAGTTTGATCAGAATAGTTCTGGACTTTCTTTGCCTCACCCGTGAGATAAGAATGTTTCTTAATTCCTTATCTGTCATGCTTTAGGAGTTGGTTTTATTCTGGCTCATGAGAATATGAACTTTTGTTTGCTCTGTTTGAGCTTGGAAATTGTCCCTTCCAATTCTTTTGCATAGTTCTTTCCCTGGCCTCAGTTAGTTTCTTCTCATGAGTGCTACTCATGAGTAGTGAGTAGTGCTACTCATGAGTAGTGAGTAGTGCTACTCATGAGATGACTACTCATCAGTAGTCATCTGGAGACTCCAGGGTTAATCTCTGCAAATCTCAGGGAATCCTCACCTTACCATTCAGTCCCATCTGGCACTGTGCCCTGTGAACTATAGCCAATATCCACTTCCCTGTACTACTAGCACTACCTCTTCACTCAGGGAGACCTCTAAACTCCAACTGGGATCCTCATTCCTATGCTGCAGTCTAGAAACTCTCTCTAGACAATAAGGTGAGGCACAGCAGGATTCACCTCATTTCCCCCCATGTTTTAGGAATTTCTATTGAATGATTTCATTGACTGATTCACAAAGTCTTGAAAAACAGTTGTTTTATATGTTTCTGATATTTTTAGCTGTTTCAGTTGCTAAGATAAATTGGATACATGTTTCTGCATCTTGGTTGGAAACTGATATTTTTAGATATATGTTTCAGTACAGCAAACAAAATTTCAGTGTTTTAAGGTTTTGAAAAATGTATCCTAGTAATAGGAAGACCTGACTTCTAAATATTTTTGTCTCTTTATACTGTACTAAACTCAAAGCAATTTCAGATAGCTATTGCTATGTCTGAATTTCACTTTCTGCCTACTTTATCCATACATTTTGTTCTATAATTAAATTATTTTTATTAGCTAATGGCTTTAATTCTACCTGAGGTTTGCCAGTGAATTTTTAACAGCAGGATATCACAATGGGTTTTCAAAATATGTTGCGCTATGAATTGAAACATGGCCCACATTTTAGGTGTCTCAGGAACATGAAGAATATACAACCAGTGCAATCTGAAGTTCATAACAAAGACAAACAGTAGGAAGTGAAGGAATCTTCCGAATACTTTGGTTAGATCAGAGCAATGATTTAAAGAAAGAGGAAGAGTCTGATGAACTGAAGTAGAAACAGGCATTCCTTGAACAAGAGTCATGATTCCCTCACACAGGCAGAATTAAAAAGGTTTTTCTGCTTTAGACCAATCAGAAACTGACTTCTCCAGGAGGGTGGGCTGTTTCAGAGCATCAGCTTGTTGAATCTGATTGTAATTGTTACAAAACACAATGACAATTTTTTAAACTATCAATATGATTTTTAATGTTTGTTTTCAAGTTAACATACAGTAAAATTTACTTTTTTAATTGTAGAGTTCTATGAATTTTAACGTGTACATAGATTCATCTTGGCACTACTACAGTCGGTACAGAATTGTTCTTTCACCCCAAATCACCTCTAATCCCTTTGTAATCACTTCTTCTTTCAATCTCTAAACACTGACAATCACCACTTCTTTCCCTGCCATTATAATTTTATCTTTTCCAGGGTGCCATATTAGCACAGCTTTAAAACAGCTTCATAGTAAGTCCCACAGTTGAAACCTACTGCTCAGGAAATATTTCTTTCAAAATATTACAGTGCATTGGCAATGCACTTAAAATC
Source organism: Colobus angolensis palliatus (assembly GCF_000951035.1). Taxonomy (NCBI): domain Eukaryota; kingdom Metazoa; phylum Chordata; class Mammalia; order Primates; family Cercopithecidae; genus Colobus; species Colobus angolensis. The sequence continues at coordinate 9,380,853 of NW_012120598.1, read as the reverse complement.
AGGTAGTATCATTTATCCAGCTGTTCTTTTACAAAAGGGTTCTAGAAATTATAATTTATTTGCCTTCCATTTAAAGTTTCACAACAATTTGTCTGCACAAACATATCAGGCTGGGACTTTAATCAGAATTGTGAAAGAGCTTTATATTAGTTTTGAAAGAATTTGACTTTTTTTCTACCTTGAATCTACAAATATATTAATATGGTATGACCTCTTATTTATTAAAGTCTTTTTTTTGTTTCCATTATCAGATCCATTGTAGTTTTCAACATTCAGATATCATACATACATTTTGCTTGACTGGCACCTAAGTATGATAGTTTTGGAGCTGTTGTACATTTTTTTAAAATTTTGATTTCCAAATGTTTATTGCTAATACGCACATAAGATTTGATGTGGGGTGTTTTTCTTTAATGCTTTGACTGTGTTACACTCAATAATTAGTTCTAGCAATTTTTTTTTTAAGATTCCTTGAGCTTATATTGTATATATTGATTTCTAATTTCAGCAAATTAGAAAACATTTATTTCTTTTCTGCCTGTGTGTCTTAAATCTATTTTTACTTGCCTAGTACTGCGTTGTTCTATCAGTATGAAGTTTAATAGGAGTGCTGACAGTGAATTTCCTTACTTGCTCCTGGTCTTACAGATAAAGTATTCACTTCTTTACCTATATATCAGTGTTAGGTCTAAATTTTTTGGCAGATGTTTTTCGTCATGATAAAGAAGTCTTTGTTCATGGTTTGCTCAGAGTTTTTATCATGAATGGATGTGAAATTTTGTTGTTTTTATGTTTTAGTCTCAACTCATTATTAAATGGTTTTTTCTTTAAACTGTTAAGTTAGGTAAATTAATTGGGTCTTGATTAATATGCTTAATATACTTGATATAATTTAATTATACTTAATTAATGTAATTAATATGATTTAAATATATTCAATTAATTTATCCACCTAACAGTTTAAAGAACAATTATTTAATAATATGAGTTGATGCTAAAAGGTTCAGAGGTTTCTGAAGTTCTATTCATTAATGTTGTATAACTAAATTATATTAATACTCAATCTATCCAACCTAACAGTTTAAAGAAACTGTTTACTGGTAACAGTATTGTGTCAGCCTTACATTCACAAAAACTTAGTGTTGATATATTTCTATTTACAGCTAGATTCTATTTACAGCTAGTTTTTTTTTTTATTATTATTATACTTTAAGTTCTAGGGTACATGTGCATAATGTGCAGGTTTGTTACATATGTATACTTGTGCCATGTTGGTGTGCTGCACCCATCAACTCGTCAGCACCCATCAATTCGTCATTTATATCAGGTATAACTCCCAATGCAATCCCTCCCCCTTCCCCCACCATGATAGGCCCCGATGTGTGATGTTCCCCTTCCCGAGTACAAGTGATGTCATTGTTCAGTTCCCACCTATGAGTGAGAACATGCGGTGTTTGGTTTTCTCTTCTTGTGATAGTTTGCTAAGAATGATGGTTTCCAGCTGCATCCATGACCCTACAAAGGACGCAAACTCATCCTTTTTTATGGCTGCATAATATTCCATGGTGTATATGTGCCACATTTTCTTAATCCAGTCTGTCACAGATGGACATTTGGGTTGATTCCAAGTCTTTGCTATTGTGAATAGTGCCGCAATAAACATACGTGTGCATGTGTCTTTATAGCAGCATGATTTATAATCCTTTGGGTATATACCCAGTAGTGGGATGGCTGGGTCATATGGTACATCTAGATCTAGATCCTTGAGGAATCGCCATACTGTTTTTTTTCTAATTTTTTTTTTAATAAAAGCACCTATTTTCATGAGATATTGGTATGTAGGCTTATTTTCTGGTACCAAATATGATTGTTAAATTATCAGCATAATGCTGTGTTCATAAAATGAGTTGAAAAACATTCTCTCCTCTTATATTTTCTGAAACAGATTGTATAGAAATGCTATTATTTCTTCTTTAAGTATTTTTTTAAATTCAACAGATAAACTATCTGGGTCTAAATATCTCCTTTCAGGAGACTTTTGATTTATCTTTAAATAAATGTAGTTTTTATATTTTTTAACAATTATAGGATTGTTTTTGTTATGTATTTTATTTTGAGTAACTTTGTGGTTTCTGGTTTTCAAGGAAGTGGTTTGTATTTTCGATATTGATAAGTTTATATGCATAATGTTCTCTGGATTTTTAAAAATATTTTTATTATCTGTAGAATCTGCGCTGATATCTCTTCTTTCAATCCTGATATTGGCAATATGTGTCATCTCTATTTTTTTCATCCTGAGTCTTTCTGGAGGTTTTTTTATTGTATTATGATTAATTATAATCAGTTATTCCAAATAAACTTCATTTAAAAAAAGTTTCTCATTTTGTTTTGTTTTCAATTTAATTATTGTCCTTTTCTTTTATATTGTTTTCTTCCTTCTGCTTAATTTTTGCTTATTTTGCTCATGTTTATCTAGTTTATTAGGCTATCCCAAACAGTAATTGTGAATTTGTTCCACTTTTTTCTCTGTCAGATTTTGCTTCATATAGTTTGAAGCACTTTTTCAAGTTGATGCACATGTTTTCCTGCTTGTCATGCCCTGATTGTCATGTTTTCCTGCTGAATTGGCCCTTTTATCATTATGTAATATTCTTTTACATGTTTTAATTTCATTTGTTCTGAAACCTACATTTTCTGATATTAACATAGCCACTGCAGCTTTCTTTTGATTAGAATTTGAATGGCATTTTTTCTATTGTTTTTATTTTATCCTGGCTTTATCATTACATTTCAAGCAATTTCTTATAGACAGCATATAGTTAGGTTATATTTTATTCATTATGCCAGTTTCTGTGTTTTTATTCATGAAATTAATCCATTTACACTTCATTCAGATGTGCCATTTTTAAAATGTTATTTTAGTTTGTTCTTTTTGTCTTTCATTCTTCTATTTTCCCTGCTCTAAATTCTCGATTATTGAACATTATTTAGAATTTGATTTTATTGTATCTATGATGCTTCTGGCTATATCTGTTTTCACAATTTGTGGGGAGAGGGTGTTGCCCTTGTAATTCAATGTCCCTATTTAACTTAGAATCAATGTTCACCATTTCAATTTGAATGTAGAAAGTATAGCATCATATAGGTCTCTACATCTTCTCCTCTTTATATCATACTTTTCTTATGTATTATACCTCCATCATTGAAAATTCCATCAGAGAATTTATTTTTCTTTTAACCATTAAATTACTTTAAATAACCTAAAAAGTGAATACTGTGACATGTTTTTCAGATATTTACCATTTGTAACTCATTCTTTATTTCTAGAGTTTGATATTTCCTTTGATTTAATTTACTTTCTCTTTGAAAAAGTGCCTTGAGCAATTCTTTTATATCAGGTCTGCTGGGAGAAATTGTAATAGTTCTCCTTTACCTTCATGTCTGAAGGATATTTTGCTGAACAGAGACCTTGCTTTGACAGTTCTGTTCTTTCAGAACTTTACAAATTTTGTTTCATTTCCTTTTGGCCTTCATGATTTCTGGTAAGAAATTCACAGTCATGTGAATCATTGTTCTCCTATAGCTATTGCATATTTTGGTATTTATATATTTTTGGTTTGTAGAGGTTTGATTATGATGTATCTCTATGTGAACTGCTTTGGGTTTATCTTGGGTTTGATGCTGTTGGCCTATTTGAGAAGTTTTCAGATGTCAGATGCATTGATACATATACGTGTGTGTGTGTGTGTGTGTGTGTGTGTGTGTGTATACCTACATTATTTTGTACTTGTTCTCTTTCTCTTTTCCTTCTTGGATTTCATGACATTTTGGTATTGTCTAAGAAGTTCCTGAAGGCTATTCATTTTTTCTTTAATATTTTTCCTTTTGTTTTCAAAATTGGATAACTTCCATTTGTGATTCTTTGTGTTTATAACTCTCTGTCAGTCCATTCAGCACATCCAAGAATTTTGTTGTTGTTGTTAACTTAAGTAGAATGCTAATATTTATTTGGGGTTTTAAAAATATATTATATGCCTTTGGAGAGACTTTCTATATTTCCATTTATTTCACCTAATTATTTAGAACATGTTTTAAACAGTTGCTTTAAAATAGCTTTTAGATAATCCAACATGTGTCAGCATGCCATTGGAATTTCCAATGACATGATTTTCCTGGTTCTTAACAGGTGAAACAATAGATTATATTTAGGACTTTCAATATTACATAATCAGACTCTGGATCTTATTTCAGTATTATGGAAAATGTTCACTTTTTTGTTATTTTTGTAGGCAATCAGTTTGTTTAGATCAGACAACAAATTCTGACCATCCTTCTTGGTTTTACATACAGATTCCATTTTCATTACCTTTCAGTATTTGTCAGTGTGTACCAATGACCATTCCACGACCTTTGTGGAGGTTTACCTTTTAGTTAAATTCACAAAATCTTGGCACTGTTTAGAATCAGATTTAACAAGCACAGCTCAGGACAGAGCTCAAGATTTCATAAAGAACTTGCTGTGGATGCTTTTCTAAGACCTTCCTACTCTGTGATCTCTGATGCACTTTGCTGTCCTTAGGTCACCACTTTTTAGTCCTCTGACCAGAAAGCTGGGATCTTATTTATCACTCTCTGCACCAAATATGCCCTTATTCTGGTTCAACTGTTCCGATAAACGAGGAAGATAAAAGCAATGGGAGATTTTGCTCTTAGGACTACAGTTTATCTGATTGAAGAAGCATGTCATCTCTCAGAGAACTGGGTGTTTGCACCTTTCCTCTGTTGACATTGTCATTGCCAGATTTACTTCCTGCTTCCTGAGTCTGAACTGGAAGGCTTCTCTTTCTTGGACCTTCCTTGAGCAGTGTTGATGACAACTTCTGGGTTTTGTGATGCCATCAATTCAGGCTATGGAATTCTAAAAAAAAAAATTTGTTATCTCACAGTTTGTCTGGTGATGTTTTAAATTCTGTTTTATTCTTAGTAGCAATATTTCTGCTGCGATTTACTTTTAAGAGTCTTCAAATAGATTTCATACACATTCTCTCCAATTATAATGGTCATATTAAGTGGGGAGATAGGACACTGCAAGGTTTCTCGAATTAACTTCAGTGTGACTTTGAACATTTAGCCTACCATTTAGGATTCTTACTGCCTTTTGAAAGCTTTGTATTTAATGCCATACTTTTCTTAGTTAATGGGATAAAAATTAAAAGATTTATAGGGGAGAAAATGAAAGTGGTTCCAATTCTTCTTTCTTTCTGGCAGTTTATCAAAGGTAGAAATAATGCTATTCTTACAAAATTTGTTATTTTATTTATTTTGTTATTATTATACTTTAAGTTCTAGGGTACATGTGCACAACGTGCAGGTTTGCTACATATGTATGCATGTGCCATGTTGGTGTGCTGCACCCGTTAACTTATTTTAAAAACATGCAATAATAACTTGCCAAAATTGAAACACCAGATCATATTTTTTTTTGTATTATTAAGGTATTACAGTAAAATGACCAGTTTTTAAAACCAAGATAACTCTTTCTCCCTGACATCTCCATCATCTTTCAATTTTATCTGTATTCTTTTTTTTTTTTGAGACGGAGTCTCACTCTGTCGCCCAGGCTGGAGTGCAGTGGCCGGATCTCAGCTCACTGCAAGCTCCGCCTCCCAGGTTCAT
>NW_012120598.1:9340739-9375127 GCF_000951035.1 Colobus angolensis palliatus | reverse complement strand
ATGACCAGTTTTTAAAACCAAGATAACTCTTTCTCCCTGACATCTCCATCATCTTTCAATTTTATCTGTATTCTTTTTTTTTTTTTTTTTTTTTTGTGACAGAGTCTCGCTCTGTTGCCCAGGTTGGAGTGCAATGGCTCAATCTCGGCTCACTGCAACCTCTGCCTCCCAGGTTGAAGTGATTCTCCCGCCTCAGCCTCCTGAGTTGCTGGAATTACAGGTGCCTACCTCCACGTTTGGCTAATTTTTGTATTTTTAGTAGAGATGGGGTGTCACCATGTGGGCCAGGCTGGTCTCCAACTCCTGACCTCAGGCGATTTGCCCGCCTCAGCCTCCCAAAGTGCTGGGATTACAGGCATTAGTCACCGCGCCTGGCCATCTTTATTCTTGGTATATAAATAAAACAATTGTAGCCCCTGTATATTGGTCCCTGGACCATTAGCACATAAACCCGCCAATGCCAAATTCAAAAATTTACACATCCAACTGTTTCAAATTACCCTGCATAAGCCTATTTTAAACATTTACAATCAGCCTGCTTTGGAAACTGCAAAACTGTACCCAACTTCTGCTAGCCGTACACAAACTCCAAGGGCAATACAAGATACCAAGCCCATAGCTGCCCTTCTACCTTCTGAGAGAGCCTGAGAGACTCTGCTGTACTGCTGAGTGACATCACCTGGACACATGAGCTCCCTCTCAGATTCTTCACTCTTCCAGGAGTTCCCTTCCCTCTTCTACTCTCTGAGCGGTGACTGGACATGGTGTCTTTAAACAGCCCCCTGCTATCAGGAACTTCCCATGTCAAGCAACCTGTATGAGTACCACCTAAATCAAATTCATTGTGCCTTAATGCCTCCTATCATCATATCTTTTTCCTTGATCAGTCCTGAAATCTTCACACTTACTTGTACTTTCCATCAGAATATTTTCTGCAGAATTCTGCAAAAGTGAGTATTACCAACTCTAAAACTATGTTCTGAAATCTTACACCTTTAGATCACTTTTCAATACGCACTATGACTTTTATTATACATTATTTTTCTCATAAGTTTTATATGATTTTTAAAATTAATTAATTATTTTTTTGAGACAGAGGCTTACTCTATTGCCTAGGCTGGAGTGCAGTGGCACAATCACAGGTCACTATGACCTTGACTTCCCAGGTTCAAGCTATCCTCCCATCTCAGCCTCTTAAATAGCTGGGACTACAGGCACACACCATCCTATCCAGCTAATTTTTTCTGTGTTTTTTTGTTTTGTTTTTTGTTTTTGTAGCGACAGGGTCTCATTATGTTTCTCAGGCTCATCTCAATCTCCTGGGCTCAGGTGATTCTCCTGCCTCAGCCTCCCAGATTGCTGGGATTACGGGTGCGAGCCACCATGCTAGGCCTTGACTTCTTTTTAAATTTGAATTACCAATTTGTATTCTAATCCATTTTGTACTCCAGGCGGTCTCAAAACTTTTCCTTAATGTACAAGTTGACATAAAACAGGTGAATTATCAGATCTCTTTCTGCATTCAGTCTTTCCTAATATAGTTTAGAACCTGAGAAAGACTTCCGGATAAGGAGATAATTGAACTTTTTCTCCATTAGCACAGTCCAATAGCTGCCTTTCTCAGAAGAAAATCCATCTGCACACAGATACTTGGTTGGAAAAGGGGTGACCCAAGAGAACTTCTGAAAGGTGTTTGGGACCTCAAGGTTTCTTGAAACACTCTGAGGGCCTTTGATGGAGAGTATTGTTAACTGTAGAATGTATACTGAAAGAGTACAAAAACTGCTGTGTTTAATAGTGAAATTAGCTTTCAAGAATTAAAGGAACATTCAAGCTTGCATTTACTTATTTGTGTATTTATTGACCTGAGAGATCTTCCATATTGACTATGGCCTTTTATTTAATTATTATCTCGTACTGTGGAAAGACTTCTTTTGACAAAAATAAAGTCACAGTAATGTTTTCCCTACTTTCAACTGTATCTTTTCACTTAGATTTTATTTAATAAGCCCTTTAGTTTGGTGGTAAAATGTTGTAGACATCTGGTGATGGATTAGCTTTAGTAAATTGTATAAAAATATTTATTAAAATTTTTTGTGTGTGTTTTTAAATTTGTTCATTTATACTTCTCTGATTATAAAAATAATCCAGTGTTAGTATAGAAAATTGCATAATGTCTACTAAGGACAATTCAAAAGAGCTGATTAATATTCTTAAATCAACATATTAAACATTCATTTACCATTTTTACCTATGAATTTCAATTATGGCTAATTAAATGTAGAATTGATTGTGTAAACAAATGCTGTAATAGATATATATCTGGTCATATTTGGCCAGGTGACTTATATTTGCCCAATAGTGTAACCACAGGGTTTGGAATACTAATCAGTTTGAGTGAGAGTGAGGACTGATTTATATGCTGACATAAATATGTCTCTTACATGTAATGTCAACTTGATAAAAGAAGCAGAATACAGAAACAGGTGTGTTTTTAAAAGAAAGAAGAAAATATTGAAATATTAATCACTGTTTACATACATAAATGCAAGTGCTGGCCAGGCTCTGTGGGACACTCCTGAGGCAGCAGTACTGCTTGAGCCCATGAGTTGGGGACTGCAGTGAGAGGCTGCGATCACACCACTGCATGTCAGCTTAGGTGACAGAGGGAGACCCCATATCAAAACGAAAAAAAAGAAAAAAAATGCAAGCACAGTCAGCTCTTCATATCCTTGGTCTTACACTTGTGTTTTCAACCAATTTGGATGGAAAATTTTTTTTTTTTTAATAGCAATAAAATTAACAATACAACAATGAAAACATACAAATAAAGAACAATACAGTATAACAACTATCTGATGGATTTCCTAGAATCAGTCCTCTGTGAATATCAGTTAACAACTGTAATTAATAAAAATAACTAACCAAGGCCGGGCGCAGTGGCTCACGCCTGTAATCCCAGCACTTTGGGAGGCTGAAGTGGGTGGATCACGAGGTCAAGAGTTTGAGACCAGCCTGGCCAATATGGTGAAACCCTATCTCTATTAAAAATACTAAAATTAGTCATGATGGCACAGGCCTGTAGTCCCAGCTGCTCAGGAGACTGAGGCAGGAGAATCACTTGAACCCAGGAGGCAGAGGTTGCAGTGAGCTGAGATCACACCACTGCACTCCAGCCTGTCTGACAGAGTGAGACTCCATCTCAAAAAGAAAAAGAAAAGAAACAGTAATAACTAACCAGGAAAATGATAAGGTCGATGATTTTAATTGCCTCTTATTTTATTTTATTTTTGATCTTGTACATATGATCTATGTAAAAAGCCAATGTAAAAGAACATAATAATCAGGTTCCTTTAGCAAATAATTAGAAAATGCAGAAAAGCGTAATAATGAAAATGCAATAAAGCATCAGTTAACAATTTTTCATTGTTTTTGTACTTGCTGTCTGAGGAAGGAAATACTTATTTGATTAAACTGCTGATTCCTCTTATATTAACTTTCACTAAGAATGTAATTTTAAATGTCAATGGAACCTTTTTTTGATTTTTCTTAAACCAACTTAATGAGGCAATTTGATCCTCACTCTTCTACAGTCTGATGGTACTGTATAAAGCCCTTACTATGTTGTTCAGATAGGTTTGATTTTAGAAGTCAGTACTCAATACATTACGGCAGTTATGTCACTGCTTTACTCTATTCACAAATTAGGAACAACCATATAGAAAATGCCCAAAATTTGCTATTAGTCAAATATGCGTAGAAATGCTCTATTGGCTAGATTTTGTATCAGGACAGATACACCAAATCAGTTGACACTCAAGATTGAAGACCACTCAGATATATTTATTTAAAAAGAATTGTATGTACGTATTTAGTTTATAGTAATCAGGAAGATAGACTTTTTTTTCCAAATGAAATTATAAAATTAATTATTGTTCTTTAGGCCTATCATTTTATACTTTGCATTTTTTAAATTTTGTATGCATTTTAAGTTCCAGAATAGTATTCTCATTAAATAGCACTTTAAATTGATCACCCTCATGAATTCAGAATGGAGGATTATGACAATTAACCAGAAGCAACATTAATGAAAACTGAGAGCTGTTAGATCATACTACAGCATTTGCAGCAGTAGGGAAGAGCAAAACATACAAATTTTTAAAAAAGAAAACAGATGGATTTCATTGATGCCTGATATGACTATATGAAAGTAACAATTTCATGATCACAATCATGATGAAGGCATTCTCCATAATTGAGATGTCTTATTGTATATTGAGAAGCTATATAATATTAAAATACTAGTCATTCCTTACCTCATATTATAAGCAGTTAAGTATCTGAAAAATTGTCAAAGATGTAAATTGTAAAATGAGGGTACTTGATTTGTTATCAAAGGAAGGTCCTTAAAATTAACTGAAAACATGTAATTTCTTACTATCCATGAGTAATAAAAATCAGCTTTGCAAATGTGGTTTCCCAGGTGTTTCACTTTTCTAACTTTATATAATAAAATGCAGTGGAAAGAAGTGTGTTAATGAAATTACAGGAAGACCCAAAGAAATAACCTAATTAGCTTTTCATACAGACTGAGGATATAAATAGTGAATGTTAGCACTATCAAATACTTTGGTGTTAATCTGTTCTATCTATTCACTTAACCAGGAATCAAGATCACTTCTGTGACTTTCTAATGGACACACAGCCCTACATATAAAATCATTTTTCTGATGACTAGTGATAACGAGCATTTTTCATCTGTTTCTTGGTCGCTTTTATGTTTTCTTTTGAGAAATTTCTGTTCATATCATTTTCCCATTTTTAATTGGATTTTTTTTCTTGTTGACTTAAGTTCCTTATAGATTCCAGATATTCGACCTTTATCAGAGGCATAGATTGCAAACATTTTCTCCCATTCTGTAGGCTGTCTGTTCATTCTGTTGATAATTTGTTTTGCTGTGCAGAAGCTGTTTAGTTTAATTAGGTCTCACTTGTCAATTTTTGGATTTGTTGCAATTGCTTTTGGGGACTTAGCCATAAATTCTTTGCCAAAGCCAGTGTCAAGAAGTGTATGTTCTATGTGTTTTTATATACTTTTTTTTATAGTTTGAAGCCTTACATTGAATCCTTTAATCCATCTTGAGTTAATTTTTGTATATGATGAAATGTAGTGGTCCAGTTGGTTCTTTTGCATATGGTTTGCCAGTTATCCCAGCACCACTTACTGAATAAGGAGTCAACATTTTGTTAACTTTGTCAAAGTTCCGATGGATATAGGTGTGCATCTTTCATCCTCAGCGAATGTAAATCAAAACCACAATGAGATACCATCTCACACCAGTCAGAATGACTATTATTTAAAAAGTCAAAAAATAACAGATGCTGTCAAGACTTCAGAGAAAAGGGAATGCTTATACACTGTTGATGGGAATGCAAATAGCTCAACCATTGTGGAAAGTAATTTTGAGATTTTGCAAAGAACTTAAGCAGAACTGCTGTTTGAGCCAGCAATGCCATTATTGGGTAAATACCAAAAGGAAAATAAATTGTAAGAGACACATGCACTTGTATGATTATCACAGTGCTATTCACAATAGCAAGGACGTGGAGTCAACCTAGGTACCCATCAGCGGTGGACTAGATAAATAAAATGCAGTACATATACACCATGGAATACTACACTGCAAAAAAAGAAAAAAAAACATGAAGTCATGTCCTTTGCTGCAACATGAATGCAACTGTAGGCCATAATCCTAAGCAAATTAACACAGGAACAGAAAATCAAATACTTCGTATTCTCACATTGAATACCCATGGACATAAAGATGGGAGCAATAGACACTGAGGACTACTAGAGAGGGGAAAGAAGGAGGTGGGATGGTCTGAAAAACTACCTATTGGGTACCATGCTCACTACCTGGATGACAGAATCACCTTTACCCCAAACCTCAGAATCATGCAAGATACCCAGTTAACAAACCTGCCCGTGTGCCCCCTGAATCCATAAAGAGAAAACGTAAAAACAAGAGAGAAAAAGGGCTGTGAGTCTTAAGATTAGCAGTCCTCTGCTAGATGAAAAATCTATGTGTGCATTTATTTGTTGCTTTATATTTAAAACAATTGGAATTACAAATGAGTATACTTCCTGGCTGTGCTTGAGTGGAGTTAGCTTTCCTTGGCTCAGATACATTTGAAGGAATTAGTGGGTGCTGATTAATCTGAACCAAACAAGCTGGGACATGAATAGGCATTTCATGGTTAGTATCATCTTTATCTTCTGAGAAATATTCGAGGATTGGGGGAAAGACTTGGAAGACTCAGAAAACATAGGAAGTTGCTGAATGCCATTATTGATAAAAGGTAAATCCGTCTGTCAAATTAGTGGTATCTCTGTTGCCAAAGCAGCCAGTCAGGGGAATTATAACTTGAAGGTAGACTAATATGTCCATGTTAGTGGGAGTTAATACAACTACTTCACTATACATCACCATGTTCTTTCCAGCTAAAGAATAAAATAGAAACTTTCCAGGAAGTGTTGACTACTCAACACATACAGAATACAAATCCTTGAAAGAATTCATTTCATTGTAATTCTCTAAGGGATTAAAAGACTTTACTGTGCTAGAGAGAGTAATACTGCTCTTGCAACTAAATGTATAAATAATTATATGCAAAATATGCATTTTGTTTAAAATGTTATTTTCCATAATTACAAAGGAAGAAAAACAGGGTACAGATAGTCAAATGGCAATGTACTTAAAATTCAGAGTTAATATCTGAGAAAGTTCTATCTTTCGTAATACTAGTAATTATTATGTTACTTTAGAGTCAACATGTCAGATTATGTTTCTTGTATCTAAATTCATAAAGGCAAAAACTTGATTTATTGTGTTTAATTAATAAGTTACATACCAGTTCTTATCTCTACCATCAATGGAGGTAATGCGGCATAAACGCTGACCTGAATTGTAGAGATATTTGAGTGTAATCACACTTGTAAATGCCTGTCTGATATTGTTTAGTGTATGTAAAAATTATTAATATACTTAATTTTAGGAATATTACTTTATGATATTCAGCTTAAAATTATGAAAGTGTTCATGAGTCACAATTTATGCTCCACTTTGAAATTTAGCTTCTATTGTGGATGCCAGTGATTTGTTTATTGCAAACAGTGCATTTCAGTAACAGTTTCAACATGTTCCAAATGTGCAGCATATAGAGTTTTTCCAATGTAATTAGTTAGAAATTGGAGATGCTTAATTTTAAAATTGAATAGTTCATGAAAATCTATTTCCATTTTCTGTATGGCTTATGCAGTTTCTCTTCATAAAATGTTCCATAGTTGCTTGAAGAAATTAAGTGTAGTTAATCAGAAAGAACATTATGGTTTGACACCTAATTTGAAAGCCCTGTTTTGAAGCAGTGATTGATTGCTTATGGCATTACACAGACCAATGAGAACCCAAATAGGAAATCCATTTATGCTCAAAGTAGATCCTCAAATTAATGTAAGTTAGGGTGGTGGTGTCTTTTTCTGAGACATAGTTCCTAAAAGTATATATGTTTGCTAGAATGTATACTTTATTGTTTAATTTAATAGATTTAATAGTGAAATAGCTTTACAATGAATTGATATAATTATTGCACATTAGAGTGCAGATCAGTGATAAAGTTATTTTACTGTGAAACCAAATCTGTTTCATTAATATAAATGGAGATGTGAAGGATGATGTTTGAAAGCTTAAAATGTGGCAAAAAATATCTAAATGATGTTAGTGAAGGTGTTTTCATCTCTATTTATTCTGTATTCATCTCTCCTTCAGTGCCGCCAGCAATCTCAATGCCTCAGAAATCTTTTAATGCCACGGCAGAGAGAGGAGAAGAGATGACATTTTCCTGCAGGGCCTCAGGCTCTCCAGAACCTGCCATCTCCTGGTTCAGGTAGGTTATGCACCCCCCTCCTTCTGGCTTGTGTCCATTATCAGGCTTATGGAACAGTATTGGGATCTTAATCATTTTGGTAGAAAGCAAAACATTGCATTTTAGTTTCATTAAAAAAAAAATCCTGGTGCTATTTTTGGTGCTTAAAGTGGTTAGATTAAACTGCTAAAGAGATCAACAGTGTGACCCCTCTCTAATATTCTGAGTCAAAGGCTGTACCCATTATACTTATTCTGTCTGTAAAAGCAGACTTTTGGAAACATGGGACCAGGAGCACCTGTGACTTAGTCAAACATTTTATTATCCCTACAATGTATCTTGAAATGGATATTCTAGTGTTATTGACACCACTGTCATATGTATACAATATCATATTTTATTATAATTGTATATATTTGTATTATACACAAAATATTGTATTATAGAAAAAAGCTGATTTTATAGAGTTAAAATTCCATGAATTTGATATGTAATTTTTAAAAATCAGCTCATCAAATGAGTAAATTCTGTATTCTACATCTATAATTTGATAGTTTACTTACTTTTTTTTAGAATTTTAAAATACTATTTGATTTTTATTAAGATCAATAATATTTTTAAATATTCCATTCTTTTAGATTGTGTCTCAAACTACTAACTTGGAGACAATAACCTTTAAAACTGGACCATCTTGTAAATATGCATTAGTAAAGCATGTTACTACAAAAGCATTAGGTACAAGTATTTACAGAATCACTTCATAAACCATATAGTGAAATATAAATTTAAAAGATTAGTAAAATATACATCAAATGTGCAAAAGTGTCCTTACTAAGGATTAGGTTATTGTTTTAAAAGTTCTTTGAAGGACAATAATTGAAATCCCAAACTAACTTTTATTCTTTTCTGCTTGAGCATGTACTGACATTACCCTCAACTTTCAACCCTTTGTTTATACTGCTTATCATTTTAATAGAGGATATAACAATACATGAGATGTTTCTTCAAATATTATGCGTTTAGATGTTCTTTTCAGACAATAATTTTCTTGTGACAAACTGTTGGTATTTTTTAGTAGGATTACACCTTGAATATTAACATATTCACCCCAGATAATCATCGTCTGTCCCAGTGACTGCTGGTTTACTCGTGTGGATCCTTAAAAGTCTATATCAGACCTAATTGTATTACAGAAAAGCTACTGAATTATTCATTCCACTGAACAAATATTGTTCTACAATCTTTTTTCCTATGGTTTTGTATTTCCAAAGAGATTTATTTTTTCTTATTTGAACAACATTGATGTAACAGATAAAGAAAGTAAAGCACAAAAATAGTATGAGTAGGAAATTGAACAACAAAAATAAGCTTGAGATACTCATAGTTCCACTTTGGTATGTTGTGGGAAAAACATCCTAAACTTCAAGCCTATGCTGAGCTTAGCTAATGTAATTGACGATTCCACAAACCAATAGTGGGAATAGTAGCTGGTAGGAAAGTACAGGTGAATAAGCCTTGTTTTGAAATAATTTTTCAGTCATTTATTAAGGAATGCTATAAAACATAAACTGTTCTGTGTAAAGGGGCTAGAAGTCTTCCTGCATTCAAGAACAAGAAGGGAGCATTCACAGGATACCTTAAGTATCCTGTGAATTCATACTTAAGGGCACTTCATCATTTCTGAGGGAGAAATACATGGAAACTGGGTGTGTGATTGTTACATTGTTAGAACATATGTTGAAAAATATGACTCCAGGTTTAAGAAGAAAATCTCCTTTACTTCTGAGATAACTTGATCACAGAGATTCCAAGTTTGATATTAATTTCAGATTCCCCACCTATTTATGTTGATGTTAAGTTATGCAGATTCCTCATTAGTCCCATCTTTAGGACAATATTAGAACACTTACCATCAAGTCAGAATAGTAATTGTGAGACTGGATGCTTTTAGTTTGGTCATATTTAGTTGTCTACACCACAACCCTTTCAAATAACAGCTTACCAATTACTTCTCACCAGAATACCAAGATTCTCCAGCAGATGGGAAGTTTTAGCTGCTTGGTTTTTCAGAGAGACTTCTTCTCTGCTGAGATTTTTTTTCTTAAGGTTTTACATTTCTTCAAAATTGTTTTCTCATATTTAATTGGAAATATTATTATATAGATGAGTATAAATCAGATTCAGAGAATAATATAATGAATAATTTAAATCTATATTTTTTCTTCTCCATATCTTCATATGGTATTATTTCATCCTTCCGATAGAATGAAATAATAATTTATTGAAAACCTAAGTAATTGTTCTAGTCTCTGGATATAAAATATATACTGGGAGGATGGGAATGTGTGGTTGTAACATTAACAAAGGTAAAATTTGTGTTAGAGGGAAATTCTGACCTTTCATCTGTACATGTAGTCATGTCATGTTTGTGGAAAAGAAAAAATTCCCACAAGTATCAGGAAATGTAGGGTAGTAGCCCTGAGAGAAATGTCTAGACCGTTTCATAGAGATAATATTTCCAAGCAAGATAAGTGAAGACAGTTGTACTAGTCAGCTTGAGCTGCCGAAACAAAATGCCACCCACTGGATAGTTCACACAACAGGAATTCCTTGATCTCTTGACCTTGTGATCCGCCCACCTTTGCCTCCCAAAGTGCTGGGATTACAGGCTTGAGCCACCGCCAACATGGTGAAACCCCGTCTGCACTGAAAATACAAAAATTAGCCGGGCGTGGTGGTGCGCGCCTGTAGTCCCAGCTACTCTGGAGGCTGAAGCAGGAGAATCGCTTGAACCAGGGAGGCAGAGGTTGCAGTGAGCCGAATTTATGCCACTGCAATCCAGCTTGGCAACAGAGCGAGACTCCATCAAAAAAAAAGAATTTCTTTTCCCACAATTCTGGAGGCTAGGTGTTTAAGATCAAGGTACCTGCAGGGTGGCCTTCCCTCTGTGTACAAACTCATAGAGAGGGTTCTGGTTATCTTCCTCCTCTTTCAGAAACACCAATTCTTTTTTGTGTGTTTGTTTTTTAATAATTTCAACTTTTATCTTATGTTACTGATTTATATATTACTATAGTGTACTTTTAATCATTATTTTAGAGTGTACTCCTTCTACTTATAAAAGAGAAAAGTTAACTATAAAATAGCCTGAGGCAGTTTCTTTAGGTACTATTCCATAAGAAAGCATTGCTATCCTAGGAGATGACAACTCCATGCCTGTTCCTGCCCCAAAAGACCTTGTAGTGGGATGAGATGTGGCGGTGGAAGACATTGATATTGATAATCCTGACCCTGAGTTGGCTGAGGCTAATGTGGGTATCTTCCTTTTTTGAAAAAAAATTAGCGATTAAAAAGTTAAACGAGAAAAAATATATATCCTTATGAAATAAACAATAAAGAAAATATTTTGTATAGCTATACAATGTGTTTGTACTTTAAGCTGTTATTCAAAAAGAATCAAGAGTTTAAACATTTTAAGAGTATATAAAGTAAAAAAAGCTAAGGTGAATTTTTTTATTGAAGAAAGAAAATGTTTAGTGTAGCCGAAGTATACAGTGTTTATAAAGTCTAGAGTACTATACAGTAATGTCCCAGGCCTTCCCTTCACAGTCACTCCATTTACAACAGTAAATGTCATATATATAGAGAGAGAGCATTAACTTTATTTATTTATTTATGTATTTATTTATTTATTGTGACAGTCTCTCTTTGTCACCCAGGTTGGAGTGCAGTGGTGCAATCTCAGCTCACTGTAACTTCTGCCTCCCAGGTTCAAGTGATTCTCCTGCCTCAGCCTCCTGAGTAGCTGGGACTATAGGCACGTGCCACCATGCTTGGCTAATTTTTGTATTTTTAGTAGAGATGGTGTTTCACCATTTGGTGAGGCTGGTCTTGAACTCCTTGTGATTAGCCCTTCTCGGCCTCCCAAAGTGCTGAGATTATGGGTGTGAGCTACCACACGTAGCAAGAAAAACTTTTTATACCATATTTTTTACTGTACCTTTTCTATGTTTTGATATATTTAGATACACAGATATTTACTATTATGTTACAATTGCTTCCAATATCCAGTATAGTAACATGCTGTACAAGTTTGCAGCCTAGGAGAAATAGGCCATACCATATAGTTTAGGTGTGTAATAAGCTATACTATCTTGGTTTGTGTAAGTACACTCTATGATGTAAACAGTGCTACAAAATTGACTAGGGACATATTTCTTAGAACATACCCCTGTGGTTAGGCAAAGCATGACTGCATTATCCTTTTTATGCATTGCTGGAATCAATGTGTCAATAATTTATTAAGAATTTTTTATATGCATGGTTATGAGAAATATTATTCTATCAATTTCTTGTTCTTGACTTTTTAGGGGTCAGGGCATTACTAGTCTCATAGCATGAGTAGTGAAGTATTTCTTCCTCTTCTGTTTTCTAATGTAACTTTTATATAATGTTTCTTATTTCTTACTTAAATGTCTGGAAAAATTCCCAGTGAAAACATCTGTATCATGATTTTTCTTCAGTTCACATTTGAGTACAAATTCAATAATATTTTTCATAGAAATAGGGCTACTCAGGTAATTTTCTTTAGTGAGCTTAGTTGATTTATGCAATTCCAGGAATTTGTCCATTTCTTTTAAATGATATTTACTAGCATTAAGTCATTCATAGTATCCCTTTGTTATGCTTCAATGTGCATGTTTTCTGTAGTATTTTCACCTCTCTCATCTTGATAACCTCATAACTGGTTATTTGTTCTACTCTCTTTTTTATCCTGATTATTCTAGATGTAGGTTTACACACATACTAATTTCACTGAATCTGCTTTTGGCTTCAATTATTTTTTGTTTCCTATTCCTATTTCATTAATTTCTGGTTTTATTTTTATTATTATTTTCCTTCTGTTTACTTTGTCTTTAATTTTCTCTTCCATTTTTGGTTGTTTAAGGTGGACTTATGCCATTGATTCTAATCATTTATTCTTTCTAATATAAGCATCTGTTTTTCCTGACTAAATATGGCTATAATTGTACCCTGCTAATTTTGATATGTCATATTTCCATTTTAGGGGGGGTTTAAATAATTTTTTAAATTCTCATGTTATTTTTAATACTCTTCATTTAAAAGTATATGCTGATTTGTTTCTAGGTATTTGGGTATATTTCATAAATATTACTGCTGTTGATTTTTAACTAAATTCTATATTTATCAGGAAATAGACTTTTTAATGGTTTCAATGTATTTAACTTTATTGAGTCTTAAATTATAGTATGTGTATTTCACTATTATTGTATGGAGAAATCCCTAATATTAAATGGATCAACTCCTTTGATAGTATTGTTGAAGTCTTCTATATTTTTTTGTAGTGATTCTTCTCCAACTTTATTTTTAAATGTGTCTATTTTTTTTTTTTTTGAGACGGAGTCTCACTGTGTCTCCTGGGCTGGAGTGCAGTGGCCGGATCTCAGCTCACTGCAAGCTCTGCCTCCTGGGTTTAGGCCATTCTCCTGCCTCAGCCTCCCGAGTAGCTGGGACTACAGGCGCCCGCCACCTCGCCCGGCTAGCTTTTTGTATTTTTTAATAGAGACGGGGTTTCACCGTGTTAGCCAGGATGGTCTTGATCTCCTGACCTCGTGATCCGCCTGTCTCGGCCTCCCAAAGTGCTGGGATTACAGGCTTGAGCCACCGCGCCCGGCCAATGTGTCTATTTTTATATTCAGTTCTCTCTGTTTTGCTTCATATTTTTTGAAGCTCTAGTATTATGTGTTTAAATATTTATTCATGTACATCAGCATGTGAAAATTATTATTTAATGGCTTTGTTTAAGGATGGAAAAAATGATACCATATAGAACTTTGTTTCAGTCTTCTGGTTTTCATTTTGCTGTGTCTTCAAGTTAACTAAGTTACGTCACTATATCTTCAAGTTTACCAATCTTTTCTACTGTAATGTCTAATGTTTGTAGTCCCATCACAGTATTTCTCATCATTTTATTTTTCTTCTCTGAGAGTTTCAAAGAGATGTTTTGTATGTCCTCCATGCCTCTCTTACCATTCTCATGTTTTACTTCCTTGAAAATATTGGAATATATTTCTAATAGTTGTTTTAATAGGCATCTACTCACTTACCCTCTGTATCATATCTACATTTTGTAATTGATTGATTTTTCTCCTTCTTTTTTTCTTTATTTTTTGGAGACAGGTTCTCGCTCTGCCACCCAGGGAGGAGTGCAGTGGCACTCATTGCAACCTCCAACTCTGGGGCTCAAGTGATCTTCCTGATTCAGCATCCCCGGTAGCTGGGACTATAGACATGTGCCACAATGCCCAGTTAATTTTTTATTGCTATTTAGAGAAGTGGTTTCAGTATGTTGCCAGGGTTGATCTTCAAATCCTGGCTTCAAGAAATCCTCCTGCCTTGGTTTCCCAAAGTGCTGGGCATACAGGTGTGAGTCACTGTGCCTGGTGATTTTTCTCTTTCCTCTGGGTCATAGGTCATATTTTCATGTTTATTTACTATCTTGGTAATTTTATTTATTTATTTATTTATTTTTTTTATTTGAGGCAGAATCTCGCTCCGTCGCCCAGGCTGGAGTGCAGTGGTGTGATCTTGGCCCACTGCAACCTTCACCTCCCTGGTTCAGGCGATTCTCCTGCCTCAGCCTTCAAGTAGCTGGGAATACAGGCATGTGCCACCACATGGCTAATTTTTGTATTTTTCGTAGAGATGGGGTTTTGCTATGTTGGCCAGGCTGGTCTTGAACTCCTGACCCCAGGTGATCTGCCCGCCTTGGCATCCGAAAGTGCTGGGATTGCAGGTGTTAGCCACCATGCCTGGTTGTTTCCTGTTGTCCAGGCTGAAGTGCAGTGGTGTGATCTTGGCTCACTGCAACCTCAACCTCCCGGATTCAAGTGATTCTCCTGCCTCAACCTCCCAAGTAGCTGGGACTACAGGCACCCGCCACCATGCCCAGCTAATTATTTTGTACTTTTTGTAGAAATGGGGTTTCACCATATTGGCCAAGCTGGTCTGTAACTCCTGAGCTTGTGATCTGCCCACCTTGGCCTACCAAAGTGATAGGATTACAGGCATGAGCCACCATGCCCAGCCAGGAATTTTTAATTGGGTTCCATTGTGTTTTGGGGTGCTGAATATTTTTGTATTATTTTACTTTGTTTTATAGATGTAGTTAAGTGACTTGGAAAAAGTTTTATTTGAGGAAGAAGTTCCATTTAGACTCTTCTAGGTGCATCCAAACCACCTTCAGTCTAGGGTTAATCTGGTTCCATTACTGATGCAATATTATTCTAAGGACATGATTCAAGCCCTGTGTTTTAGGATATCTTTTTACTCTGGGTGGTTGAGTTGCAGATTATTCCCGGTGCTATGTGAGTTTCTGGGATTATTGTACTTTATATTTTCTAATGGTTCTTTCCCTCATCTGAGAAAGCCTTACTAGTATACACTCATTGATCAATACTCAGTTAAAGATTTGTTGGGAACCCTCTGCAGATATCTATAGCTCTGTTGCTTGTGCAACTCTCTTCTCTCACATTATCTGACCTGCACCTTCTAGTCGCTTTGACCTTCCCCAACCGCACACTCTTGTCTTCCAACCCAGATACACTGCCTGACTCTGTTCGTGTTCTCTCCCTCCCCCAGCTGCAGCCTGAAAACTCTCTGCAGGCAGTCAGCGATGGAGGTACTCATAGGCCACTGTCATATGCAGTCAGTTGGCTAATGTTTGAAAACTATTGTTTTGTATGTATAGCCAGTGTTTTTGTTGTTTAAATTGGGAGCATATAGTTCCTGTTACTATAATATTGTTCAAAATGAAATTATCATTCAATTCTTTACTGTTTACCTTAATTCTGTGTTCCTGACCCCCATATTCTTGTACCTGAAAAATGGGGCACTTAGAGAAGTGGTTTGAGTTTGAAAGAATGGGCTTCATGCTTGTATCAGAATCCCTTGGAGTGATTTTTAGACATTAACATTTCACAGACAAGGACTGTGAATAGCAATAGGAGCATATTCTGTCCGACTTTACTGGGAGGGAGTAATAAGGTATTTATTGGGAGGGAGTAATAAGGTATTTATTGGGAGGGAGTAATAAAGTGTTAGTAATATTTCCTTATTTATAGTGGCTTAATCATATTTCCTATTGAGCATTTAAAGTGAATGTAATTTGTACACACTTATGTTCTCTAAATATGTTAAGTTTTTCCCCTCTATTTCAAAGGCCAAATCAAGGATTTTTATTTTCCCTTGAAAATTCCCAGAGTAGTACAACCATCTTTCTTGTCATATCTCCGGTTAAAACAGATCACCTCCCTCTCAAAAAAGTTGTAAGTCCACTAATGAAATGTGCATTAACCTCTATTAATGCCAACCAGATTATGGATTCCTCATGATGGGTGGCAACTAATTTGCTATACATCAAACATTTAGCACAATATTTTATATGAAGTAAGGAGATAACCCTCTTTATTAGAAAGAACACTGGAACTTAATTAACCTGCCGCTTTTATTAATGGGTGAGCCTGTCTTTTTATTTGTGAGTTGAGGAGTGGAGATACACACATACTGTAGTTCTCTGACTTTGAAGGAGTAAGCAGAGGGAAAATGCACATTATTTATAATTGTGAGTGCTGAAACCTCTACCATGCTATGATTATTATTATAATTATTATTAGGAAACAAATAACTTTCATTGAAGATATTGAGAAATATATCACTAATTATGATAAAAACCCTATCTACATATTAAATTCTAGACAAAAACTCTGAAATGTCATTTTTATACCTGTTGTAAAGATTACATTAGTAATAATATCAAAAATATATATAAAAGATACTATATATGCATTTATTATTATTATTATTATTTCTTTTTTCGGATAGTCCCACTCTGTAGCCTAGGCTGGAGTACAGTGGTGTGATCTCAGCTCACTACAGCCTGCCTCAGCATCCCTCCCAAGTAGCTGGGATTACAGGCACCTGCTACCACACCTGACTAATCTTTGTATTTATAGTAGAGACAGAGTTTCACCATATTGGTCAGGCTGGTCTCGAACTCCTGACCTCAAGTGATCCACCCGCCTGTGCCTCCCAAGGTGCTGGGATTACGGGCGTGGGCCACCACACCCCAACCCATTTGTTATTATTTTGTGAATCCTAACTTTGCAGTCTTCCACTCCTCTTAAGAAATGTTACGTACTTCATGGTACATTTAGAGATGTCATGAGAAACTGGAAAACAAATTCTATTGAGCATAGACATATCAAGATTATGTTCATATATGTATTAGTGGTTTCTGGAAAGTAGAACCAGAATTCACTGGAAGGAACTGTGTAGTGTATCAGAGAAATGTTTGATTTTATTTTAGGAAATAGCTTTAATAATATTTATAGAGATTTGTTTTTTAATTTAAACTTGTATGGACAAGCAGATCTCTCCACCCCAATGGACAAATTCCAAAACTTTTCATTAGTGGTTTTAAAATCAATTCAGTCATCCAAAATACTATTATAAGAAAAATATAGGAGGGGATGCAAAGAAGAGAAAAGAGGAAAAAAGATGTATAAAATGAAAGTGAGGAGAATATGCAACATAAAAAGATTTCAGAAATACTGAGGGAAATCATAGAAATATTTCAGATTTTAATATATTGAAAATATTTCTTACTGTAGATTATAGTAAAAATGTTTGAAAGCCATGGTTTTAAAGGACAACATAAACTAGAATTGAACAGAATGAGATGTATTTCAGTAGAGAAAAAAATCTTAAAATATTGATTATTATTGGTGACTAAGAGGAAACAGAGAAACAATTTATTTTCCTCATTGAAGAATAAAATTATCATATTCAAAATAGTTTCTAAATTAATTGTGTTTTCATATAATTCTCCAGTCTTACTATTTTATCGTCAGTACTTACATGCAATATACATTTATGATGTATTTACATTGTATTTACTTTGAAGCTTCTTTGAAGAAATTTTCTATGTAAATTATTTTAAATGTGTCCCAGGAAGGGAGTAAATAAATATATATAATAAATATGTATTGTCTCACCAACATTTAATTGTGTGTGGTATTAAAAACAGCAAACAAATTTTTTTTTTTTTTTTAACTAATAAAGTACAAATTTAACTGATAGACTTTTTGCCTGGTAACTGTAGAGATTTTGACATAGCTCAAATGTTATTCTTGTGTCTATATTCAAAAACAATTTCAAGTATAATTTTATTGTTTATTCATTAGGTTCTGAGGCTACTAAAAATATATTTTTGATTGAAATATAGCCCTGTCTTTCAATGATGATAACCATGTAGTCATCAATGTCTATAGATAAAAAGTTGATTATAATCTCCTAAATTATAAAGTCAGATTTGTGAGGATGAACCTCTTTTTTCTTCTTTAGGAATGGCAAACTCATTGAAGAAAATGAAAAGTATATATTGAAAGGGAGCAATACAGAACTGACTGTCAGGAACATAATCAATAGTGATGGTGGTCCTTATGTCTGTAGGGCCACAAATAAGGCAGGAGAAGATGAAAAGCAAGCTTTCCTCCAGGTCTTTGGTAAGTATTAATAGCATAGTGGTTAAAACTGTTGTGTCTAGTGGAAGATCAGAGTCAAATTCTACTCTCATAATTTGAACTATTTAAACTTTCTGTATTAAACCCATTTCATCTTCTCTGTAATACGTTTTAAATTTTAGCTACCAGATAGAATTATCTGAAGAATAACATAAAATCACACATGCAAATTTTTGTAAGTCTTTGATACGCTTGTAACGGAAGCTGGAAAAAGTTCATTTAAATTACACCTAGTGAGGTTTGTCATCCGTATCTGTAAGGCTGGATCTTTGTAAGTCTCTAAATGACACACGTTAGGATCAGTTTCACTTACAATGTATTTCAAAAGGGCACCTTTATAAGGCTACAGTTTAAAAACATTGACTTGTAACTGTACTTAAATATTCTCTTTCATTTAATTAAATGAAAATATAAGATAAATATCTTCCGTATTTACCAAGAGCCATATTATCTTCTTTGGGTTACTTATACAGCATAGAAAACTAGTACTTTACAAACATATATTGATGTAGCTTCAATTATGTTTACAAGAAGAAAGACAATGATGGCAGTGGGTGTTTCTAATAGAATTTTTCCGTTTCAATAGTGTAACACTAAAAACTATATGCCCTCTTAACATTTAATATGTTTTCTCCAACTTTAAAAACATTGTTATTGAAGTGCTTTCACCACAAAAATAAGGAAAAGGAAGGAAGGAGAAATCTGAGAGTAAGAAGGACCAGTGTTTGCAGTTGACAGGTGCAGCGGTGCCCCTTGCACTGACCATGAGATGAACGGTAACCCCTGCATGGACGTGCCCTCTGCTGACTGGCCCTGTAGTCACTGCTGGAAGCATTTTCTGAATGAGAGAGATATTTATAAAGCTTATATTCGAGTGGAGTGACACGGAGAATAAACAGCTATACCAAAATGTATTGAAATAAAAAATACAATTTTAAAAGTAGAGAGGTTTTGAGAGTGAAACTGGATAAATCAGGTAGCATTGGATAAAGAGAAGTATTGTCTTGGATAGCATGATGTTGGAAAGTTATTCTGAAGGATAATGTTTAGGTGGTGTTTACACAAAAATCTAATGATCAGAAGTAGGCCAAGCTAAGTCTAGAGAAGATTGTTCATTTAGAGGGAAGAGTAAATATACTTAACATTTTTAGAAATTGTTGAAAGTCCCTAACTTGTTCTAGCAGTGTTCCTCACTTGAAAATTTTTTTTTCTATAAAACCTACAAAATTGAATAAGTATGACTCAATATAAAAATAATCGTATTAGAAATAGTATTGTGTGAGATTATTCCCAAGGGTAGATGGTCTTAATCTGCCTCAATGTACTCATCTGAAATAGTAGTTACATCCTTTTTATCAGGATTGGAATGGAAAAGAAAAAAGAGATTTTTTTTACATTTCTGATATTTTCATCCTTTCCAGTAGAAAATAAGACATGAAAATTTTACATGTTATGTTATTGTTGTAGTCACTTTTGTGCAGTAACATTCAACAAACTTTTGTTGCACTTGACACAAAATTGTATGTGTATTGTGGGAATATAACTAAATCTATTACAGTGAATGAAATAAAGAGTGAATTGTTAAAAAATTCTGTATGCTGTTTTTCTGATACCAAGACTGTTATTTTCTGAGCTTAAGAACAACTTATTTGTGTTTCTTGGTTAAATGTGTTAAAAGATGTTAAAAGTAACTCACACTGAAATAATGAGTACTCGATTGTATCCATTTTATATCTAAACAAGCAAAAATTTAGGAAATGCAGATAACACAGATTTCAAAAAATGAAGCTCTCTGAAACTATTTAAGTTTATGCAGGGACATATTTCGGTATTGAGATAATTAAAATTAGTAGACATAATGCTTTTCTTTTTATACAATCTATGATTAAAATTTAGTTCCGTTATCTAATATATTATTAAGTAAACTGAAGTCCAAATAAATCAAGTGGAATAATATATATACATAACATGTAAATATATTTACTTAGTAAATGTTTCAAAATTTTATATGATTCTACTTGCGACATTTTCAGGATATATCATCATTTACTTCTTTGGTGAAATTGTTAAAGGTTAAGAGAGAATTAAAACAATTGTGTGTGCATGTGTCTGTATAAATATATTCATGTGTATGTACATGTGTGTATATACATATATGTGCACACATATGCACCTATATACATGTGCCTTTAAAGGAAGAAATTTTGATTTTGTGGCTTTAACATAGGAAAATAAATATAGAAATGGCTTTTAAATTGGCAAAATTTTGAAACAAATTATAATTATTATAGTTTGGATGTTGGTTTCTAAGCCACCTCAAGTTGTTTTGCATAATGATAACAAATGAATATTATTTCCTAAATGTTTCTTCCTATACTATTCAACTGTCCTGGCACATCTGTAAAGCAAAGCAGGTCACTGTAATTCTGCAAAGCTAATAATATCATACTATACTAAGGTAGACTTAAATACCCATCATGACTTTTGTCTGAGAAGTAATATTTTCCTCCAATACCGATTGAGTAATATATATATTCTTTACAGTACAGCCTCACATAATACAGCTTAAAAATGAAACTACATTTGAGAATGGTCAAGTCACTCTCATATGTGATGCAGAAGGGGAGCCTATTCCAGAAATCACTTGGAAGAGAGCTGTGGATGGCTTCACGTTCACTGAAGGTGACAAGGTAACCACATCTCAATATGTAATGTTTCCATTACCATACAATTTCAGCATTTTCAATATCATTGAATCTCAAATTAGTCTTCAATGTACCTAGTAACTTGTAGGATCAAATAAATGGTTTAATTTTTAAAAAGGTAACTAACACAATGTCGGCCTTACCACTTTGGCGGGGGGAGGAATGTCAGTGTGAAATATTTAAAGATGTTCTTTATTAAGTCACAAACATTTAGGCTATTGATATTATTAACGTTGCTTAACTAGACTTTTGTTATACATTGAATCTATAATATATGTTATTGCAGTTTTAACCCCTGCTGTATAAATATCTGGCCTTTGCAAATTCACTGACCATGAGAAAAGTGCTAGGACAAATACTATTGCCATTTTAATAACAGGAATAAAGATTTACAAACCAGTACATTCGACTTTAAACCTCAGCAGTTTCAGTTTATTAAAGAAATGATTGTATATTTAGAAAATACTGTGGTGAGTGATGAGCATTGGAAGGGATTTGCGAAGAAGATTTACTTCAAATTAATTTAATGTGTTTTCTGCTTAGACAGGTGTCAACAAACTACAGTACATAGGGCAAATTTGGCCTCCGGCCTGTTTTGGTAAATAAAGTTTTATTGAAACTAAAGCAAAAAGTAATTTAAATTCAAAGAAGTCTGGCTGTCATTCAATGCTTTACCCTTTAGAATTGTCTTTCTGCAGTAGAAGTGTAGGTTCTGCTTTCATATAATTTAGAATCTAATGTAGAGAAATAAGTACAAACAAATTACATCATTGTCATGACCTTTAACCAGAATGCATTCAACTTGCTTAGAAATTAATGAAACATTACTATATGTTTCACTATACTTCATGGATTTTAATTACTATTCTCTTTCACAACTATTCATACAAACTTCAAATACAAACAAAAGAGAAAGGAAAAGATGGTGAAATATTGAAATGATAGAACTGGCAAGTTCGCATAAGTGAATATTATAAAATTAGGGTATTACATTGCTTTTCTCTACTCAATGTTAAAGAGAAACCTCCTTTAAACTTTTTTCATTATTAACTTTATTTAGGTAAAGAGTCCGATTTCTAAAGTATTACACCTCAATATGACTTTGATTTATTAGCATTAATAGTAAAAAAAAAAAAAGAAATAGAAATGTTTGTCCATAGTACACTTTACGTCAGTCCATCCCATCATGTTATATTTAACAACTGGCTAAACCCATAAATTCACCAAAAAAGTAATCTCTCTGGTCAATTTATTACGTTCCTTTTGAAAGACTGTGTTATCATATATATTACTCTTTTTTGTCTCATTTTCTCCTCCTAATGGCATTTTCAGAGATTATGTCTATTTGATAATTGTACTGTTTTGACATACTTATTTTATATATTCAAGTTGAAAATCAAATTTATAAAATGTGAATGACAATCATAATCTTCTGCAACCCAGATAAAAGTTATAGTTTGTTTTAATATATTCTTAAGAGAAAATCATGTATGTTACTATGACACAGTTGCCACATCTGAAAACAATTAAATTTCTGTGAAATTAAAAAAATAGAATCAGATATCTGAAACCATAGAGGACTGTTTTTATGTTTCAGTTTTGCACATTTATTTAGATTAGATCACTCAAAAGTATTTACTTTCATGCCCTTAGACTGTTTTTATCATACCTCCATATTTCTAATGCTGTTTTCTAATTATTTTTCAGCTTACTTTAAAATTCTTAAAAGTTATCTTCTCAAAGACAGTTTTTACTCTTCATTTAATGAATGTTACCTTACATATTATGCAGAGAATGAAAGATAAATTATACTCAGTTATTTTATTAATAAAATGTCATCAAGTAACAAGAAAGCTGTTATATTTTATTCTTGGATCTATGCCCCAGGCCACCCCAAACTACACATACATATTTATTCTGTAGTAACTGTGAAAAATAATCTTATAGCTTTTGTTTCCTAAGGAGTATATTAAAAAACACATCTTGTTTTAAGAAAATCTGACTTGGATTCGTTGCAAAAAAAAATTATAGAATCTCAAATATGCTTTTCTACACAAGTTTAATCCAGTCAATAAAGAAATTAAGTCTATTGTATTTCTATTATATTTCTCCAAATATATTTTAAGATCCTCTACTTATTTCTATCCTCCAGTAAGCTTCTTTTCCCCTAATATTTCCTGTTTCTTGAATAGCATAATTCACAAATCAAGTGGTTGAGCTAAACTTTGAAGTAAACTAAATCTAGTTTTGAATCTCAACTCTGTCATTTATGATGCCTCAGCATGATAAAATTGAGTTCAAAGAGTCCAGATAACATTGTCAGTGTTGTTTGAACTCTTTTTAATATGAATTTTTAATATGATTTTTTCATCTTTAAAATGTTGATAGTATTTACCCTCTTGTCATAAGGAAGATGAGTACATTACAAATGCATATCAATATTTACCATATTATAAATATCCAATAAACTTTAGTTTTTACCTTGTCATATTACAAATTTACAGTATAAATTTACAAATTTTACTTTGTCATATTACAATTTTACAGTATGGCTTCATATAATACAGATTAAAAACGAAACTACATATGACAATGGTCAAGTCACACCTGAAGCATGGTTTATCTTGTTGCCTCCATAAAGTATAACACCTAAGGTTTAATTAAATTTAATGAGATCGTATTATTCCTATCATGGAAAGTAGCATGGGATTGTACTTTCCATAAGAATCACTTGGGAAGACTATCAAAGTGCAGATTCTAGATTTCCACTTCTTAAAGTTGATTTAGTCTGTGTAGCCCAGGGTATAGGAACGCATATTAAATCAACTCATTAGTTGCTGTCATACTATTAGTCTTCAGGCCATATTTTGGGAAACAATTTCAAGTAAGGATGAAATTTAACAGCTATTATTTTCAACAGAAAAATGATCTTAACCAATTAGTTGACACCTGATAGGGGCTTGGGAAGTATAAAACTAAACTAAACTAAACTAAATGTCCATTATGCATGTATCAGTCAAGTTTTGATGAAACTGAAATATATAGGTCAAAAATAGTGAACTATCACTGATGTCATATAGTAAAAACTAATAATTTCATCCAACAACATGGCATTGTATTTAGCAAATATGTTCATTCTTTTAGATTTTTCAAAGAGGGAAGGTCTCAATTAACATTTTTTTTTTTTTTTGGTCTAACTTCTCAATCACCAGTTAAGACAAAAAAAATGGGGATAAAATACCATTTGACTTAAATGTATAGATAAGTGAATGCTCTTATACTGAGTTCAAGAATTAAATAAACATACTCAACACAGTCCCAAGTAGCATGAGACTTACAGCCCTCCCCTGTGTGAGAAGACATGCTAAGATAACCTTGACCAAGGGGGACAATGGTGAGCCCATTGTCTCTTTGGGATGGTCCTTTCTGAAAAGAAAAAAAGGAGTGGTTAGGAAGTGTATTTAATTTTTTATGTCTCCATAGTTACCAATCAGATATCTCTTAACTTCCCGTGGGAGAAATAAGTAAGGGACTTCAAAAGTCCAACTGTGGTATGTTAGAAGACCTTCCTCCCCATGGAATAAATGATTAAGAGTTCATGAATAGCATTCACTGCCCAACTAACAATATGCTAATAACCTTTAAATCACCATATACATAACTATCTCGATTTATCTTCTAGTATTAGTACTGCATAGTAAATGACCTTATAATATAATGGCACAAACCAGTAATTTTCTCTCACTTCTGAGTTTGTGCATCAGATGTTTGAGTAAGGCTTGGCCCAGTGGTTATCACTTGGAATCTTTAATGTGCTTGTATCAGATGTTGCTACTAGTGTTGCTTGTAGTTGTAGTTATGAGAAGGTTCAACTTTGCTGAGAAGCCAACATGGCTCACTTAAGTGGCTAGCATTCAGTCTTGACTGTGGGCTGCAAGCTCAGGTGGAGCTGTTTTTGGAAAACCTATATGAAGCCTCTCCAGTGTGTCTCAGAGCAGTCTACTCTCTCTTGTGGCAGCAGGCTTTCTCCACAGAGAACATTTCAAAAGAATCAGGCCAGACAGACACTACCTGGTCTACTCTGACATAGTCTTGGAAGACACACATTGTCACTTCTGCCACAGTATATTGGTTACAAACAAATTATAAGGTTCTCTAATCCAACATGAGAGGAATTAGGCACTCCTCTTGATGGGGAAGGATTCATAGTCATATTATAGATGAGTATGTGGAGTAGGAGATATTGTTAAGGTCATCTTTGAAAATGCCTCTATAATTTATCTCAACATATTCCCATGACTTAAGTCCAGGCATTTTCCCAGGCTTGCAGATGAGGAAACTGAGGCTCAGGAAAATTCAGGGATTTTTACAAGGTCACACAGGGAGTAAGTGGCAGTGCCAGGATTTGAACAGTGGTCTCTCACTCTGCATAGTGCATGCCCATGCAAGGGCTTCAGAATTCCACTAAAGTGTATGGCTGGCACTCTCATATGAATTTAAATGATATTTCTGTTTAATCAAATATAATTGAAAACTCAGAAGAAACTTTGTTTTTAAACTTATTTATAATCTGATATTACCTATTTTAAACTATTTATAATGTTCAGTAAACACCAAAACTATTTCCTGGTTTTTGTTAAAATAGATATATGTAAAAAATTACTTCATATAATGGGTGCTACCAAAATGTTTGAAAGCCCATGCCATATAAAACAATCTAGAGGTATGGGAGGGGGAGCAAAATGACAGAATAGAAGGCTCCACCGATCTTCTCACCAACCCTCCAAGGACACCAAGTTAACCATCTATACACACACACACAAACAAACACACACACACACACACACACAAAACACCTTCATAAGAACCAAAAAGCAGGTGAACACTCATAGTACTTGGTTTTAACTTCATATTGCTGAAAGAGTCACTGAAGAGATAGAAAAAAACAGTCCTGAATCAACACCACCATACCTCCACCACCCTCAGCAACCTTGACATGGTGTAGAGAGCTTCTCTGGGAGCTGGGGGAGAGAGAACATAGCAATTTTGACGCAGTGAACTCAGTCCTGACCTGTTAGAGCAGAAAGGAAAACAAGACCTAATGCAGCTGACACCTACCCACAGAGAGACCATTTAAACCAGCCCTAGCCCGAAAGGAATCACCTATCCCAGCAGTGCAAACTTGGGTGCCTGCAAACCTCACCAGTGAGGACCAAAGTGCTCTGTGTCTCCCAGTAAACTTTAAAGGAAGTCTAGACAATAAGGACTGCAACTCTTAGGAAAGAGTCCTAGTGCTGAACTGGGCCATGAGACAGTGGACTGGTGTGGAGTGGGGAGGAATGTGACATACTGATATACCAGCTGGGGTGGCCAAAGGAGTGCTGTCATCACCCCTCCCCTAACCCCAGCCTGCACAGCTTGTGGCTCCAAAAGAGACCTCTTTCTTCTGATTGATGAGAGGAAAGGAAAGAGTAGGGAGGACTCGGATAGTAGCTCTGCCACAGCAAGATAGGGCAACTGTCAGAGTTAGGAAGACCCTGTTCCATGTTCTATCTCCCAAATGGTGTTTCTATAATAGACAAACTCTGGGCCAGATGAGAACACACTGGTTTTCATGAAAGGACCCAGTCCTGGCAGCGTTCATCACTGGCTAACTAAAGAGCCCTTGGGCCCTGAATAATCCACAGTGATACCCAGGTACTACATCAAGGGCTTTGGTAAGCCTCTGAGACTTACTGGGTCCAAATAATAGCACAGCCACAGGGGGTAGAGCATGAAGTGGGCTCTTAGGGTCTTCCAATCCAGGACCTGACTCTTGGATGCCATTTCTGGACCTGCTGTGGGTCACTGTCCTGAAATGTGAGTGCAGGCCAGGCAGCATTCACTACAAGCTGACTTAAGAGCACCTTAGCCTCAGGGAACATTGTTGTAGTCTAGCAGTACTCCTTGTGGTCTGGGGTGGTGGTGGCTACAGGGTAAGGCTCCTCTGCCTTTGGAAATGCAAGGGAAGAGTGGGAAGAACTGCATCTTGTGGTTTGAGTGCCAGATCAGCCACGGTACCATAGAACACCAGGTAGACTTCTAAAGTTTTAGACCTCTAGTCTCTGACTCCTGGACAGCACCTCTGGACCCACCTGGGGCAAGGGGGACCTCGCTTCCCTGAAGGGAAGCATGCAGGCCTCATTGGCTTTGCCTCCTGCTGATTGTAGAGCCCCAGAACCTTGAGCGAACATAGGCAGTAGCCAGGGAGAGGTTACAACAGGCTTTAGGTGAGTCTGTGCTCTAGTGGCTTGAGGTCTAATACAGCACAACCTTACTGCTGGTGGCCACAGGAGGGCTTATGTCATTCATCTTCCAGCTTTATGTGAGTCAGAAAATAGACTGTGTTTGGGAGAAAGTAAGGGAAGAGAACAAGAGTCTCTGCCTGGTAATACAGATAATTTTCCCAGATCTTGTCCAAGACTATCAAGGCAGTACCTCTATGAGTCCGCAAGAACCTCAACATTACTGGGCTTTGGGTCCCTCTAAAGCAAATACAACTTAGATCACAACACCCAAGGCTTTTCAAATATCTGGGAAGCCTTCCTAAGTAGGATGGATACAAATAAACCCAAACAGTGAAGACTACAATAAATACCTAACTCTTTAATAATGAGACACTGAAGAACAACTACTAGCATTAGCACCATCCAGGAAAACATGACCTCACCAAATGAACTAAATAAGACACCAGAGACCAATCCTGGAGAAATAGGAATATGTGACTTCTCAGACAGAGAATTCAAAATAGTTGTGTTGATGAAACTCAAAAAAATCAAGATAACATGTAAATGGAATTCATAATTGGAATTCATGTGGAATTCATTCCATAGTTGGAATTCATAATTCTATCAGATAAATCTAACAGAGATTGAAATAATTACAAAGAATCAAGCAGAAATTTTGGAGCTGAAAAATGCAGCAATCATATTGAAGAATGCATTACAGTCCTTTAATAGCCGAATTGATCAAGCAGAAGAAATAGTCAGCTTGAAGACAAGCTAGTTGAAAATACACAGAGGAGAAAAAAAAAAAAAGAATAAACAACAATGAAGCATGCCTATAGGATCTAGAAAATAGCCTCAAAATGAAAATCAAGAGTATTGTCCTTAAAAAGGAGGTAGAGAAAGAGATAGGTATAGAAAGTTTATGCAAAGGGATAATAATAAGGAACTTCATAAACCTAGAGAAAAATATAAATATATAACCACAGGAAGGTTATAGAACACCAAAAGATTTCCCCAAAGAAGACTACTTCAAGGCATTTAATACTGAAACTCCCAAAGGTCAAGGATAAAGGAAAGCATCCTAAAAAGCAATATGAGAAAATAAACAAATAACATCCAATGGAGCTCCAATATGTCTGGCAGAAAACTTTTAAGTGGAAACCTTATAGGTCAGGACAGAGGGCCATGGATGAAAGAAAGGATCCTAAAAACCAACAAGAGAAAATAAACAAGTAACATACAATGGGACTCCAATACATCTGGCAGAAGACATTTAAGTGGAAGCATTACAGACCAGGAGAGAGTGGCATGACATATTTAAAGTGCTGATATTAAAAAAATCTTTTACCCTAGAATTGTATATTTGGAGAAAATATCCTTCAAGCATGAAGGAGAAACAAAAACTTTCCCATATAAACAAAAGCTGAGGGATTTCATCAACACCAGATCTGTCCTATAAGGAATGCTAAAGGAAGTACTTAAATCAGAAAGAAAATGACATTGATGAGCAATTAGTAATTACCTGATGGTACAAAACTCACTGGTAATAGGAAGTACACAAGAAAACACAGAATATTATAACATTGTAATGGTGGTATGTACCATTTACTCTTATCCTAAGTAGAAAGATTAAACAATGAAGTAATCAAAAATTATAACTACAACAAATTTTCAAGAGAATCAGTACAAGAAGATATAAATTGAAACAACAAAAGGATACAAAGTGGGGGGGACAAAGTTAAGGCATAGAGTTTTTATTAGTTTTCTTTTTGCTTGTTTGTTAGTTTGTCTATGCAAATAGTGTTAAATTATTATCAGTTTAAAATAATGGGTTATGACATGTTGTCTGCAAGACTAAAACAGAAACAACATACAGTGGAGACACAGAAAATACAAAGCAAGAAACGAAATCGTATCACCAGAGAAAACCACCTTCACTAAAGGAAGACAGGAAGGATAGAAAGAAGGAAGAGAAGACCACAACACAACTGGAAAACAACAAAATGGTAATAGTAAGTCCTAACTTATGAATAATAATAACACTGAATATAAATGGACTAAACTCTCCAATCAAAAGACATAGACTGGCTGAATGGATGAAAAAACAAGGCCCATTGATCTGTTGCCTACAAGAAACATGCTTCATCTATAAAGACTCACATAGACTGAAAATGAAGATGTGGAAAAAGATATTCCATGCCAACTGAAACCAAAAAAAAAAAACAGGAGTAACTATACTTACGTCAAACAAAATAGATTTCAAAATAAAAACTATAAGAAAAGACAAAGAAGGTTAATATATAATGACAAATGTATAAATTCAGCAGGAGGATATAATAAATAAACATCTATGCACCCAACATGGGGGCACCCAGATACATAATGGGAATATTATTAGAGCTGAAGAGAGAGGTCCCATTACAATAATAGCTGGAGACTTCAACACCCAACTTTCAGCATTGGACAAATGTTTCAGACAGAAAATCAACAAAGAAACTTCAGATGTAATCTGCACCATAGATCTAATGGATCTGGTAAATATTTATA
The DNA here is from genome assembly GCF_000951035.1 of Colobus angolensis palliatus. Taxonomy (NCBI): domain Eukaryota; kingdom Metazoa; phylum Chordata; class Mammalia; order Primates; family Cercopithecidae; genus Colobus; species Colobus angolensis. The sequence continues at coordinate 9,345,082 of NW_012120598.1, read as the reverse complement.
GAACATTTCATCCAATGACTACAGAATACACATTCTTTTCCTTAGCACATGGATCATTCTCAAGGATATATACTGTATTACAAAGCAAGTCTTAATACATTTTAAAAATTAATATCAAGCATCCTTTCTGACCACAATGCAACAAAACTGGAAATTAATAATGAGGAATTTTGGAAAGTATACAAATACATGGAAATTAAACAATATGCTCCTGAATGACCAGTGTGTCAATGAAGAAATTCAGAAGGAAATTTAAAAACTTCTTGAAAGAAATGATAATGGAAGCACAAAATACAAAAATCTATGGGATACAGCAAAAGCAGTACTAAGAGGGAATTTTATAGCTATAGAAGCCTACATCAAAAAAGAGGAAAAACTTCAAATATGCAATCGAATGATAAATCATAAAGAATGGAAAAGCAAGAGCAAACCAAACCCAAAGTTAGTGGAAGAAAATAAGTAATGGAGAACAGAGCAGAAATAAATGAAATTGAATGAAAAAAATACAAAAGATCAATGAAACAATAAGTTGCTTTTTTAAAAAGTTAAAAAAAATGTACAAAACTTTAGACAGACTAAGAAACAAAGAAGATACAAGTAAATACAGTTATAAATGAAAAAGGAGACATTTCAACTGATACTGATGAGCAATTATATGCCAATAAATTGGAAAATCTAGAAGAAATGCACAAATTCCTATACACATATGACCTACACATAAACAAAATTGAGTGACATTTTTCACTATAGAAATAGAAAAAACTTTCTAAAATTTATATGGAAACACAAAAGACTCAGACTAGCCAAAGCTATCCTAAGCAAAAAGAACAAAACTGGACAATTCACATTACCTGACTTCAAATTATTCTACAGAGCTATAGTAACCAAAACAGTGTGGTACAGGAAGAAAGCCAAAACCTGAACAGACCAATAACAAGTAATGAGGTTAAAGCCGTAATAAAAAGCCTGCATAAAGAAAAGCTTGGAACCTGATGGCTTCACTGCTGTATTCTACCAAACATTTAAAGAAGAGCTAATCCCAGTCCTACTCAAACTATTTCAAAAAATAGAGAAGGAAGGAATACTTCCAAGCTCATTCTATGAGGCCAGTATTACTTTCATACTTAAAAAGAAGACACATCAAAAAAAGTGTCTGATGAATATCGATGCAAAAATCCTCAACAAAATACTAGCAACCAAATTCAACAATACATTATACAAATAACTCATCATGACAAAGTGGGATTTTTCCCTGGGTCAACATACATAAATCAATCAATGTGATACATCATATCAACAGAATGAAGCATAAAAACCATATGATCATTTCAGTTGATACTGAAAGAGCATTTGATAAAATTTAACATCCATTCATGATAAAAACCCTCAAAAAAACTGGGGATAGAAGGAATATATGTCAAAATAATAGGGGCCATATATGACAGACCTACAGCTAGTGTCATACTGAATGTAGAAATACTGAAAGTGTTTCCTCTAAGATCTGAAACATTACAAGGACGCCCACTGTCACCACTGTTATTCAACTTAATAATCAAAGTACCAACTAGAACAATCAGACAACAGAAAGATAGAAATGATATCCATATTGGAAAGGAAGAAGTCAAATTACCCTTGTTTTTAGGTCATATGTTTGGAAAACTCTAGAGACTTCACAAGAAAACTGTTAGAACTTATAAATTCAGTAAAGTTGCAAGACACAAAATCAACATACAAAAATCAGTAGCATTTTAATATGTCAACAGTGAACAATGTGAAAAATAAAAGCTATCCCATTTACAATAGCTGCACATAAAATTAAATACCTAGGAATTAACCAAAGAAATGAAATGTATCTGTAATGAAAACTTTATAAACACTGATGAAAGAAATTGAAGAGGACACCAAAAAATGAAAAAATATTGCATTTTCATGGATTGGAAGAATCAATATTTTTAAAATGTCCATATTACCCAAAGCAATCTACAGATTCAATGCAATCCCCTTCAAAATTTAATGACATTTTTCACAGAAATAGAAAAACCTTTCTAAAATTTTATGGAACCACAAAAGACTTAGAATAGCCAAAGCTTCCCTAAGCAAAAAGAAAACTACTGGACAAATCACATTTCCTGACTTCAAATGACACAATAGAGCTATAGTAACCAAAACATCATGGCACTGGTGTACACAGATACATAGACCCATGGAACAGAATAGAGAACCTAGAAACATATCCACACAACTACAGTCAAGTCATTTTCGGCAAAAGTGCCAATAATACACAATGGGGAAAAGACAGTCTGTTCAATAAAAGGTGCTGGGGAAACTGGATATCCATATGCAGAAGAACAAAACTTGACCCCTGTCTCTCACCAAACACAAAAATCCAATCAAAATGGATTAAAGACTTAAATCTAAGACCTCAGACTATGAATCTGTTACAAGAAATCATTGGGGAAAATCTCCAGGACATTGGCCTGGGCATAATTTTTTGAGCAATACCCCACAAGCACAGGCAACCAAAGCAAACATAGGCAAGTGGGATCACATCAAATGAAAAACCTTCTGCACGTCAAAGGTTATAATCAACAAAGTGATGAGACAACAAACAGAATGGGAGAAGATATTTGTAAACTACCCATCTGACAAGGGATTAACCAGAATATATATAAAGCTCAAATAATTCTATAAAAAAATACAATTATCTAATCAAAAACTGGGCAAAATATATGAATACACATTTCTCAAAAAAGACATACAAATGGCAAACAGATAATGTGAAAAGGTGCTCAACGTCGTGGATCATCAGACAAATGCAAATGAAAGCTACAATGAGATGTCTTCTCACTCCAATTAAAATGGCTTATATCCAAAAACTATGCAATAAGAAATGCTGACAAGGACGTATAGAAAAGGGAATCTTTTGTACACTCTGAGTGGGGAGATAAAATAGTAAAATAACAATGAAGAACAGTTTGGAGGTTCATCTAAAAAACTAAAAATTGAGCTACTATGTGATCCAACAATCCCACTGCTGGGCATATGCCCAAAAGAAAGGAAATCAGTACAACAAAGAGATATCTGCACTCCTATGTTTGTTGCAGCACTGTTACAATAGCTAAGATTTGGAAGCAACGTAAGTGTCCATCAAGAGATGAAATGGATAAAGAAAATATACACAGTTGGGTACTATTCAGCCCTAAAAAGATGAGATCCAGTCATTTGCAACAGCATGGATGGAACTGGAGATCACTGTGTTAAGTGAAATAAGCCAGGCATAGAAACACAAATATCACATGTTCTCACTTATTTTGGGGATCTAAAAATCAAAACAATTGAACTCAAGTACATAGCTCATAGAAGGATGGTAACCAGATAATGGGAAGTGTAGTGAGGTGGGGGGTGGTAAGGATGGTTAATTGGCAAAAGAAATAGAAAGAATGAATAAGACCTACTATTTGATAGTCCAACAGGGTGAGTATAGTTAATACTAACTTAATTATACCTTTTAAAATAACTTAAGTGTAATTGGATTGTGACTCAAAGGATGAATGCTTGAGGGGGTGAATACCCCATTTTCTTGAAGTGCTTTTTTCACATTGCATGCCTGTATCAAAACATCTCATGTACCCCACAAAAACGTACACCTACTACATACCCCAAAACTTAAAAATTAAAAAAATCTAGAATCTTAACACTATTCTCACTGTAAAATAAATGATTAAGATAGTAAACAAATATTTTCAGAGTTCATCTTCAACGATCATGGGTTAAAGTTTTAATAACTGTAACTCACTAACTACTATGTGTTCCTAATTGTTTTTATTTTATTGTTGGGCACAATTTTATACTACAATCCAGGACAGCTTCAAATAGTGATAGAATTATATTATTTCACATAAATGCTACTGGGAAAAAATTATGCCTTTTGTATGAAATTTCTAATATTCTACTGGTTTCTGATGCTAATAACCCTTCATTGCTTTGAGGAAGATACTGAACTGTTGAACTGTGCATATGAATATGGCATAAACTAGCCTTGTATAATGTGTTATCCTTCAGAAACAACAGAATTCACAGTGGTTAAAAACAGATCTATTTTAAGCTAATGACTATTGTTATCTGTAATCCAAAGCATTTTATGTACATGTAAAATAATATATGTAATTTTTAAACCTGTTCAGATCAATTTCAGATATACATATAAGCATATCTATTTTCCTTAGAAATATTTTCTAATATCCAGGCCTGGTGCAGTGGCTCACGCCTGTAATCTCAGCACTTTGGGAGGCCGAGGTGGGTGGATTACGAGGTCAGGAGATCGAGACCATCCTGGCTAACAC
>NW_012120598.1:9338106-9340309 GCF_000951035.1 Colobus angolensis palliatus | reverse complement strand
TGACATCTTTAATTAATGTTGTATACTTAGTTGTAATATTTAAAAGTATATAATAAAGCTTAAGACAAACCAAGCTCTTTCCCCAGAATATGAAATAGCCATAAATCAAAATTTTGAATTGTCTTGTACATGCTAAGCAATCTGTTTTTATTAAAAACCTTTCTTTATTAAATTAAACCATGCTTTTTTCAAAGCCTTGATCTGAGATATATGTGAGATTGTATGTTCAAAGTGTTTTAACATAATTTTGTCACATAACGAACACCCACTAAATATTGCCACTTTATACGAACATCTCTCATCTATTTGTTCATTTGTTTGTTTCTGTTTTGTTTTGTTTTTTGAGACAGAGTCTAGCTCTGTTGCCCAGGCTGGAGTGAAGTGGCACGATCTTGGCTCACTGGAACCTCTGCCTACCAGGTTCCAGTGATTATCCTACCTCAGCCTCTCGAGTCGCTGGGATTACAGGCACACGCCATCACACCCGGCTAATTTTTTATTATTATTACTAGAGACAGGGTTTCACCATATAGGCCAGGCTAGTCTTGAATACCTGACTTCAGGTGATCCTCCCACCTCAGTCTCCCCAAATGCTGGGATTACAGGCTCTCATCTGCTTTTGAACCAAAGCTGGTTTGTTGTTGTTGTTGTTTGCTTGTTTTTTTGAGACAGGGTCTTGCTCTGTCACACAGGCTGGAGTGCAGAGATGCAATCACAGCTCAATGAAGCTTCAATCTCCCAGCCTCAAGCATCCTCCCACCTCAGCCTCCTGAGTAGAGGGACTACAGGCACATGCCACCATGACCAGCTAAATTTTGTAGGCTTTTATTTTATTTTATTTTATTTTATTTTTTATTTGGCTGTTATTGTTGTTGTTGTTTTGTAGAGACAGGGTTTTGCCATGTTTCCCAGGCTCGTCATGAACTCCTGGACTCAAGCAATCCACCTGCCTGAGCCTCCCAGAGGGCTGGGATTACAGACGTGAGCCACCTTGCCTGGCCCCAAAATTTATTTAGATCATCTCTTATTATCATTCTTCATGATCAATAAATGTTAGTATACATAGAAATCACAGATATTGATGAATGACAATGGGAAGTCATGGAAAGTGTTACAAAATCAAAGTTTAATTCTGACTTTCTTGCTTTTGGTGTGTAATTGACCATGTTAGTTCTTATCTCTGATTTCAGTTTCTGCATGTACAAATCAGGATAGAAGACCTACCTGAAAAAGGGTTCTGAAGATGAAATGAGATTACATGTAACAGTATCTCAGATACAAGCCAAACAACTTGAAAGTGCTTTTTTGTTTGTATTTGTTTTTGTTTTTGTTTTTTTTGAGATGGAGTCTCACTCTGTTGACCAGCTGGAGTGCAGTGGCACAATCCCGGCTCACCACAACCTCCGCCTCCCAGGTTCAAGCAATTTTCCTGCCTCAGCCTCCCGAGTAGCTGGGATTACAGGTGCCTGTCACCACGTCCAGCTAATTTTTGTATTTTTAGTAGAGATGGGGTTTCACCCTGTTACCATGTTGGCCAGGCTGGAAAGTGTTACTTTCCATTATTCTTGGAGTTATCTTATCTTCATTCCACATTATACATACTGTTATGTTGCAATTAAATTTTTCTTAAAGAAATATTAATATGCTAACTCCATTTCAATGATTGCTGTCACACAAGAGACTAGATAAAAAATTTTAAGCATAGTCATATGTACTTTATGATGGAATACCATCTAAAAAACGACTGAGTCTTCTACCCCTAGTTGTTAGAGATTGTGCTTTCTTATCATAGCTACAAAGTTTGCTCTAAAATAATCTCTAGCAATATTAATTCAGTGATTCATATATCAGGTTCTACCACACTAAATTCCAGACCTTGTGACTGTATATCACATTTCTCTTGGAAGTTGACAATGTCGGAAGTCTGCATTTGGCCCTTGTCATCACCGCCTTGTGTTTGCCTTCAATCTCCATCCATACAGGGGAGTGCAGATGAAGTCTCTAGGGTCCTGTGCTAAATGAGAATAGATTCTCAGGCTGCTGTTAAGTGATGAAGGACGGTCTCTACCTATGAGACACAAAATCAGGTTAGAAATATAGATTTCTTATATCATCATCTTTTTCTTCCCTTTCTCTCACATCTGTCTGGCCTAACGCCTCCAAATTTTTCCTATGCAGGAAGTGAGTCAGTTTTTTCCTCCTT